>NW_009952879.1:896393-907978 GCF_000747805.2 Chaetura pelagica | reverse complement strand
TTCCTGCTTTCTAAGTTTGGTTTTTTGAGTAGACTGCCAATAAATAAGTGCTTTTTTCCACCAGCAGGTTACCTCTTGAAGACAGTTTTCTCTGGATGAAGGGAGAAGGGATGTGTTGACAGTCACAGATACCAAGACCATATGCTGCCTCATCTCATCTTGAGCACATACTCTGAACCTCATGAAATCTAAGTGATATTTAAATGTATCTACACCACACAACTCCAGATCCATCAGATTTCTTGCTCCAAGTTCCTGCTCCACCATATATCCCCTTTGCTAGGTGCTCTACAATATTAGATCCCGGGGGGTAGGTACTTGGGACAGTTTGCCTAGTGGTTTCAGTGGATTTGCTGATGTTTTCCTAGCTCTGGCTGAGATCAGAATTTTGACTTCTCTTCTGCAACATCATATAAAACAATTTCAACAAGTTCTACCTTGTCTTACCAAACTTCTGGGGTGTGCAAACAAGAATTTGAGCTGGAAAGATGCAGAATTGAAAACACTACCAATGCAAGGTCTCTGATGTAAAAGTTCTCTATTGTTTTCATCTTGAAATCAGATTTATATTGTCCCTGTGGGTCTGTGCCTGCCTGCCTCTCACCCTCATTAGGAACTTGTTTTAACCCACTGGCCAACTTCAACAGCCTCTGGCAGACTGATAGATCATCCAAAATACTGCAGTTCTCAGGCTGCAGATAGACAGTAAGACAGAAAAGGATTATTTTGTTACTGCTCTGAGGAAAAAAGAAACCCTTTTAAGCAGCAAGATATGCATATGGGACTAATCAGTGGGAGAAAAAGGTTTTAAATTTTGCCTTCTGATAATACAAAGCCTGTCACAACAAAGTGCCAGTTCCTGACTGGAGCTGCAAAACATTACTGTAAATATTAGTATCAATATGTCTCTCTTTGTCTACAGATTAGGACTAGCAGAGGTGTGGTATCATTTAAAAAACCAGCCTTTCTATAATTACAGAGGGATCGCTGCTACAAGTGCAGCCCAGACACCAAATCTGTCTTTTGCCTGTACTGAGATTACAAGTGTGACAAGTGTGATTTGGAGAAACACACCATGATGTTACAATTTCATGCTCAGTTTGCTGTGCTTACAATCAGGCAACAGGAAAAAGAAAGCCTTCAACTGGCAAATGGTGTAAATTTGCTGTGGAAATCACTGGGAGAAGATAAATACGGAGTCCTGCAGTGTCATTTTTACAGTCAATTTTCTCTCTGTAACTGAAGTTTATATCAAAAGAAGTGAAATTACATAAATATTTCATCTGGACTGTTATAGTACTAAATTAGGTGCTCTAGAGATGATTTATATAATGTAGATAGGTTGTCAGTGGCAAATATGAGAATTACAGTAAACACTGAGATAGAATCCTCCCTAATTCATGTACAGTAGTAAGTGAGAGCTTACGCAACTTTCTAGTAAACATTTTGTACAGATCCTTAAAACCACTTCAGCCAAGCAGCGTGTTGAAGTGATACAGTAGGTCTGTCCCCTCATACAGACTTTGTTTTGAGAAAACCTCTGGCACTTCAGTGTTAAATCTGAAATGATGTTTTTTATCTCCATCACTTGGGTGAGGATTCTGAAGCACAACATAGTAAACAAACTTCCTCTGGTCCCACACCAGCCCCATGGGCAGAACTGGCTGCTGGTGTGGAGGGAGGTTTCTACCAGTAATGATAGTTGAGTCATTTGCTCCAAGTACCTGAGACTTTTCCTCAGGAAACAAAGTGTTGTTTGTGTGTGCCTCAGGGTTCATATCTTGTCCACCAAACCAGGAGCTGAGAGATCAGGCATTCAGTTCATCTGTCACCAAAGAAAAGTCATGCCTGCATGCTTGTCAGGATTTTGAATTAGAAGCAGAGGTAAAAGGTGGATTTTACTCTTTGACTTACTCCCAAATTATAGCTCTGTTGGAGCAATGGGAATGAAAAACTCCTTGAAGATCCTTTCCAGACATATTCTGTTTGGTGAAGACACCAGCAGGTGCAAATCTGTCAAAGCCAATGCCTCCTGTCCCTGCAGAAGGACATTTGTGGAGTAGGCTATGAAGAGGGAAGGGATAGGAGCCAAAGTCAAGCTCCAAGGGATCTCAGTAGGAGTTAAACTCCTGCTTATGCACTGTGAATCAGGGCCTCAGAGCTGCTCCCTGCCCACCTATCCAAGTCCTCAGAGAAGTCTGGAAGTGGAAACCCAGCCAGCCTTCCTGGGAACACACTGGGGTGCAGTGGGGCCATGATGATGATGGAGATGAGTGTTTTCCTGCATATTCTTTCTTACAGCTGTTAACTCACTTACTAAAAACCAAATGAGCTGCTATACTACGTCCTCTCCCTTCTGTGGACAGGACTGCAGTGTCTTCAGCCATTACTCAGCAGAAGTTAGTTCTGTTCCCTGCAGCCACAGAATCAGCAGCAGAAAAAGCCCTTCCTACTGCCTGTGACTCACCAAGCCCTGTTCTTTTACATTCCTAAGTAACATCTGAAACATCTTTCCCCTATTAGCTGATATTGCAGCAGTGGCAGATGCCCAATAAATAATACATTATACATCTGTACTTCAAAGGCCTGAATAGTGCCAGAGCAGTAACTTTCTTAGATTCAGTTTATTTAATATTTTCCACAAAAAAAGGGGGGGTGATATTTATTTATTTATTTCCCAACTGATTGCTTTGACTGTGTCTTGTTCCAGTTTGCACCCTAGTGCTTGGTGACCTGGCTGCTCCAGTGGGTGCAAAGGGCATTTGAGAAATAAAATGGATAAAAATACAGTTATTAATCAGCACAGCTTATTGAAATAAGCATGCTGTACAGGGCTGAGCCCCAAGGAAAGGAAAAAAGTCATGACATTTCTAGGAATGCTACAGGGAGCTGTGTGGCAAACCTTTGAATAATGAGATAAGAAAGTAAAATGAATGTGGTTTGGGTGGCCTGAGGGGTTAAAAAATCATAAAACTGTATCTGAGAGGGGAAAATTCTGCTTAAGTGTGCATTCATGTTTTAAAGGACAAAACTTTTCTGTTGCCATTCTGTTTTGTATTTTACTCAAATCTTTCCTAGAACAACATCCCAGGCCCATGCCATATGCCAGAGGGAATGGCAGAGGGCAAAACCCCAAAGCCTCACAAATGAGATGCAGGGAGGAGGCAAAGGTAAGTTCAAAATAAACTACTAAAAAAGGACATATCAGGGACAGTAAAACACTCCACTTCTGTCACTGAGAGGCCTGACAAAGAATTACACTTCCCAGAGCAGATGGGCTGAATCTCTCCCTAGAGCCTGCACTTCACGTTCTAAACTAGCCCATGAAGTGAAATACCCAGTGACAGAACATCCAACTCATAAGCAAATAGTCAGGGCTAGGACTGCCCAATGTATGCCTTTAATTTCAGACCCACACTATGCCTTGAGCAAGACCTGCAATTGTTACTGCACTCAGGTCCACATCAGAGCAGTAATTGTTTCTTCAACACCAGTCCCAAGGTGCAGGATGGAACCGGTGTTGGAATGTGGCCCTTGCATTGCCTGCTGTGAGCAAACACTTCTAAACAACCTGCTGCAATAATACATTAACAACAATGTCAAATTAGCAGCCAACTGACTTTACAAATCTCGCCCCTACAAGACCAAGATGTATTCAAAAGCTCTTGAAAGTTTACAGATATATCCACACATACAAATATTGATTCCAGTATTTAAGCAAGTTAATCGGTTCACAGCTTCAATGCACAGTAAATTTTCTTTACTGTATCAACTGTACAATGCAATAGAGATTAAATTAAGAATGCTGTAGCAAAGCATAGACCACAGTTTATAATAGATTTATAAGTACTGTATGGGCATGTGTATCTTTTCTTTCCTCATAAGCAATACTATTACAGTTGCCATCATTCTTATTTACTCAACTTCTAGGCTGCTGGCAATAGCATAAAAACAGATTTTGAGAATTTATGTCATATATGCATCATAAGAAGGCAACAAAAAGCACAGGTGAGATTTATTTAACTTCAGAGCCAATGTTCTTCATATTCATTCTCACGCTAAGCCTGTCCCCCAGCCAGAAATGCCAGTCACCTCACTTCCCTGGGGCTTAGGCCCAGCTCCCACCAAGCTGGATAGGATCTGTGCTGTAACTGTCTGTCTAACTTTGGGCTTAGTTATCAAACACAAACTGGAAGACAGCAGAAATAAATTCCCACAAGAACACTGCTGTATGCTGTTGCTGTCATGGTCCATATGCTGCCCTGCTCCAACCAGGACACGTGCCCAGTATATTCATTCCCAAAGCTGAGGAGCTCATTTTTAATTCAAGAAGTACTGCATGTAACAAGACATCTCCTTTCAGCTTCACATAGAGCAGTTCATCTAACAGCACGGAGAGAAATCCACACTGACATAGAGAGGGGACCAAATAATATGTTGCTAAAGTCATTGGAACTGCAGCAGTGTGGGATCTGGACACCAAGGCTGAAAGAACAATATTTCAAGTGCCATTTCACAAGAACAGTATCACAGGCTTTTGTTCTACTTGTGAGGGAGTCTTGCAAGAAGAGAATGTAATTATTACCTCTTTGCAAATGTGACTGTTTTCAAAAGCAATGTCTGTTTTCACACTTGGCAGGTGCAAAAATGTGTCCTCAGAAGATACTAGTGTGCACTGCTGGAAACATTGATCAGTGGTACAGGTCAGCCCTCTGTAGAGGTCTGCAGAACTATGGCCAGGTAGAGGGTGCAAGGTAGAGGATGACAAACATGAACCATCATTCTATCCACTTTGTCTGCACCTTTGTTTGTCGAGTGACAAAGCAGGCAATATTCATTACCTTCATGTTCTGGGGTGTTTGCTTTAAGAGGACTTTCCTTCTACCTATTATAAATGTTCATAAATCCAGACTGAAATATTCAATAAAAGAGGGTAGATTTGCAGTTATAGAGAAGAGCTCAAATAAAGTTCATGGTTTCTAAGTAATGCAGCTTTCAATTACCATACCCTTTTTAAACTGTGAAAGATGTAATGTTAATCAAACATGTAATTTGCAAGTGTTTTTCTTTAGTAAATGTCATGTACAAGTAGATATTTAGGATGTAATGCACAAAGTAATTGCAGTTGGATAACTTTCCATGGTAATATTTATTTACGTTAGAGCAGACATGAGTATTCCTGAAAAAGGAAATTAATATTCTGCATAAAATCCTAACTCCACTGAAGTGAATTCCAAATTTCCTGTTCCCTTCCAGGGCTAGAATGTCACCGTCCAAGAGAATTGGGGAACTGTCAACAAGATGAGGAAGTGGATGCACCCAGTACAAAAACAATCTTTACATTCATGGGAAGAGATTTCATTATGGGACATCCTGAACTGTGAACTGCAGCCTCCCAAACTGCCCACAGAGGTCAACTCTCTGTCCGAATTAATAGTTTGAAAGTATCTGTGAAGTCTTAAATAGGGCCTTTCACCAGAAAACAAAGGTTCTTTCAGAAATTCTTCGCCAAACACACATTTCAAACTTCTGCAACATCCTCTCAGGATAACTAAAGGCTTTCTTTTGCTTTCTACAGTTGTCCACACACATTCCCCAGCATCACCACCTCTGCCCTTCCCCTGTATTTTCCTAGAAGACATGTGCAGTTCATTAGCTACTGAGCAGTCAGTAAACAACAACATCCAAAGCAGGCAATTGCATCCTGGATGTGGGGGCTTGGATGGCAGCCCCACTTACTGAGGAGCAAAGGTTCCTCTTCTGGCACACAGTCCATATGGTGGAATGGTGTAAAGCCCATCTTGACCATGGATCTCACAGTATATTTGGCAAGTGGAGGCAGCTCTGATACTGTGCACACAACTAGTACATGTTACATGGTTCATGCTGATATTTTCAGATAAATAAACTGAACAACATTTTTTTTTCTTAACTTACCACAAGCTACAGAATTCATGGCAAGGCAACATTTACAGTGAACCCACAAGCCAGCAATGTGCCTCCACTTGTTTGTATTTACAAAGCATTTCCCACTGTTGTCTTTGCCTGCAAAATTGGTTATTTTATCAGAGAAAGCCATCAGCTTCCTTCACTACTATCTACTTCTTCTCCAGGCTGAACAGCCCCAGCTCCCTCAGCCTCTCCTCACAAGACCTGTTCTCCAGACCCCTCATCAGCCTAGTTGCCCTTCTCTGCACCCTCTCCAGCACCTCGACTCGTCTGCTGTTCAATTCCTTTTTCTGTTCCTTACAGATCTCTACTTCGTTCTACTCTTTTTCACTTTGATTATTAACATGAAATTGGCTCTAGGGTCTCCAGCTACAAGTTTCTGTCTCTTAAGCTTAAGTTGCTGATTCTTGACAGTTTTCTTAGAACCTGGACTTTGGGACATCTGCCACATAAAATTTTCTGAGTGTTCCAGACCAAAAGATATTCCAAATTAATTTCCATCGTTCTGAATGTTTGTTTTATGAAGATGTGGGATTTTTTCTTTTTACTTCCCTTGGATTTAAATGAACCAAATGGTCATTATTCAGTCTGACACTATTTTCTATGACTGGGTCATTTATTCTAACTTCATTATCTACCAATCCTACATCTGAAATAGTATTTTCTTGGTTCAGTAATCTGTTGGCAAGGAATATCTACTATTTCACTAACACTCATTCTCCAAAATATATCAGGGAAATTAAAGCTTGGAAACGATACAAGTCCTAGACATATTTCTCTCTGTAGTAACATTTGACAGGCCTCTACACACAGCCAAGTCAAGTGCTAAACCTGCAAAACAGATTCCTAGCACCACTCAAAACTTTCAGCAGCCTTTCCCACAGTGGTTTTGACCTAAACAGATGTTGATCTGTCTTCACTATCTTTCATTTCACTTGGGCCAATGATAACCCTACAGATTAATGCCACCGTGTTAGCTTAACTGTCTTTTAGAGATATAAACCATAATAAAGTGGCTCTGTGCATTTGATAATCATCTAATTACAGAATTTTATCCAAGAGACTGTGCTTTCACAGATACCATCTCTTTGCACACAGCATGGGATCAAACCTTTAAAACTACAAACCGAGTAAGAACTGAAGGAGTTTTGCCCTCCTAAGGGTTTGGGACTTCAAACAGCAGCTCTGTGCAGAGTTAGTTTCTCATAAACAGAAGGAACTGATCAGATCCACAGGTGTGAAATCACTCCAGCTTTTCCAGGCTTGGAAATTTAACTCTAAATGTCTCAATACAGAAAAAGTGATTGGACTCGTTGAGTCCTTCAAGCTCTCCCCTTCCTTTCCCAAACCCCATCAGGAGAGAGGAGGGGGCTGGCTACTGCTCACTGGTTGTTGAAAGTTTTCCTAAAGACTCCGTGATTATTTCCCATATTCTATGACCAGACTCCAGTGGGCCACATCTCCAGTGTGAAAGCAGCTCCACCTGGCCTCAGGAGGGAGGCACCCATTCCATGACTCTATGGGAGTACAGCTGCTCCCTCGCAGCAGGAATTTGCAGCATGAACCTTGTTGAGGGTTCTCATCCACCACTGACTTAGCAGAATCGATCTAAAAGGAGTTTTAACTTTGATCAACCAAGGATGACATCCACAAGAATGTTTTGATCAAATTACATCAAATTTATATGATTGCATAGTGCAACAGCCTAGAAACATGGCAGGGAAGAATATTCACATTTTGTGAATGTAAGCAAAACGTTTCCATTAAGCCTACAGGAGATTTGCATGCACATGAACTACAAGATCAATCTACTATGAAGTTTTGACATGCAAGGACTTGATGTTTATGTTTTGGCTCATGCTTAGCATTCTGCAGAACAGCAAATAGGAAAGTGTAGTTGAGCTGTCATGTAAGATAATTGATTTTGACAACACTACAAGTTAATTCGTCACTATTTTGCAACTTACTTGGAAATTCTCTGCAGCAACGTCCCAGAGGACAGTGTGTAATCGCTTGTAAACTGAAATTAGGCTCAGAGTTAAATATCATTAAATCTCAGGTACAGCCAGAGCTCAGCATGTGACTACTAATGCATTACCTTCCCTGTTACATCAAGGACACAACTGTAGCAAAGGTTATGAAGATTATTGCTCAAGTTGCAAATTGCTTCTAACTAGAGAATTAAGTTGAGATAAATTTCTGGGCAACCTATGAACGGGTGTAAGAGAAAAGCCACTGAATGGAGGCCTTAAAAGCATTAATGTCCCCATGCACTCACATTTTTTTTGCATTTCTCTTACACACACACAGACCCTAAGTGAAACAAAGAGGATTATTAAAGCTCATCTTTGTACTAATATAACCAAATTAAATCACCGCTCCCATTAGCCATTCCAGTGTTTTATTATAATAGAGAATGAAGGATTGGTAGATATTTAAAACTGTATTGCAAAGACCATATTGTTTGACAGTTTTATTTGAGGCCATTAAATATTAATTGCTGAACAAAAGGGTGCATAAAAAAATTATATTGGATACAAATAATTCAGCTCCCTGCAACTAGAAGGAACATTTGCATATTCACCTTCTCTCAAGCCATTGCTAATGATCTCACTTTGCTAGGTTTTTGGGGGTCTTGATAGTAATTTCTACCAGAGTGAATGCCCAAGTGGGGTTAGCATTTGACTTACACGCTGAAGTGAAGGTAGTGAGCACAATCAAAACATCACAGACAGTTTTGAAACGGCAATTTAAGTAGCGCCCCTCAAAAACTGTAGTCATGTCAATCTGAGACCACTGTCTGTCCAGGACCTTTTGGGCTGGTAGGCAAAGTTTTATATCAACAGATGCTGCCGCTATATACAGTGGGACTCCCCAGCTACAGGAAGAATGTGCTGGTTTCTCTCTTTCTTGGAGAGATGCAGCCCCCCCCTCAGCTAAAGAAATATTCCTGCCTGAGAGCTGATGTGATTTACAAAGTATTTGTGCCCTGAACTGGCAGCAGGGAGCAGGCCCTGCACACTCTTCAGCACTGTACAAAGTAGGTTGCAGAAGCTACAGGTTCATCTTCCCAGAGACATGAGCTCACTCTACACATGGTCAAAAAAAGACCTGTCCAAGATGCAACGTAACCTCTGTCATCAGGAACTAGTTGAGACTCTTCACCAAAATTCATCTTGTTTTCCAACAGGACATTACAGTCAGAAGAACTCTTTAATTTCACTAATTACTTTTTAATGATCATAAGCAAACAAAAGACACTAGGTAGGTCCCATGTGCCAAGAGACTCACTGCAGTATGTGGTCAGAGTCAGAAGCTAATCTTCCCACCTGTTCTCCAAACCTGCCAGCATCTGAGATTGGTTTGCGTTCAATTTCAATAGAAATGGAGACTCTGTTCATTCTAATTAGGCTTTTGGAGCAGGGACACCTGTCCTAAAAGTCTAGATGAAAGTAGGCTCAGATGGTGAATATGATGCTTTTCAGCAACAATCACTGATTTTGCAGAAATAGCCCTCTGCCCAT
Organism: Chaetura pelagica; assembly: GCF_000747805.2. Lineage (NCBI taxonomy): Eukaryota > Metazoa > Chordata > Aves > Apodiformes > Apodidae > Chaetura > Chaetura pelagica. The sequence continues at coordinate 898,505 of NW_009952879.1, read as the reverse complement.
TACTGGAACTGAAGTGAATACAAATCCTCTTGTGTTTTATAGACTCGTATTTCCTGAATTTATAAAATGCTCCATAAATCTTTATAGATGCCTCTTTTTTCCCCCCACTTCTCCTCCCTTCATTTAAAGTTCAAATCTAGAAATACATTGTTCCAGTCCCTGGAGGTGTCAGCCTGGCATCCTTTGCAACAACACAGATTACAATAAATAAGTGCTTCTGGTTGCCCAGCTCTGTTTGCCACTTCTGTGTGAGAGGGAGACCACAACATGGCATTTGGCAGATTCCACTTAAATAGCGACTCAGCTAAGAAAGTAACCACACCGAACAGTGGTGATTAGGATGCACACCCTGAAAAGGCAGACTGTCATTTTGAAAGGCATTAAAGGAATCTGCCTGTGATATAAAATGGTGTTGTAGACTTAGTCAGGTTACTAAAGCAGCACCAGAGCAGTCTAGGAAAGACAGGGAATAACAGAGATCTCAAGGTACTAAAAGCCTGCCAGTGCTCTGCTTGAGAGCCATTTCTTGCTCTGTTGCAACATCTTACTGTGGGTAAAACAGTAGGCAGCTCCTTGAAAGCCACTTTACTCCCTGCCAGATGGATCCTGTAATCAGGAAGGCAGCTCCACATGCGGAGCTCAGGAGGCCTCTCAACAACCAAGCTGGAGGGCTCTGACTTTTGCAAGGTAGAATGGTGGTGAGAGCAAGGGTATCTGACCCTTCCCACCCAGGAGCTTGGTGGGATTAAGGGCAATAAGGGAGGGAAGAGAAAAAACAATGAATAACAGCAGAAAGCAAGAGAAAAATGAGATGGAAGGGAGATGACCAGAGGCAGAAAGATGAAACATGGGGACAAAAGGCAGTCAGAGATTGGGTCCAGCACTGAAGATCATCTCGTAACTTCAGCCTGCTGTAGGAGCAGCATCTCAAAGCCAGAGCATTTCAGGAACTGGTGATGCCAACAACGCCTCGATATAAAACCCAGTTCCCTTCCTGATAAGTTATCCAGGAAAAAACTTAGCCTGCTTTCTAGCCTGCATTTATTTGAGAGACAAAAACATTTCAGTAACGTGACATTGTTCACTGTGAGTTAGTTTCTTTAACGAAATACAGGACTGCACTCAACTACTAAAACAAAGGAACTGATTCATGTTTAATGTGTCCAGAGAATCATCTTGTTGAAAGCCTGACATAAAAAGGTGAATAAATCAGGAGAAACCAGGAAACCTCATTTAACATGCCATTCTATTTTTACCATCAAGCGTCAGCTGTCCCTGTTTTAACAATGGGGGCTGCATGTAAGAGAGACTTGGGACCTCGAAGGGTCTGGCAGCACCATCACCCAGGTGCTACACAAGTTGTCCCTTATGTTGAACATGAAACAATCCCAACTACATGGAAGATTAATTTCTGGGATGAGATGGGTGGTATCAGTGGGAGCTCTGCAAGCAAAGGGAAGGAGGGAGCCTTTTGCTTCAGGGTTTTGAAACCTAGTTTCATTAGCTACACGTTAGGCAAGGCTAGTTACAAGTTGAGGTTTGTGTGTTTACATGACAGTGGAATAACTAACTCAAACACACTTATTTCTTGCTCCTAAACAAAATAAATAACTGAAGTGTAACTTCCTCTGAACTATACATATTATTTTTCCTGGAGTTTAAAGTCTTTTACACAGTTACAGAGCTGTAGTAGCCTTGCAACATGACATGCTGTGGAGGTTTTTGCTCTTTAAATCTTATCAAAATAGCTAATATCTGCAATTTATTTCAGAACTGTGCTCTGCATTAGAAAGTTAATGTACTGATTAATTTACCTAATTACAATAAAACAAACAACTGAGGCCATTCTGTTCACTTACTTAAAATGCAGTTCCACACAACCACTGCACAGACACCACCAGCTGCTCCATAGCTGAGGACTGGGCCATGATAACATTTTAAACATCTCTTCTGGTCATGTTTCAGTTTTTCAAGCCTGTCTCTTCTGAAGTATGAGAGACTAGTTCGATATTTGATCTCCATTTCTGTATGGAAACCAGGAAAATATGTGGTTGTAGAGGAAGACAATGAGAGAGAAGGAAATAGAAGCTAATCAGTTGTGGAGCTCCTGGA
>NW_009952879.1:870608-896344 GCF_000747805.2 Chaetura pelagica | reverse complement strand
ACTACTGGAATCATATTTAGGATGGACAGGAGCTGAATCTGAGCCCCATTTTGAGATCTTCAGTGAAACGTAAGTGGCAGAGGAATCTCATAATTCTTCTCACAGAGGATTAAGCATCCCTGTAAATGCTCAGTGCACAGACTTCCACTGACTAATTTTTTCACAGAGGTGCCATATACCAAATAGAAAACTTGAAAATGTGTGTCCCTCCTGAATCCCTTTGTAATGGAAGTATAAGAAGAAATTCTCAATTCTGAAGAAAAATAGGATTTTAAACCTAATTTACTATAATTTTAACTTGCCTTTCTTGACTGCTATGAAACACTGAATTTCATATACAAGAAGCATGACTCATGTACCTGTGCTGATCACTGCTTATTTTATTAAAGAAAGTATTCAATTTTAGTTAAGAAATCTGGAAACTCTCTGTTGTGCAATGAGCCCAGGAAGCATCATGGGAAATGGTACTGACAAGAGCCAGAACATCCTTGATCAAGACTGGCACCCTGCTCTGACATGGAGCTTTCTAATTTCTACTTTACCATGCTATACTGCTACTACTATTTTTTAATGTGTGAAAGACTTACAGAAAAAGTAGAGTTCAGACTTTTATCTGCAGCAGAGCACTGTGTGGCAGCCTTTAATCACAAATTAGGAGTGAAGCCACCCTGGATCTTGAGTTGAGGAACTGTCTGGTTATAAGACAATTGGAAGAAGTGTCTTCTCAAAAGGCAGTCTTATTATTGGATTAAAACCAATTCATTTATAAGACTTTTCTAAGAAAAAGTAGTTACTATTAAAACCAGTAATTTTTCTCCATTTCTGAGTACCCTCTGTGCTGCCTGGCTGGCTTGGTAATCTGACAAATCAAACGGAAGAAATAATTTTCAGTTTGATCTATAAATTTTCCCTGCTCTATCCAGACAATGCTTTTCACTAAACTTGCAGGAAAAGTTGAGAACTTTGACCTCTCTACCAACCTTTTAGCTTTGGGTGAGTTGGTCTTTGCAGGAGACATGATAAACACACACAATGCTTGCCTAAGTTTCCTTCTATAATTGTACTAGAAGACATTTCTGATGAGGACAGTTGTGCCTTCTATAAAGAAACAACTCAGAAATGTTAAATATCAAGTTCAAACATCTGACAATGGCTGAGCTTCTGTTGTAATTTATATGAATCAAAAATAATTCCACTTGTGTAGATCTGTATTAATAAAACTGTGATCAAAACGTGATCCAGTGCTCTCCTGACACGCAGTCCTTTACAACAACAAAGGAAATGAAGCAAGATAATGAAAAATGAAGTAAAAAACTATTGAACTTCCAGATACAAACCAATATTGGGGTAAATATTAGGGCTGATGATTTCCTTTCCATTATCCACAACGTGCTTTTCCTCACAAAGAAGTGGTTTAATACCATCTATCACGCTCATAATGGATGAAGTGTGGAAGATGTCTTCAAGCAAGTTAGCAACTCAGCTGTGCCTCAATTTGTCATAGTCATACACAAAGAAAAAATGCACTTCCTATTACATTCAAACATGTGACATCCTGGAAGAACAACTCAACATCTGGACATCTGTAACACAGACTGCAACATCATGACTGCATGTCAAGGTAATGAATTAACATCATCTCTTTCTGCCAGAGAGAGAAATTCACTATGGAACACACAACATTCGATCTTGCTAATTTAATGAGAACATGTGATTTCTTCTGCAGCAGTTTTCATCTGGAAACTCCAGTGTCCCACACAAAGGAGGTTACGCTCATCATTTCATAAACCAGGTGAGATTTAAGCAGACAGCAGGAAGGGTAAGAAACCCTTACCTCTATTATTACCACAAATCTCCATTGTTTCTTGTTTTATCTGTTTCTGTTAAAATTTGAACCTCGCTGACTCATTTCACCCAATCTATCCTGCATTTGATTTTATTTTTTTAAGCATTCTGGACAGAGCCTCTACAGCCTAGCAGTCTCTGGCCTTCTCACGAGCAGGGACTGTATGAGAGGCAAAAAAAGCTATTGAAAATTACAAACTACAGAGACTTTTTTGTACAATGGCCACCCTCCAAGATCAAAGAAAGAGCGTTTTATCTCTCTTCTTTCTGGTGGGTATCCACAAAGATCTTTCTGATACAAAATACTCTAGTAGTAATACACATCATTTATATTTGGCATTTACTATTCTTCCTAATGGGGTCTAAAGCCTTCTTACAAAGCACACACCAAAGCTCTGAAAGTGGTTAAAACCTACCAAATAGCTGTGGATTGGAACCTTTTCATACACTTTTCCATCTTTCTCCAGTGAAGTCCCCTTAGTTCTTTAAGCTGAAGTCTGTGTAGCAGCAGGTCTCTATTTTACTCCACAACCCAGAAACTCAACACACATTGTTATTATCTGATTCTATTAATCTTTTAGGTCACTGATCATATTTCATGAGTTTTCACCATTACAAAAAGAGTGCCACCCATATCTGTGACACTTGGGTCTCTTCCCAGCTTCCCTGACAAATGGCCTTCAGCTTGCTTGCTTGAACAATATTCAAGTCTTTTGAACTCTCATTTTCACTCCCAAACTTTCAGATATTCTGCTGGGTTAACACAGACATGTTTAATATATAAAATCCCTATACTGAATCAAGTCTTTTTGAGCTGTAAAGAAATGACTGGAGGATGTGCTTATTATACACCCCCAATTCAAGATAAGCCAACGGTGTATGGAAGGGTTAAGGCTGAAGTTGTGTTTTCATGAGTACAGCAATACAAGTGAACTTTTCACTGTAGAAATTTTCCTTAATGTGCAAAATTTCTGGTATTTCACCTAAAATTTTTGTCAGTAACAAAATAAAAACTACTGAAAATTGCACTTTGTTTGCTTGCACTATCCTTCCAGACCAAGAAAAGGCAGTTTTGGCAACTGAATGCACTATAATGGTAGGACATTATATGTGGTAGGACAAGGGGTTATGGTGTTAAACTAAAGAGAGGAGATTCAACCTACATAGAAGGAAGGCTTTTATTTTTATTTTATCATGAGGGTGGTGAGACAGTGGCCCAGGTTTCCCAGAGAGATGGCAGATGCCCCATTGCTGGAAACGTTCAAGGTCAGGTTGAACGGGACTCTGAGCTCCCTTCCAACCCAAACTGTTGTATGATTCTGTATCACCCTCCTCCTGCTCTTCTAGGATTTGGCCTCTCTTCATAACTGTATGTTTGTAATCAGTGGTTATGCTACAACAATCTCCTCTGGAGTGTCAGGTATGATGCTAACACACCATCTGCTCATTTATTTCCTTCGGTCACAACTTGCTTCTTCATTTCATATGCTTGTCCTTGCAGAGGAATATGGGCCCTCTACCTTCCCTGCCAAAGCCAGATTAGCAGTAAGAGTAAAATGCTCACCTGTGAGCAGTGGCATGAAGAATCTGTCCTGCCAAATCCTGGATTACAGTCAGATATGCACTTGTTAAGTCCTCTGCTATTTCATTATTTCTCTCCACATCACTGAGGCAGACAAGCTGTCAACAAAATTCAGCTCACTGGGGTGCAAGATACCTGCTCTTGTGAAAAAATCCTTTTTCAGTGTTTTATAAGGACTATCAATGAGTACCAGGGTATCATTGGAGGGGTCTAGGAGGGGTTTTCAAGTGTCATTTAGGGGAACAGGATTTCTCAGAGAAACGTTTGAAAATACTTCCATTCAAAAGTATGTGGTCATGCTTACAACAGCATAAACACTGGGTAAACAAAGAAAACGTTTACCCTGAAACGTTCCCATTTTAGACACAGTGATTTAAGGTCATCCTGGCCTACTCTTGGCACTGAGAAGCTACTAGAAATGCAAATGATTGTAAGGCTATGGTAAAAAGAAACTTCAAAGAAAAATGTTACCTATGTTTCACCAGTGCAATGGCACATCCATCTCTAGGTTTTGCTCTAAAGGAGGTCTCTTATTCATACACAAATACTTTATTGACATAGAAATAACTTTTAAAACAACAAATAACAGAATGATTGCCTGCTCTGTCATATACCCATTAGGCAGTGGAGTAAATCACAGTTATTATGCTCTCATTTTAACCTGTCATGTTCCATCGCTTCTGCATAATCTTCTGCAGATCTGATCATCACATCTCTAAAGTTAGTAAAGCTGCCTCTAGGCTATATTTTAAGTGCATCCCACCCAAGACACCAAGACCAGCTGCACATTATAACCTCACTCATCCTTAGCAAAGATATTAATTGCTGGCTGAGCTGCTACCAGCACCGCTGCACTCTGCCATCTTTTCTCAGCTCTGATACAGGCCCAGTTAATCCACTTGATGAATATACTCAACTCCCAAAGAAATCAAAAAGAAAAAAGGACTCTTCACCTCGTGGAGGCTTATCTAGGATCACATCAAATCAGGGTGAAGTCTGAGCAAAACATCTTTGCATGTAACACTTTCCTTCAGCAAAGACTCTGCCTACGTTCAACACCGGGGCAGCAAGCAGGAGTAGGAAGGGAGGGGACAGGAATGACATGGACTGCGTTTTTGGAAAGCTGTTAAGTTCAGTAGCCAAAATACAGTCAAAATAGGCCCTACTGTAATTCTTTTAAGGTAAAGTATTTTAGTAAATTTGTTTGTAAATGCTGGAATTTACAGCTGAACAAAGAAACAGTCACTAACAGGGAAAACTATGTGCTTTCTCTCTGCAACCTTTCCTCCCATGTCAGGGCAAACTCCCTGATGTTCCCAAAATGAATTTACTGACTCTGCCTCAGCTCTAGGGTGTCAGTGCCCAGGAAGCCTTCTATCTAGTGCTAGGTGGTGACTGACTGCTATTTCCCAGCAAATTTTACCTGCTGAGCACCTGAGGTAAATTTCAAGTCTTACTTCTGAATGGAACCTTTTATTTCCCTTTTTGACTTCAAGAGAGGGAATTCTGCTCTTTTCTCCAAGTGACAGCTCTTTAGTGACCAGGCCATAAAACTATACCAAGGGTACTTTTAAATTGATCTAAAGTCTGTTCATTTGTGTAGTGCACATGTAAAGTCACATTATTGTAAGATGCTTCAGCAATGAAATTTAGCATTAGCAATTTGTTCATTAAAAAGGATATTTCAGTAGGTCCTTTCTTTTACAGCTATTACCCTGTCTAAAGTGAGAAAAACCTCAGTCAAATTAATAAAACAACTTGTCACCAATGTTGCCTTTCCATGAAGTCTCCTCCGCTCTCATCAGTTTGGCAGCCAAGGAAAAATGCATGTGAGCCAAATTCTCCCTTGCATAACCACACAAAACCTGCATGGAAAGGCATTTAGCCCATTCAGTACTAGTAACCATGGTTTAATTTACTGAAAATTATCCTTGAAGTGTAAAGTCAACCATGGAGCCATTCCCCAGGTAAGTGAGTAGCTACATGATAAAGTTCCCTTCCAGACATGGCAGGTGTGCTCGGAGTTCAGGGATCTGCTCTGGCAGGGCAGGCTCCTCTGCACTCTCACCAACACCACTGTCCTGCTTTGGCACAGAATTTCTACCTGTAACCCTGCTGGCTCCCACGGGTTCAAACCTGTTCCTCTGCTCTGAAATCTAAATGGGTTTTCATGATCTCTTTTGAATGCCCAGTTCCTGACATACTGCCCTAATGACAGGCAATACAGGAGGTTTCATACAACAAGGTTTGCCCACAGCTCCTCTGGTCTTTTTTCAACATTAATTCAGTGTCAGATTCAGAGAGCCAGCAGAATGATTTTTTCAGATAACCATCATATACAATTACGTAATAATTCACGTACATAAAACACAGAATTCCCATGCTGCTAGTATAGACCTCTCCAGGGGCTGGAGAGTGGGTAAGTGTGAGATGATATGCCCAGTGATATGCCCAGATAGCCATTAGGTCTTAAACTTGGCCTCTCACCTCCCGTTTGCAAGCTATGTGCCTTCAATCAATGTGTATCTATAATTGTATCACATTTATAGCTATGAAATAGTTGGTTATTAATTATATAACAAGTAGAATTTTCAAAGTATCATTTATCTAGATTAGGAAAGACTCCTTTCTGTATGTCTTTTAAGCCCAGCACTCAACGACTAGATCAATACAAGCATTTCTGTTGACCATTGCAACTGAGCACATAAACCCCTGCAGCCCCAGCCTGGATCTACACAGCCACCCTCTTTACAGCAGCATAGACAGAAAATGTGTGTAGATAGAAAGACAACAAGATGAGAAAGAGAAAGACTACAAAATGGTGCTGCTATCTCAGGCCAATTTAGAAGACAAACTCTTATGTTGCAGCAGCCTCATCAGCTACTGCTCTGGGTACAGAATGTTCTGACAGATCACCCAATTTTTAAATAAATAGTCACTAGAACACAACTCACTAGAGGCTTACCTCTTAAACCAAAACAGCCAAACATGGAAAGAACTGGGTGCTTTAACAGAGGAGAGAATTGTGGTAATATTGTAATCATAGCATATAATTCTGCAGATGTATTGTGATAACATTTTACATTTTAAAAAAAATATTTATTAGACAACTGGAAGCCTGTTAAATTATATACGCAAATTATTTTCTTAGCATATCTCTATCCTCTGTGGTATAAGTACTCACCTATGTAGTAGGTCCTAAACATGATCTCTGTCTAGAACTAAGGAGTATGTACAGATCACTGACCTGTGATCAGGTGTGATCATGCTCTGCAGGAGACCTGTTTCTTGATAGTGGTGAAGATGACACTGGTCTTAGTTCATTGGGAAAAGCACCTGTCATTGTTCAGCCTGCATGATATTCAATAACTCTTTGTCCCTAAATGAAAACCTCATGTGATTTTCCCCTCTCACAAATTCCCATTCAGGTAACGACATAAGCATTTATCTAACTTAAATAAAATAGGCTGTTCATTACTGACTTTGAAAGGACTATTCATATGCATGAAGCACATTGCTGGGTCAAGCCTCAGGAGCAACAACAGGCACTGGAAGGCAGAACTCCAGGGACTGGAGCAGACAGAGTCAGGTCAGCTCAATCGACTCTTCATGTACAAGAGACAGTCTCAGAGGAGAGCTGGGACTGCTGGGGGACAGGACCTGTCACTACCTTGGCTTTGGAAACAACCAGCTGACTGAAGGAAGTCCTTTCCCACACCCTGACAGGGAAGATAAAGATGAAGGTGAAAAGTAAAAGGAGATAGGGTGCTCAGTTTCTATTTTTCACTCACTTTAGTACAAGACTCAGGACAACTGGCAACGGATCTATTAATCATCAATGAATCACAAAGAAGAAGTACAGAAAGCAATTTCTTCCCAAAGCAAATCTTACATCTGCTTTTTCTTTTCCAGAACGAACTGTTCCCTTTGCTCAGTCCCGTTACTTGCAGCACCTCCAAAGCAGTTAGCTCATGGAAACTTAGAGGATACTGTCAAATCTCTAAGAGAGTAGGAGAAATTGCCACAAACAATTGAGTAGATATTAATGGCTTCAGCAAGAGACAAAATATTCCCACTGAATGAAAATGCAGCCAAACTATCTGTGTAAAAATATAGACAGGACATGCTGCTGTGCTGCTAACTGCACTGAACAGCAGCTTGTGTTTACATTTTTCCTCCCTGGTTACAGGCTGTCCTGCGTAGGCTGGGCCCAGGAAGATATGCTGCAATAGAGGCTGCTCCACACAGGCCACCTGGGGACTCAGGCCCAAGGGCCTGGGCCCAACATCTAGCAGAGGCAAAAATTAAACATGAGCTGTTTACCTGATTACACCAGTTCAGCAGTGGTTGAAGGGAGCTGGATGTTTTTTAAGGAAGAGCAAATTGTTAGAACCGGAAGAGAGAGAAATCAATTCCACTGTGTAATTGCTATGGCAAGATTCCTCTATGAGCCTCATTGAAGCTTGTTTTTATACATTTGCATCTCTTTGCATGATGCAGTTGTAACTGGGTCTGCAAATCACATGAAAATTAAGCTGCAATTTGAGTTCTGCTTAAATTAAAAGTGTATTAAAACTTTAAAGTCCACATACTATGGATATGAAATTCTGTTTCAGCTGAAGCATTAATTAAGCCTACATCTACAACTTAAAACAGATCTTTAGAAACTGCATCTTGACTCAACAGCTGGAGGGACAAATGAAAGACATGGACTTTGGTGGAAACGGAAACCTTGGGCCTAGTTCTGTCACCTTAGCTGGCACTTGGATACAACAGTCCCTGTGATCGAAACCCACAGCAACAAACAGGGCCATGCCCTGAATCTATGTAGTGGCCCAGTAACAGTTTAGAACAGCTGAGGACTTACACCTTTGCATTTCTTTGGTGGGCCTTGGTGGTTTCCCAGTCAGTCCTATCCTAAAAACCAGAGGACAAAAAATAAACTAACAATTACAGCAAATCACTCCCTGACATTAAGCTGAATTTTGGTTGAGTTTGTATGCACATCTTTTGAGCTTTATTTATTCTTTGGAAATAATTCCAAGCATTTTGAGAACACAGAAGCCAAAACAAAGCCTGAAAAACACCACAGTCTCCCTTTAAAATATTCTTATTTTTCTCCTGAGATTTCTACTGTTGCTTTCCCTAGTTTGTCAAGCAACCCCCCTTCCCATTCAGCCAAGTATCTGCAGTTCTCATTCCTCACAAGTCTCAGAACTGAAGCACTCCAGCTGCTCTAGGGCTACCCCCTTAAATGTTATCTTGCTGTGATGTTACACCAGCCTGTTGTTATGACCTTGGCTATTTTTTATAAAGACATAAAGATGAAATAGGTCCTTGCTCTTAATGACAGTTCATACAAAACATCCTTTATAAAGCAAACTAAGTTATCCATATGTATACATTACTGATCAGCCCACACCAGACACCCAGATCATCATCTCTCTTCCTTGGGTGACTTAGTATGAGGCAAGATGGTTTGGCATTATTATGCTAATATCTCTTCAATTAATCTTAGGGCAAGTACTATATTTTCTTTTGAAACTAATAGCAGAACATATTTTTTTTTCTTCATTACAATCCCTGTGTTTGTTCACTCTGAAATTTCCCTGACAGGCACACATAATTGTGGAAGGTTCTTGCTTTTAATTGAAGGCTCTTGCTCTGAACTTCCTACTTTCTAGCTATTGTGCACCCCTTCTAAGCAGAAAGATTTCTGTGATTTTCCCCACACTGAAAAATGCTCATGAAAGCAAAAATGGCCTTCAATAATACTGCCTGACGAGTTTTGGCATTTTGAAAGATAGGCCACCTTGCTCCTCATAGCCCTGATGAATTCAATGAGATGCTTGTTTAGATTTCACTGAGAATGTTTTAGCTGTTTCTTCAAAACTGACTCAGCAACATCCTTAAGCACCTGCTTAACTTAAAGCAGATGAAAAGTCCTGCTCATCTGTCAAGCTAAGGAAATGCTTAAGTGCTTTGCTGGATTGAGGCCTAACAGCTTGCAAATACAGATGGCTGTTATCAAGACCCAGAAGAGGCCAGGTAACCACCAACAGTCAATTATATTCCTACCAGAACTTCAAGCCAGCATATCATACTGTTTGAAGTTAATTGCTTTGAAATAATTGGACAGGTGAGCAGGTAAGTTCACACAGAGCATTTGCAATTTTCCTTTGTTTTTAAAAAAACAACAGTGCAGATTGCATGGACAAAATGAGCATGATTTTAACAAAACAAGTTGAAAGGGAAGAGGTATGGGATTTTGTTTTACAGACCTTTCCTTTTAATTTTTAACATCATTAAAACCTTGAAAACATTTTATTCAAGAGCTTCATTACTAAATACCTCATTATTTCTCTTTTTTATTGTTATGGTAATCAAGCCTTAATATACTGCAGCTTTATAGCATGAAATCAAGGCTAGGCCTGCAGGCACTGACAGATGTACAACAGCAAGCACTAAAACACAGGTAGAGAGGCACGCAGAGCTGAATATGGCACAGGGTTTTCTTTTAATTGTTTAGCAATTAATCTGAAGTTATTTTAACCTTGACAGTAGATGAACCCTAACATGTACCATGATCACTGGGAAGCTGCACCAAACAGCAAGTTTGGTGATTGTTGTCTGCATTTTAGAAAAAGCATGAAACAAAGTCTGAGAAAGATTATTGAATTGTTTGGATGACTACAGGCTGTAGCTGTAACTATTGCAAATATTTAACTGAGTATATACCCTTGGCTAGTAAGCCAAGGGTTAACGGTAGCACTGGGAAACTGCATTTAACAGCAAAACCCTGCCTTCCCAGAGGAAATGTGTCAGAATTCATATCCCTCCTGGTGGAGGCAGTCCTTGCACCCAGTTAGAGAAACAACTGGATCTTACTTCTGCTTATGAAGTGACACTCGGACCTTATGCTGGAGCTCTGCTTATGGCTGAATTTCACCCATCAAACCAAACAGAAGTTATATGTCTAAATTTTTCAAAGTTATAATGGTCTGGTCTGCAGGAGGTTCAAATACCATCTCAAAAAGTGAGAGTGTCGTCAGGTTTTTTCCAACAATGACAAGTGACAACCCCCAGCCTCAGCTGTGCTCTACTCCTCAACATTGCTTTCAGGAGAAAAAAATCAGGAAACAATTACAGCTCCTGGGAGATTTTCGAAATTTAAAGGGAGTGCTTTGGGTAGCAATCTCTTTCCCACTAAAACAGTTTCAAATAGCCAACAGTAAAAGCAATATGCCTGTGACTTAATAAAACTGCTGATACTAAGGATCATACAGGAAAGGTCAGTGCTCCCCAGGGGGAGCTGGGTGGTGCACACACAGCATCAGCTTCAGTTTCTCCAGAGCACAGCCTTGCAGGGCCAGTCATTCAGAAAAATCCAACCAACCATATTTGTCATTGCAAGCATGTAACTTTCATAGCAGTTGCCCAATATTAATGAAGTAATATGAAGAAGGCACAGGTAATACATTATTCCAGCAGAAGTGAAAAATGTTATCCACACTCTTACTGGCTAACAGTAAGATGTGACTCTATATGTGGACCATCAGTGTATGAAAAACCCAGTTAACCTCAGTTAGGGAAAGGCTCCAAGCTTTTCTCTTAGGAATACTCAGAGTAACATTTGCAGTGTATGCAGCTGATATCCCCTCTATACCTTACAATTGAAACAAAATCTCCTAACAATAAAGAGGCCAGTTATCCAAGTTCCTAGTGCCAAGCACTGAGGTGAGCAGCTCTCCCAGCTGCACTAAGAGCTGACTCCTGTGAGGCCACTCAGACGCACTGCACTGGACAGTGCTTCTTCTCAGCAGACCTCAGGACAGGAGCGTGTGTTGCCCAGCTTGTAACAAATGGAATGGAAGACAATGGGCACTGCAGGCTAGCGAACACACTAATTATATTAATAAAATGAAAGCTTAAATTTTGAAGCTAATCCTGGGCTATCATTTATAAAAGTTAACAAGGCATATTTAATTTAGGAATTGGCGAACGCTTCTCTTCCCAGCGCTGAAACCTCATAAATGAAATATACTGGATTGCTGCCCAGTGCGGAAATAAAAGTTATGAATAATGTTTCTATCTCAATCATTGTCAGTGCTTTAATATTCCTAATTACTTTAAAAAGCTAAATATTCAATATAGGGAAAACCTTCTTTTTTCTTTTTATCTTCACTTGCAAGATTAGTGCAATTTAATAAGGACTCACTGGGTAGTTTTATAATCCATGAGACCATTCTGCACTTTGACACCTTATCCTTTCCTCTTTAGCTGTACACAGAATGAAGTGCTTCTTCCTCTTTGTATAAATGTATGTATACATATAAACAACATTTATCTGTATAAATATATACATCTATTACTATATGTTCACAGTATCACAGTATTTTGATTTCTCATCTTTTAAACTTCTCTAAGTGTCTGAATACTCACTGGCTCTTAGCTCAAACCTGTCTATTACTAAAAAAACATAAAGGATAAAATTGGCTCCTGAGAGTCTAAACAATATTTTAAAGTTGGAGGTACTACTTTTCTTCTAAAATATTGTTACAGATAGACATTCAGTATGTAATGCTGCCTAATTTTCACCTTGTTTACCTGTCAGGAAAGACCGAAATGTTGCTTCAAAACCCAAATCAGGGTCTTTGTTTCTCTTCCTTTTCCCTGCTCTCTCCCTATTGCCTTTTCTGTTGTAACTGAGGAGGCATCAGCAAAGCTGCAGACAAAACATCAGTAACTTGACCAGAGAAGAGTATTCAGCCCCAGTCACACTCAACTCCTCTTCTACCACTTCCTTTTATAGATCCCTTTTCTGTTATCTTTTTGCCTGGTAATGATGTCTCTTTTCAAGAATCAAATCAATTTGGGAGAAAGGGAGAAAATAAAAGCAAAATGAAACATCCATTCAGTAAATGACTCACAGCATCCTTCTCAGTGCAGTTTTATTTACTTGCCTGACACACAAATAGACTTCATTTACCAGGCTGATTTCTGTGATGCCAATAATCTATTGGGTCTGTGTTCCACAACACCTCGGATGCTTGCACTGGGAAGAGCTCTTTCATTCCAGCCTGAACTAATCACATAGACTTTAACTTATCATCACCAATTAAGAGAGTTAGACATACACAGCTTCTCCAGCTGAGAGAACCAAAAGCCCCAAGTGTGAATTAATTTCCTAGTAAAATGTGCAGAACTCCTACCTCAACCACTTCCCCAGCTCCTGCAGAAAGGATAATTTGGGGTGTGGATTTCAAGTCAGAAGGTAGAATTGGGGCTGCATGAAAAGTTGATAGCAGAACTCCCACTGGCTTCAACAGGACAAGGATTCTATCTAGAGAGCATGCTTTCCAAAGCACTCCAAGTATTCCATGAAGTATTTAATGAAGAATGTGTTGTAGTAAAGATTAAAGAGAAAAATTCTATGATAGAGCTGTATTCTCACTCTTGGTATCCCAATAACAGGACCAAAAGCATTAAGAGCATCCTCTGCTGAACATTTATTTGCAAAAACAAGCAAAAATCCCATTAACATAGGAGAGATTATAATCATGTATTAATTGTTGCAGAATAATCAACTGACGATCTTCATCTTTTTCCCCTAACGCATCCAAGTTCAAAGTCCACTGCTTTATTTAAGGCCTTTTTTGAATAGCAGCATGTATCTTAGTCACATTTTTGTAATCTTTACTCACCACTGGAGCAATCAGTGCCTCCCCATCCTGGTTCACAATGACAAGTATCAGGAGAAACACATCTTCCATGCACACACTCCTCTGTGCAGAGTGCTGTTAAGGAGAAACAATACACAGCACGGTGACCATATTAAGTAGTTGGCAAACATGCAATAAACTTTGCCTCAGAGAGCAGTATTTTATTAAAAAATATTAAACAAAGCAAACACAAAAAGTAATTACTTGCAAGATTTAATTAATACAAAGTGACCAAAATAAAATACAAGTCTCTTGACAACAATAAACTAATTTGTCACTTCAGCTCTTTCTAATAAAAAGCTCCAACACCAGAAATTACTTTGGTTAGCAGCTTTGCTTCATCATAACATTTTTACTGAACTTACATTATTATTATATTACAGAACACCAGCTTCTTCTATTGCACTTGAGTTCATAAGACATTTGAAAGAGATTTAAAAATATTAAGATCCAAAATAGATGTGTAAAGAAAGTAGCTGAAGAAGAAGAAATAATTTTACTAGATGATGGAATAGCTGTAAGGGAAGCTTTGTCTTTTAAAGGTTGTCAAGTTTTACATAACTACAATGTTTTGTAACTTTTTTGTTCACTGCTGGATTATTGAACATTCAATATCCTCGAGGTTCAAACTTTGAAAAACTGGTTGGTTTTACTGTCTCACTTGTCAGTTGACTAGTAATACACATGGCAGAATCTCCTTTTCTTCTCACTGAATAGGAACAGATCATGGTTTTAAGACTTTTCTTCTCCTGTGCTTGCTTTCCAGTGTATGCCAGTATGCCCATCACATACATAAAATCACAGACAATACTGAATAACTACTCTAAACTTTCCTGCTTACTACTGTATTTCCACTTTACCACTTAGGGCATTTTTAGATCAGCTGGGAAATGTGGGTGTTTTGCTTACTTAACCAAGAACTAGTTGAAGCTGAACTACAAAAGGCTTATTCCAAGACAAAGATTAATTCATTCTTGTCTAAAACACAGCCAGAAAAGCTGATTTGGGAAGGAGGTTTGTGTAGCTGTACTGAAAACCAGGCTGAACTGCCCAATTCACTTTGAATCAGCCAGTGAACCCTCTTAAAGTTACACTGGGCCTGCATATGAAACACCCTTTCCAGTGCCCAGTTCTCATTGCTAATGCTTCCCACCAATGTCTTGTACAATGGAATGATTCCTGCTCTTTGGACATTGTTTGGACTATCAGACTGGATCACATCTTGAATCTGCACTCAGGTTGGTATCAAAGCTGATGGAAACATTTTGCTGTCTATTCTGTGTTCAGGTCATTGCAGCCCAAACCCAATAAGCTAATCATAATATAATTAAATCCAACTTCAAATCACAAGTGAAATTTGAGTTAGCCTCTGAGAAAAAAATCTTCCTACTTTTTATCCATCAAACTACACATGACCAGTGAGTAGAATGTTGCCTCATTAGAACAACTGCAAGATCTTTCTAGATTAGCCATTTCCTTTCCAGGTTTGCCTTTTGTCAAAAGCCCAATTAATTATTTCATCTCTCGTGTTTAGACAGTATTGCAGGGGGCATGAAATATTGATAGCTAATTCTCTAGTCACTAATTGTCTTAATCTTTTGTGCATTTATTTTACTTGTGTTAGGTTTTCTGAAGACAGTGAGACATTCTAGACTACAGCTGTAGGATGATATTCAAGACAGGGTATCACAAACCCAGGATTTCTAACAAAGTAATACACACTTTCATGCAGTCATTTAAAAATGCCTGGTTACTATGATAAGAAGCCCACATACAGAACAGCCACAAACTTGTAATTTGTTATTAAAAGTATAGTGCACTAAAATATACACAAGATGGTGGGATAGGGACACTTGGACAATTCTGCCCCATGAAGCTCTATCTAAGAATACAATTCCCACTGATGCAACTCTTACACCTTAGGTTTCTAAAAGGTGTGGAAATTGTGAGATTTTTCTGTTTCCAGTATGAATATTTACAATAACAAAACATTCTTACATGTAAAACCTGCAACTTTTTTATCCTTCTAACTAGGCCAGGTTCTCAGCTGAAAGTACAATCTGTGAGCAAGAAGTCTGATGGCAAACCTTTCCTTTGCTCTCTCATGTAACAAAACTTTTGCTCATTACTGATTTAAATTCAGTTGATTTAGCCATACAAACACTTCACACCCTAAGTCTGTTCACATAAATATGAAGTAAAGATGAATAATTAAGCTAATAATGTTTACTTAATTACTTGTCTATGGACAGAAGTGCTGACTTCTGTACTAGTGCTCCAGTCCCTTGGGAAGAGTGCTATGTGAGAATCACAAGCAAGACTCATGACAGTGTTCCTTGTTCTGAAGTCACCAGTGATATGCAAAGTAAAAAAAGCCAGATGTAGAACAGCATCTTCGGTTTTAGGTGTTCTGAAGATGACAACATTTAATGAGCAATTAAAGAGTCAAGTAAGCTAAAGATACTCTTTGGAACTGTGGGTTCTCTCATCTATGGTTTATTAACCTGCTAAAAAAGCAGCTTTGACTTCACTAGCATATCAAGCTGTGAAGTGACACAGGACTGATCCCATATGTGAAGGTCACAGAAATCTCCCTTTTTTAGAAGGGAAAGGTTTGATATAAGCCATTTTACTCAAGGACAGAAATAATCAGACTCCTTCACTGTCTGGGTCGGATCAGGCTTTTAAAGGCCTCTATAAAGGTCATATTAGGGTACAACTCCAAAGTTTTACCATAGCAAATAAAATTCTGAGTTTCCCTATAAAAGGGAACTTTTGCCTTACTCTAATCTTTAGAGCTTAAATTAATTTTTCATTCTATTAACATTCAACATAATAGCATACAATGGTCCCCAAGGCATTCTTCATAATATACTTTGTACAGTGGTTTGCAAATGATCTTACTAGCTAATGGAACTATAAAAACTACTTGCACATAAAGGTCAAGAAAAATAAAGATAAGTGTATACTTTTTGACACTGTCCTGTTCAGCACTCAGCTAAAGGCCCCTGGAGTAAAGAAAACTTTTACTACAGCAAGGAATATAATTCCTCCCAGTACAATAGGCCAAACAGTTCAGCCTTTAGAATTCCAGACTTTTTACGTCTGCGTTTCCCCTTGACCAATTCTCTTGAACAATCCTCATTGATCAGTTTATTATTAGTATTCTTGGCATGACTTTAAGATCAGTTTGTAGTTTGATTCAGCCTGGTAATAAAATGACCTACATCAAAGCTGTGCCAGAATGCCATCTTTGTAGCAATGTGTTTAGCATGAATTATGTGGCCATATTCAAGGTCACACAGAAACTGCTCTTTATCATGCAATAAAGTCAACAAAAGGGTCCTGTGACAATTCACTTGATGCTTATCACTTACTTTATAATTACAAACAGTGTTGATTTTTTTTTAACATATAAGGTCAAACATCAGGGGAGTAGACCTAAAGATTAAGATCTTTTCTCACCTGTAATGACTGCTTAGATTTCTCTAACACTAACACTTATTTTTTAATTGTTTTCCTGAATTTAGATACACTAAATGCTTGTCTCTGTCTCCCATCTACAAAGATATGAAAGAGTCAGGATATTGTTACTGAGAAGTACAGGGCTGGGTGGAGCAGACTCTTCTGCTTGGAGAATAATTTCAGGGCAGAGTTCCTTTCAGTGAGTGGCACCACAGATAGTTTAGCCAAGACAAAAGCAGCCACAGTCCAGGGATCCAGAGCTGCTCTTTCTCCCTGGGTGCTGCATTCCTGTATGGACACAAACTAAGACTTAGCAGGGTCTAACCCTGCTGTACCACTGCTTCATACGTGCTGTTGTACCCTGCTCATCACATCATCAGCAGCCCATTGACTACTTGTACTCCCTGAAGCAAAGTAACCAACAAACACGTGTCACATCCACCTTCTTTCCTAGAGGGGAAAGTCCACTGCAAGAAGCATTTCACTCAATGAAAAGAAGTATGGAGTGATTTGCCTTAATAAAGTTTTGTAAGCTTGTCCAAATGCATAAAATTTGTATTACGTCACAAAAGGCACAGTCAAAAACATGTGTCTTGTGCTTGCAATGGGATGTGGTAGCATGTGCAGTGGTCCTTTGAGCCTGGAGGAGTTCACAGACACAGACCCAGCAAGTTCCACCTCCCTCCCACTTCATCTGGTCGGAATGTACTGTGCCAAACAAGCAAAATATCTTCAAAACAAGACCAGTATGAAGTCTAAAAGAACCCAGCATAGAAAGCAGAAAACAGGATTCATAAACTGCACTCATTCATGGCAGTGTGTGCTGCTGGAGTGTTGTGTGTGAACTAGAGTTGCCTGGACTCTGCAGGATTTCTGCTCAGGGACTGCAGGGCAGCCAGGAGGTGACAGAAAACATAAATAACTGTAGATACATTATAATAATGGAATACATTGCTAGATGAAGATGCAGATGCTCTCATATGAGAGCACGGACAGAATGAGAAATTCAGGTGTTCTACAACTACACAGAATGAACTGGTCTATTCTGACTGGATTTGTGGCCAAGGGACACTGCCCCACTACTGCAAGTTCTTCAAAACCTTTCTTTTCTCTGCCCTGCTTCAAGGAGTGCCTGCCAGTTTTTGTTCACTGATCTCCTCCAAACTAGGACCAGTATCTTTTATTTGCTGTGAACCAAAGGCAGACCTGCACTTTTTCTATATGTTGCTGGTATTTTAACTTGAGGTCATTTAATCAGTTTGCCCCATGCCTGATAATTATTTGCCTGCACAAAGCAGAAATTTAATGGAAAAAAAGTTATATTTTACTTCACTCTTTAATATGTGTCCCTGAAACAATATGGGCCACTGTAGCACATTCCTCCAGTCCCTTGTGCCACTTTCAAGGGAAAGGATAATTTTGTCAGGTGAAACAGCAGTTATCTCATGGCCAGTGGTTTCAGATACTGCAGAGAGGTCAAAGAAGATGAAAAAAGATGAAAAAGATGCTTGCTCCTTTTCCATTAGGAATCTATTAACTCAAGGCCACTCTGGTGCTTCCATCTTAATGTACTGGCCTGAATCCAGGTTGTGCTGAGTCTACGATTTTAGCTTCATTAGATAAGTCTGTAGTCAGCTCTTGGCTGGATTCTCTTTGAATGTGCTCAGGAAAGGGAGGTTTGATAGTAGAAGAAAGATGACTACAACTAATGCACGTAGGTAGGGTTTCCTCATTCTTAGATTATTGCTTATTTGTGGAATGGAAGATTTCCTCTCTGAGTTTCCGTCAGCAGTCATGCTGATCAGATGGCTTCCTGCATAATTGTTTCAGTGGAGTGGGATAATAGTTCTTTGCATTGCTTAATGTCTGTTTCTGTGGTCATCACTCAGGATACATCCATTAATTTATCACCTTGGATAGCACTTTAATGCAGGGTTTAGCAACTTTGATAGATTAAGAGATGAACAGATCTCAAAGCCTGCTCGGGTTCTGAGGAATTTATTGTTTCAGGGTATGGCAACCCTTATTTTTCATCTCCCTCTTGGTATCCAATGAAAGTACTAATAAAAAAACCCAAAAAATAAGATCAATGTGAGCAAAGGAAAGATGAGACTGATGTAGAACATATAACAACAATGGGTCACAAGATCAACTCCTTTCCCTGGCAGATTTGGAATTCAAGACTATGCATCTATGCAATCAGAGCAGAATCAATGGTCCTTCTTGTCATCCAGGACAGGGGGAGTCTCTGACCACTGCCTTAGTGAGATATTGATCTGTCCAAAATAGCAGCTAGGTTGTGTTCTCCTCAGTCCTGACACCCTGCCAGAGCTCAGGGAGTAGGCTGTGCCAGAGATGACTTGTGAATATGTAAAGTAAAAGAACTGAGGAGGTACATTTTGAGGATTTTGTCTTCTCTCAGGAGAACAATCTGGCAGATGTCAGTGTCATCATTGACAGTATCAGTATATCCCTGTATAAATCTGCTGGGAGGTGTAGTTTTGTTAATAAACATAAAACTTATGATAGTTTCAGCTCAGATTTCTATTACCAGATAAATAGCAATCTGGGGCTCTAATAACTAATGAGAAGGTGAATACAGGAACATCCACATTCTCATTATGGCTGAGTGTCCCAGGTATATGACATGAGCTTGTGTCCCAGGTATATGACATGAGCTTGTGTCCAAGTCCTTGAATAATTCCAGCCAGACTTCAGTGTTTCAGACCCTCAATTCCCTCACAAGAGGAATGCCCACAGTTTACTGGTTACTGAAAGGTCTGGCACTGGTGAGAATCCAGTTCAGTCCGTTTTGAAACCTACTGCCTGTTGTAGGCCTTAATGTAGTGGCTGGACAAGTAAGCTGTGCCAGGGCAAGGTCAACACAGAGAAACTGCCACTATTTCTACATGACCTGAGAAAAGCCAGACTGGTGGAACACTTTTTGGAATTTCAGGCTGGGTGGTTCTGAGGAGCAGCTGAGCAGAAGCAATAGATCCCTGAGACAGGAATGGCATTGCATCTGTGACAGTAACAGAGGAGAAGGTTAAAGCTCTGCGAAAGGAGAGGTCGATGGGAGTCATACATTTAACAGACTCTTTGTGTGTTTTGATGCCCCATTGGCTTCATCTACTCTGGTAGAGAGGGAATGGGAGATAGTACTTGTAATTTAATCATGTCTGAACTGGAACTGAAAAGCAGCCTCCCTGTAGCAGGAAATGTCAGAAGAGCAGAACCGAGGTCAGTAAGCTGAACTGCTTTGTATCTTTGGCTGTGCCAATAATAGAAGAGCTTTGCAGCACTTCAAAGCACAAAAGGGGAATTGTGGGAAGGCACTGCAGGACTCTGAGCACTGAAATGCATCTGCCCTGCAAAGTGGACAGGTCATGGAGTTCGGTAAAAGCACCACTAAGCCATTAGTCTGCAAATAGTCACAGCCAAGCACCAAGCAAGAGCACTGTGTGCAAAGGCAGGGAAGAGTTCTGCCGAAGAACCTAGACATTCTGCAAAGAGATAGAGCATCTGCCTAATTCCTGATTTCAGCAGATTCATGACTCCCATCACACATAAAGGGAAGACCTCAGATCAAGGTCAGAGATGACAGTCCACACTGGGATGTCTCTTGTTCACCCTCAGTGCTCCATAGGGATCAGGAGGTACAAGCACCTGAGCTTGCTCTGTGAAGAGAAATTCCACCCTCAGGTGAAATCCTGACCTCCCTAAGGTAAATCACACTCCCAAATCACTTAGCATTTCTAAGGCTCAGTCTTTCTCACTGAGCCCATTGAGAACTCTCTGGAGATCACCTAAATATTGACAACTGTTGATCGTTTAAGGCCTGCAACTGATTTTCCACATTTTCTGCCATTGCTTCAACTAGAAATAATAATTTCGTTCTGCCATGTTGAGAGGGAAGACTTATACTGAGATCAATTCTGATGATCAATATTATTCTGCTAATACAATATTATTTCTGTGGGATAATTTTCAGCATATAACCTTTTCTGGTAAACAATTTCCCATTGTCTCACTGCAGGGTTCAAAACAACCATTATCTCTAGTTCCAACTGTTAATGAGGTTAAGAGACATCCTGAATCAGCAGAGCAGAATCTATGACCCAGGAAAGCTTCTCCCCTCCTGTGCCCTCGGTCTGCTCCTTCTATTGTGGCAAATTGACCAACTTTTTCCAGCAATTTATAGAAAATACATTTGCACTAGTTAATTTTCTACTAGAACTTGATTCATCCAACCAGGAAACTTAATGACAATTTGTCTGTAAATTGTGCTTTGTATTGCACCTTTAGAAAGAGCTTTACTATCTTTTTCTGGGTAATGTGGAAATATTAAAGTCTACTCTTATGCAGTGTTTTTCATTCTGTATATGACCCAGCAGACCTCACTCCACCTCACTAAGTGCAGTCAAATACTATTTGCCAGGAGACTCCAGGGTTTTTTTGAGAACAGAAGAGGGAAGAAGCAATTTTCCTGTTCTAAAATCATTAGAAGAATTCCCCAGGCACTGCTGTTCTTAACCTTAGGGGAAACTTGTTTTGTTGCCAGAGGGAATTAAATTCTTGACAAGCTGGGGAGTAGAGGAGAAGCTCATACTTAACTAAGATCCCTGGTGCTTTCAGCTGCTACAATACGGAGAAGCAGTTAAACCTACCAGAAGAGCAAGCATCATCTGATCTACCAAACTGCTGTGATGGCAAATAGCATCAAGCTACACTCAACAGACTGCTGAAGGGATGACTGTTCTCCACTCATGGGTAGGGACATCTTTGTCTACAGTCTAAAAGTTCAAAAGCAGCTAGGTCAAGACATCTGGACCACGTGATACTTCCAACTGTCTTTCTGAGCAATGCAACACCTAAAAAACCTAAATCACACCCATTTCCCCAGATAAATTTTAGTCCAATAGCACATTCAATAAACTATTGATTTTTCAAACAGAACCTTTCATCATTCTCATTCCAAATTTCAACAAGTCAATCTAACAAAAAAATCCTTTTCTTTGTTTCTCACCAAAATAGGATGTTTGTGGACAAATTTCTAAAGGCAAACCTGTCATTGAGAGAAGGCTACTGATGGCATAGACCCTAGAGAGCCAAGGCATTTCAGGCTTCACTTCAGATCAAACCACACGCTGCAAACGAAGGTCACCCTGATGAAATCAAGGACAGAGGTAGTGTTTGAAGATCATGTAAATGCAGAAGCTACACTAACATTACAGGGGATAGAATATTGAAATGCAGACACTTTCTGCTTTTCTCACATTTCAAAAGGCACCATAGCAATGTGTTCCAGAGCAACTCACTCGCAACTGCAAAAAAGACCCAGGGAAGCAAATCGTATAATTATGGGGGCTGATTCTCATCTCAAGCCACTAGTTTAAACTTGCTGTGATCAACCTCTAGCCTGCAGGAGGTCAGCTCTTCTAGGATCAAGTCCAATTTCTTAGTAATGTCTAAATGTCTAGAGAAAGTTTCTCTTAATGAGACATGGCAAAGCGTGCTTTCTGATTCCTGTGATTCACACTGTTGCCTGAAAATAGAAAATGGGAGCTGGAAATAAAAACTTTTAGCTACACTGTCAGCAGATATTGACAATGATAGAATCATAGAATGTCTTGGGTTAGAAGGGACCTCTAAAGGTCATCTAGTCCAACCTCCCTACAATAAGCAGGGACATGTTCAACTAGAGATGTCTACCCTTCGCCACAAAGTAAAAGCTACACAGCATTTGCATAAATGAAACTGCTACACAGTGTTTGGTGAAAAAATATAATTTGGAATACTCTTAATAAGGATTTTAAAGGAATTCTATTTAACTTAGAGATTTGTTCCAAAACATGAAACCTGTGAATGCAAATACAGTGATAGCAGATCCTGAGCTACACACCAGTGACTTGCTGCAACAGAGCTGTAACTGAACCCCTTTTTGTTCCTTGCTGTTCTGAATATCAGGTCTCAGCACCTTACAAGTATGATTATAACATGTTTCATACACAGCTTCTTATTTCTAATCAGAAAAAAATCTCTTTATTTTACTCAGTTTTCATACCTCAGTTGCAAGCTGTTCCAAGTAAGGCTATCTTTTGTTGGGTTTTGCACATGGAATTCTGGGCATTACAGCAATGAAAGTAAACCATAATATTCAGAAAGGAAAAATCTTGATAAAAAAGAAGGAAAGCTTTGGGATTAAACAGATTGAAAACAGCTCTTGATTTACTACACCAGAGAAAGGGAGCTTTACAAAAGTGAATAAGTATATTAGAAATACTGAGCTTAAGATAAATTACTAAAAAAAAAATGCTTTGCAGAGGACTCCAGTTTCGTGAAAAATTTCCCTGGGGAGCCTTAAAACCTTTATAAAAGTGAAAAGTACGTGAAATAATCCAGAAATATGAAGTGGAATGTTGTAATCCTGTAAGAGAAAGAAAAAGAGGACGTCTGTGTAAAAAGTCAAAGAATAGCTGGTTCTAGAGGAAGTATCCATGGCTGGTTAGAAGAGCTCTGTCCCTGATTAGTCTTTCTGGTATCTGATTGTGCTCTTAAGCTGTACTAGAGTGTGAAGTGTTAACAGATGCTTTTCAAGCCATCAGCTGATGTCATCTTCTTTCACTGAGAACAATTAAGGAACCAAAAATGAACACTGATTTGCTAACTGACTGTATTGCAAACCTAAATTTGCACATTCCATGTGTACTTTGGGCACCTATTATCCATGTTGCGCTATCACACTCTTCTTTTTTTTTTTTTTTTGGCCCATGAAGAATTCATGCAGTTTTGCTTCACTCTCACCCACTTCACTAAAGTAACTCATGCATATGTCTCAGGAAGGTGCTTTTCTATAAAGCTACAGAAAGAATTAGTACACCCACATGAAAGCACAACCTAATCTTCAGATCAGTTGTTACCTCAACAGCAACACCTGACATTTATTATTGTTGAGGTATTAACATTACTTAGAAATCATGTATATTCACAGTTCTCAGCCATGTTGATAGAAACTGAAGCATTCAACCCCTTTGGAAGTCAGGCCCCTGATGAAAAAGTATGGTTTCAATAGGAAGAATTTACTTATTTTTTTAAGTGATCTTTTAGCATCTTACTATTTTTACACTTTGGTCTAAATGATTTATGATTCAGAGTTATAAGTCCTGTTTATTTTAACATATATTATCTCTTTCCACAAATTTTGAAGACTTGTTTCATCATGGAATATTATCTGTTTGCACTAAGCTACAGAGTTGCTGGCCAATTTTTATAGGATTTCACATATTCATCAGAAATTGATGCAGTAGCAAAAGCACTTGGAAATCCACAGAATAATATATCTTCATCTGACCATGAGACATGGAATACATGCCACACAAGGCAAAGCTAACTGGGAGCAAAGGGAGCTACAACCCCTTAAAATTCCCACCCAGTAAGCCCACTCCCAGGTATTATCCAGCATTTGAGAAACCAACATCAATAACTACAAGTAGTTTGGTGTAGTGTTTCATATGGCAGTCTCATCTGGCATTCCTAGTGTGAATGTCACCGGTATTTTAAGAGGGATTGCTAAAAGGATGTGATAATTATGGACACACATTCCAAAAGTTCACAGAAATGTGCATTATGCAGAGGAGGATGATGAAAGCAGTGTACTTCAGCCTAACATGCAGCTCTTGGGCCAAATTCAATCTGCCAAGTGCTTTTAGCTGGTCTCATTCTTGTGATAAAGGAGATGGGGAATAGCTGAACTGTAAGTAAAAGCACCCAGGTAGCAACAGCCTCCTCCTGCCTGTACAGGTTGACTTACTTAGAGCACCCACAGTTGTTGCTATAAATGGCTGAGAGAACAAGGGGTGGTAGGAGCAAAATCCTCAAAGCCTCAGCCAGTGCAGGCACTGCCAACACTGGCTCACCCTTTCCAAGGCTCTAAAGTGAGTGAAAAATATTTGAAAGAGTGGTTCACACCAGCTTTCAAAGTAGTGCCCTGTTCCTACTGAAAGACCAAAAAAACCCCATAAGATGATCTCATGAAGACAACATTGATGAGTATATTTAACTAACTACAGTATAGCTGGTAGGAAAGGGATGTGGCTGGGATGGAGCTCTCTCTGCTATGCTTATATTCTCCTGTGTGCACCTCAGACATTCTTGTAGTGATGCTGGTTCATTTTTATTTGCAGTTTTAATCTTACAAGATGCCTAGAAATGAGGAATAGGGGTCCTTACACAAAGCACAGGTTGCAGGAGTTCTTTTCTCAGTCAATAAGGAATGTGCCTTAGAACTGTCCCTCACATCTGACCAATGGCTTCCCAGACGTCTAGAGACAGCGTGTGACAAAGACTCTAGAGCTAGGCAGGGGAAGGTCACAGTCAGAAGAAACTGCATCAGAGAAGTGTAAAAAGATGCCATCTCAGATTTTCTATGTATATCAGAAGCTCTTTTTAAAGGCCATCTAGATGGCCTTTTCCCCTCTCTCTCTCTCTCTCTCCTTTTCTACCAGGCTTTAAAATGTTTTCAAAGCACAGAAGAAATCTATTCAGTGGGTAAGAAGCGTAAAGGAGTGGTCAAGAAAACAACTTAATTTTAAACATATATTTCATTTCACAAATCCATCTTGTTTCTGACCCTACCAATTTCAAGAAGTTAAGCCAGCTCACCACACGGCTGGACTGTTGATGAACTCCAAACTCTTTTGGAGAGAAAAATCTCTGGAGTTCTGTGCCTTCATAATTTGTTAAATGGCACATGTCCTGCCTGTGTACATCCTGAAAAACAGTTCACTCATATATGGGATGGACAGAATCTTCTTTTTATAAGTCTATGGAAGGATTGAGCCATAAAGCTATTATGGATTAGCACCTGTGCCCATCATGACATTCCAGATCAGTGCAATCTAGCATTAACAATACTGATGTGTATTAAAGCTGGAGAAGGAGGAAGAGGATTTTGAAAGAGAACTGAGACACCAAAGAAGATGAGGAAGTGAGGATGAAGTAACTGTAGATGTCCATTCAAACATGGTGTGTCTCTGCTGATTTAAAGCAGCTGGGGACCAATCTGTCTTTGCTAGATCACATCTATGACTCCTGTGCCTTTTTTTCTGACCCTGCTGAAGCTT
>NW_009952879.1:859632-870298 GCF_000747805.2 Chaetura pelagica | reverse complement strand
CTGAAGCTTCTAGGCATCTGGGCCATTAGCATGAATACCATGAGTAGCCCTGAAACCAGTGCCTCATGTGTCAGAATCCCCAATATTCTTTTATACTGATCCAACTGAGATCACCAAAAGCAGCCACAAAAGCTCTGTTACTGCTACACTAAGAAGAGTATAAATGTTTTTCTAACTATAATGCCTGCATAATTATTCCTCTGATATTTATCAAGCCCCTTGAGACATTATATAGATTCAGCATGCCCTCCTTTCCACCTTTATGCTATTCTCATTCCTTTGTATGAACATTTTGTTTCTCCTCCTCCTACTGCATTTCTTCCACAAGTCCTTCCCTTGTTTCATTAATAATCCCCACCAGCATCTTTGCAAACCCATCAGCATCCAGAAGCTGATGGCAAATACAAAATGATGGATGGGAAATGAGAATTGATTTTTTCACCTTCCCATCAAAGAGGTCTCTCCATTATCTTTAGGCTAAATAGTAACCCAGTGGCCCCATCTATGCCACAAAATGAACTGACCTACTTA
This sequence comes from Chaetura pelagica, assembly GCF_000747805.2. Taxonomy (NCBI): domain Eukaryota; kingdom Metazoa; phylum Chordata; class Aves; order Apodiformes; family Apodidae; genus Chaetura; species Chaetura pelagica. The sequence continues at coordinate 869,767 of NW_009952879.1, read as the reverse complement.
TAAGGCTGGTCTTCCTCTTCCTGTCCCGACACACCTGCCTCCCAAGATGCTCAGAATGGGCATGCAAAGGCCTCTGCTGATTGCAGGGCTGTGGCCTGCTCCACTGTGCTCTGTAAAACAGTGTTTTAGATATGGGTACATGACTCGTAGGTTACACTCTGCAGTGTGGCAGACGTTACATGCAAATAATCAGTTCTGTTGCATGGTTCTTCTGTTGCTCTCCTATCAATCCACTTCCATTTCAATAGAAAACAGATTCCTCCCAGTCACCACACAGTGGCAAGAATGTTGCTGCTATTATGACTATGACAACTATGACTAGAAGCAGAATTTCTTAATTCCTGTGCAAGCTTCCCCTCAGATGGGAACACAGGCCTCAAATAATTTTTCTCATATTCATCACCAGAAAAAGATATATGGACTCATCTCAAATGCATATAAAAGGAGAAATTTCAAAGTGTCTCCTAATGTCATTTCAACTCTATAATTAATAACCCTATATGCAGAATGGCTTTGCACATGGTTTTCTCGCACTCATACATCCAAAACCAGAAAAAGAATGTCCCCTGATGCAAAGTATCTATGTACTGCTAGATCAGTTCTCTTAATTTATGGTGCTTTATTGAGGTACAGAACGTCGTACTTGAATAATGTAGCAGGAAAGCTCTTAGAGAAAGCACTAGCACCAGCTTTAATGTGTCTATAAAGATAAGAAATATATATTTCCCAAGTCCAGCAGTTTTCAAACAATATATTTTTAAGTTACAGAAATGCTCACCATGAGGAATTTGAAATTGAGGTGAGAAAAAGGGGGACAACATTTCTTCTAAGACATTAATGAGCTACCACCTTATAAAGTGAAAATAATCAACAAATCTGACAGATGAGCAAACATTATGAATATTCAGGAAGTTGAAGCTGCTGATTCAACATTTTCTAAGAGTACAACTTTTGCACTGATCACAGAAGCTATTATTTTGCTTCCCATTATAAGAACACTCCCTCGCTGTGTCGTTGTGCTGCTGTAACATATGCACTGAACTGCAACTAGAGTAATTCATCCAGATGGCAGGAAGCTCTGGATAGTTCCTCCTGTGGTACAGATGTTTAACAATCCAGCCATATGGCTCCAATCAGGCAGCCTTTCCAGAGATGACAAAAAACTACACCAGACATGCAGCCATGTAAGTCTGAGTGCAACCCTGAGGTATGAATGTTCATATTGCCACCAGCTAAAAGCACACATCACACCATGGAGCTGGAATCTCTTTTGGAATTGAAGAATTTATGACATATTGTTTTAAATCCTGAAACATTCAGGTCCTAAATTTGCATATTTTCACAAACTACTAAAAGAACATTCCTCAGTTGTTTCAGAAATTCATTAAAGGTGTCAAAAACCAGGCAGCTGAAAAGATGAGTAAATAACTACATGCAGATATAATAATGTCCCTAACCTCTGCCTGAGTGACCACTCTAAGTGACAAATTGAGATTCAACCAGTGAGACCAAGAATTTCTCTACAGAAAGATTTGTCAAAGTCAAGGACCCTGATGATGGTTGTGGCTATTGTAATGTGGAAAGCTGAATGTTGAGAAACAATCTGAGATCAATAATAATATCTTGGCCAAGAAAGGAAAGAACCATGAAATGGTCAATCCATAACTCTACTGAATTTTGGCAGGTTTGAATGACAAATAAATGGCAGCAAATAAGACTGTTAAATCACTAATCCTGTCATTATTGCACCCTGTCACATTGCATAGATTTATATGTTAGAAGAAGAGTGTAAGGTATGAGAGTGAAAAACAAAACTGTTAAAAGCTAAAATATCTCAATCTGTGAAGGTGAATTCCCAACTGTGCTTCAGGGTTGTTTTCTCTTCCAAAAAGTCAGATATAAGTATGTGCTGCCTGTAGTCCCATCTCATCTGCCTTTTCACTGATGCTTAGGTCTCTGACCCTTTGTTACCTAGAAGAAATGTCTCTTTTATATAAATTTGCAGAGCAAGAATAAGATTAGAATGGACAGACTGAACAAAGGATTGGTCTCTCAGACAAAGATGTATCCATTTAGTTTACTGGGGATCTTTCCACCTGACGTATTCATAAAGGGAAGTACTCAATTACCATCTGCTCAACGAGCAAAAATTGTGAAGCAAAATATTACCATGCAATATTCCTTGACTTTCCTTTTTTTTTGAGCAGCAAAGTATTCAGAGATGCTTTGTCTGCCACAGATACTAATCCAGGCAATATAGCTTTAAAACAACCTTACGAAAACCTTGAAAGGCAGTTGAATCCTGTGCTTGTTTTTAAAAAGTATTTCCTGCAGTTTATGCATTTCCTCTGTCAAAAACTTACCTTAGCATACAAAGTATAGTAAATCGTATTTGCTCTGATTTACTACTCAGACTATGCTGTTTGTTTTCAGGGACAGCTCAGCAAAAAGCTATGTCATGTCTAAGAACTTTCAGAGAAGGGCAATAGTTTCACAAAACTACCAGAGTGGTAGTGACTATTTCTAAGACATCAACGCAAAAAAATAATGCAGATGTAGATTGGCAGCACTTTTTAGGAGGCATTTTCTGAATTCTGTTAGAACCCAAAAATATTCAAAGCCCTTTATTGGCACTAAGAAGTCAATTTCATATCCCAAAACTGTTTAACCCATGTAACTGTTTAAACCAAGGTAATGGGCTGGCCAGATGTATAATAACCATTGAACAATTATTTGACCTTGTGCCTGAATTCCATATCTTATGGGGTAGTAGCACGTGAAGATCTCAAAAGGGCAAAGAAGACACCAGAGACACAGTGTAAGAGCAAGAAGCTCTGGGTCAACTTGATTGTTTAGAACTGAGGGTAGATTTTATTAGATCTAATCCATCTAGTAAGTCCCAATAGAAGGACACAGATAAAAACACCTATCTGACATTCCTTTAAAAAAAGAATAAATGAGAAGGGAAAAGATCAAAACAGCAGCTGAAAGCCTTCACTCCTGCTTTAAAGTCCAAGAAACAGTAATTAATAGAGATTTAAACTCAGCCTTCTCTGGTCACTGTTAATTACAAAGCTATTTAACTTTTCCAAGAAATAAAGACTGCTACTAACAAAAGAAGAACCAATTAGCTTTTAATCTACACACTGTTTTTTAATCAAACTTTCTTTTGATCATCAGACTCACTGCAGGATGTGTTCTCTCCTCCCCATGCTGTAGTGGCTTCCATGATTGCTAATGGAATAGATTTTAAGAGCTGGCTGGGTGGGGAGAACCTTCTCCACAGAGCTGGAGCTTCCTTCCCTCCACGTCAAAGGCAGAGATTGGAATCAATTCGGATTTTTGAGGTGCTCACATAGTACAAACTAAGTACATTATAGGTACTCAGATAACACCTCCAGAAAGGACTATATAGAAATATCTTTAAAGCACCCTGTCAAGACATCTAAAGTTAGCTGGATAATTCTATCATTTTCACATTTAAATTATTCTATGGCATTTGAAACCTGTCAATAAAATTTGGATTCTGATGCTAATCAAAACCCCTTGTGTTTTTCTTGTATCATAATCCCATTCTAACAAGATGTAGACAAGATCCCCAGCTCCCCTCTCCTTCTGAGCACTGTAGCAAATACATTCCACATCAGAATACTTGGAAAGCTGCAATACTGGAAACACGTGACATTAATGTACAGGACATTTTTAATTAAAAAAAGACCTTAGGAGCTGCTGAAAGATCCGTTTCACTTTTTGTCCCCCTTGGACTCGCCTGACACACTCCACAGACTTTTATTTACTTACACACTGCAATTAGGACAATGTTTTTTCTGGCATTTGCAAAGCCTTAAAAAAAAAGAGTAAAATTATTGACAGGAACTGCATGAAATGCAGTAAGATTTTAACTGTTCTGACCAGGAGTAAGAACTTTCAAAGTTAAGAGGCAGAAACTTTACTCTGCTTCTTATACCCTGTAATAAATCATTTGTAAGAGTGGTCTCAGTTCCTCTGATTCTTTTTGATGCACACTTGCATAAATTACTCCCCAAAGTGAGGTCTAATTCAAGAAAGCACTCAGGAACTTGATTAACTCCCTCCTCAATAATTTCAGCAGAACTTCACTAGGTGCTTGAAATGCACATCCCTGAAATGCCCTGAGCTGTTCTGTATCTGCAGCTCTGACTGAAACCAGCGGGACCTGAAGGTTCCGAGCAGCTCTGAAAACCAGCCCTTGATATGACTGCTGCAATACACCTTTAATGTGTGTACAGCTCCTGCAAACATTATTTTCAATTGTCCCTTTTGAATGAAAGGCTGGTACGTACGTATGCAGTAGTTTTCCCTTTCATAGTATCCAGGGCAGCACTGTGACCTCCTCCGATACATGGTTCTTAGTCCCCTTCGATAGGCTGTTTTATAACTGATCCTAAATTGCAAGACAGAAAGCCATTTGACAATATTGAAAATCAATGCCTGCTGCTGGAATTATATTTGTGTAAAATTATAGTAAGGATAGCTTTCAATAATTGTTTTAAAATGCATGAAAGCTTTTGATATTAAAAGCCACAATAATATATAAAATAAATCAATACTTGTTTTGAAATTGAAATATAACTGGTATTATGAACACAGTACTCATGACAGTCAAACACCAGAGCCCTTCCTATCTTAAGACATTTCCCCAGTCCTAAAGCAAGGGCAAGGAGTTTCTTCAAGAATAAATGATTCATTTCTGCATATCAGCAAGGTCAGCTATCATGAATGGAATGAAGAGAACCTTCTAGGGAGAGCACTCTGGCAAAGTGCTACACAAGAAAGTGCCACAATAGAAACTGCTCTTCATGTGTCTCCAGCTAAATATGCAGTTAACCCCAAGTGATTTCTTCCTTCTTGCTTATGCTTCCAAGGCATTCATGCCTTGAAAAATGACATGATAGTCCCAGTTCAGTATTTAAAGCATGTTTCTGTAGCTTTTCTAGAGTTATTCATGCAAAAAATCTCTACTTCAATCAAGGACCTGGGATGCCAAACACCCTGGCTACTGTACTAAAATACATCTTCCCCTACATATTGGTATGAGACTACCACAAAAACTTGGATAACTACAAGGTTATGTGAGGACATGAAAAGGCAAAATAAAACTAAAATATCTGGGACTTGGCTCTTACCTGTGTCTAGTGCACTTGAACCAGTTCAGTATGTCAGTACATCTTGTATAATAGATCTGATCAAAAGGATGAGCATAAGACTCCTGGACTGTCACAGCGTAGCTGGGAGGAGACAGAGAAAGAAAGTGAAAGGCTGTTTGTTGCAAGGTGAAAAGCTTCAGGTTCCTGTATATGCTACTCATGTAACTCCAGTATGAAAACTAATTAAATCAATAATCTTAGAAACTTTGGGTGTTCTCCAAAACCAGAAAAGGGCTTCTTTCAACCACAGCTGTTCTGGAAAACTTTGGAAATGCATGACTTTGGCTGCATGACTGAAATAGGCAGAGAGAGATTTCAGTCTGAGTAATAAACCACTGCCTTCTGGGGGAGGAACAAATGTTACTAAAATTCATGGTAGCTTAGAAGGTGAAAAGGCTACATGGTTAACTTGATAGTGCAAAATTAAAAAGAGAGGAAAGCAGCATGTTTTAAAATGTCTCAGCTGCCTTCCTGCCTAGGACTGATATTTTTTGCTTGCATTCCACAGTGCTAACAAGAGCTCACATTAACTCCGTTCTGCAGCAGTTTACAGCATGATGGGATGCTCACATTTCATATTCTGATAAAGCAGTATCATTACTTCAAATATTGGGTGCACCAACCGAACAGGATCATTTGTAAAAGGTTGAAGAATGTTTATTTTCCTGCTGCACAAATGTAATCCCTCTAATTTGAAGCAGAAATAACCTCAGAACTACCTGAAAATTTTAACATGAGTTAACTGGTATGCAGATGTGGAACATGTGCTTAGAATGGGATTACCCCCCTCTGTACAAATGAATGTGTATAAACAAAATGTGGGCAAATTAATTAGAAAGCACAGAGCTTCTATAATATGAAGAATTCAGCAATTTCCTTCCCAAAATGGTACTTGTTCATGCAACAGGTACTCTGTGAATTACTGTAATTTTATTTAAAGTGTCCAGGCCTCTCGCATGATACAGAAATCTCCTTTACTTGTTAGCCTCAGTTGTATTGCCCTGCAGTGTGTGCAGTGCTTAAGGGACTTATAATCTCAGGTTTTGATCTGGTAGCAGGCTCTACTTTATCAGATCCACAATATCTTCGGAGAACAATACTGAAATCATTCTAGACAGGGTCAAGACCCAGGAGTTAGATCCCCCAACTCATTCATTATATTGATTGTCTTAATCATCCAGGTGATTTTGGTCTCATCAATGGGACTGCTGATGTGATTAAGCCCTGTGAGGTTGTAGCCATAAGGGAATCCCAAAATACTTGCTTGAAAGGTCTGATTGGCTTGAACTTGAAGATAGAGCTATTACTGCCCTGCTTGTCATGCAGCTTCTAGACAAGCCAAGATTCTACTTGGTGTTTCTTTTGCCCTCTATCATAATTTGCTGGGTTTGACAACATTTTTACCTCTACTAAAGCCTAAATGTAAAATATTTCCATTGCTCAGTATTAATATAAAACACTAACACTCATAAATGTTGGTTATTATTTTATGATCCTGCCTGTTATCCAATAATTGCCCTAACAATCTTTTCCCTTTGATTTATTAACATCTAAGTAACAAAGTCATCTTGGTCAGTACAACCAATCAATTTTGGTATTTAATTTTTGTTTCTCCTTGATTGGGTCTCTAGGTTGCTGACTTTCTACAGACAAAATCAATATTTTATTCCTGTGTTCTGAATGCACTTCACCTCACAACACAGACTGCAAAACTCTATTCCTGTACAGACTTTGCTTTGCAGGTGAATTACCTAAAAGCAGTTAGTTCTCTAATTAAGGTCTCTGAAGTCAAAACATAGTGCCACTAAAGTATTCTTCTCTTTTTGCTCTTTTTAAGGGATTTGTTTCACTGAATTGTACTGTAATTCCTTTTTGTGTGGAACTAAACCATGAAACAAGACTGGAAATTTAGCAGGTTAAAATTAAGAGTACAGGAACTTTAGCCTCTGCAAATAGACCCTGCATGAACATGCGGCTTTTCAAAGCTAGTGGGTCTCTGTGTACCACAGGAAATGTCCTGCACGGATCCACTTTTAGGACACTGTAACAATAGAGAGAAAAAGAATTATCAGGGCCTTTCATTCTCAGTGCTTTCATGCAGATTCTCTTTGATGTTGACACGAATTTGGCAGATAGAGCCACAAAGTTCAGGACACAGAGAACAAACCTTAAAACTTAGTTGAAATCTCTAACAGTCTTGCTTGACAACAGCAAACAGAAAAAAGTCAGACAGAACAAGGCCATAATTTCTCTAAATCTCTTCATAATAAATGGAAACAAATCTGTGCAGTCCTCCAGCTGAAACTATGGAGGAGCTTTCCAAAATAGGGCTGAGCAGACTCCGGGGTGTGTGGTGTATTGCCCTAACTTTAGAACCAATCCCTCGGGATCATCCAAATCCCCAAAGGTACCCAAAAGTGCTACTTCTTTTATACAAATCCATGTTCTTTTCTGAGGCATAGTAGTATTTAGCCAATGATGGCTCATTTTGCCTTTTAAATGTAAAAATTTGAAGTGGCTAGTAAAAAATCAATAAATTGGCATGCTACACATTACCTTTCCCAATGACTACAAACATTTGGATCATCTGGGTTTAGGGACAGAGTAGTTTTGAGCAAAAAAGGCAGAATAAGCCCTTTTAGAATCCACCAGAATAGTGTATGAGCCACCATTGTTGTATCTAGGGAAAGAAAAGAAAGCATAAACATTAAAGACAATTTTGAAAAAAAACCACCATCTTTTTAGGCCTTTCATCCTTTCTTTTGTGCAAATCCAAATACTTTGGAATTATTTACCAAGTGAAATACTTGAAAATTCAATCAACTAAACAGTAAATGTTTTTTAAATAGTGCAAAATCATTCTGAAATGAATTAATACATCTAAGCCTATTAAAACTGATGAATTTGATGACTAAGCCAGCCAAGATATTGATAGCCCCAATGATTCTTCCAAAGAACATTTCTGATTATGATCACTGTTAGATCTGTCTGCACTGACAGAATAAATAACTGAGCTATTAAAACAATTTAGTCTCCCATCAACCTACAGGAAAATAGAATACTCAAATACCCCCCTTTGATTTATTTAGGTGGGTTCTACATGTGTCAATACAGTAGGCTAGATCTGAGACCTATGCTTATTACATGACTGAAGAAAAAACAGTTCACTTTTTAATTCTCAGATGAGGGAATCACTTAGAATGTCAGAGGTCAACATATTGGGTTCGTTATGCAGAACACTATATATCAAATAAAAATATTTGCATTGAAGTTGGGAATAGACCTTATAAAATTCATTAAATGTGGTCTCTTCGTGATCTTGCAGTTCATCTGTTAAACTTGTACCTACCTGTTGTTCACTTGGGGCTTTGAAACCAAAGTCGTGGTGTTTGCCTAGAGGCCCCCAATGACATCAGAAGTGTTAATGTGTTAAATGTTAAGTCAGGAAAAAAATATTTTAAAATATCCATTACAAGCATTTACTTCCATACATAAACACACAATCCAAACCAAAAGTCCCATAAATTATTCCTGGCAACAAGATTGCCCCAAAAATAGATCAATGATCATCCAAAACCCACATGGCTTATTGCCTCATTGTCCAGAACAGCAAAAGGGATGTTAAGGGGTTGGCTCTGCATGGCACTGATACACAGCCCAGCATAAAGAGGTTATCACAAAGCAGAATGAAGAGCAGAAGAAAGATTAGCCAGGAAAGCTGATGTGAAATTTCCTCCTGATTCAGAGCCTCCTAAGCTAGATCAAGGACACCCATTGCCTTGAGTGGATTTGAAGTCAGGATCCCACTGGGAATAATAGCTCATCTTTTGAATTACTCCTAGAGCTCTGCTAAACCCAAAGATAAGTCTTAAGCCACGTAAGTCATATTAATGTTAATTAACATGATTTAATGTTAATGTTCCATACGAAATGGATTTAAGTCTGAGTGACCTGTTGCTCTTTCAAAGTCCCCTGGCAACAATGCAAAATCCTGCTCTGGAAGTGAAAGAGGGCTGTTGAGAAAGGGACATGAGAGAGAATCCTGTTGATTGAAAAGACATTTGCTGCGCTTGTCCTATACACCACCTCTCCATGGAGGAAAGTGTCTTGAACAGCTGAACTGCAAGTGCACATGGGATGAAAGTCCAACAAACCTGCTGTTCAAAAAAATCAGAGCTGTCGGAGAGTTGAGTTTTCTTTCAATGTAACATGTACCAACAGCAGTGAGCTACCAAGCATCAGGATCAACAAAATTACATATCTTCAAAAGATGCCTTTAATGCCCTACACTAGCTTCTATTTGAGTAATAACAAATTACAAAGAGAGGGGTTTTTAAATCTAAACACAGTTCTGTGCTCAGTGTGTGAACTTCTCAAGAACATCACCAACCTGGGTTTATCCCTGAATTAGAGGCAGAAAGGCTGCTTGACTTCTACCTAAAGAAAGGGAGCTTTTTCACATTTAACTAAAGCAGCCCTCTATCCTAATTCTGTAGTTCTCAGAGATCTCAATTTGTTCTTAAAAAAACAATGTATCAGCAAATGTATTAACCGAACACTAAAAAATTGTACAAGCCTTAATTGCACACAGAATATTTGTTTACAATGTATTTGAATGAGATTCAAACTTGCTTTCTGAATGTTAATGATAATGCTGTTTTATTATCTGTTTATAAATGAATTGCTTTGTGCAATTAATTTTCTAACTTTGTAAGTCAGATCATATATCAGAAACATCCAATGCTCCAAATAGAGCAGAACCTCATTCATCTCAAGTGTCTCTTTTTCTAACTCAAATGAAATATTTCACTTTGATCACTGTTAATAAAAAAGACCTCAAACCAAAATGGAATGGTTGCTATTACAAGATTCAGAAAAAAACTCTAAAAATAGAGTACATATATTAAAAACCAACATAAAAAAAATCCAGTAATGACATCTAGTATGTT
>NW_009952879.1:834526-859585 GCF_000747805.2 Chaetura pelagica | reverse complement strand
ACATATTCTCTAAGGAGGCAGCATCAGCCGTTCAGGGAAGACAAAGCCTGTAACTTCATTAAAGATATAGCCAAATTATATCGACTTCTGCAGTGTCTGCCACTGCTAGCCTCCTGAGGGTAGGTGGTCTTCTGAGCTTCACAAGAAAATAAATGATACAAGTCTGCTATGCAATCCCTAAATAGACTAACTCTTGTCTCACCAGGCCTGATTTTTCTTTTCAGGAGTGAAAAAAGGCAATTCAGGTATCATTTGGCAAGAAAGAGGGTCCTTCAATCCAAAATACTGTCTGATGATTTTTCACAAGTGTCTCACTCTCTGTTAATTAAAACTGATTATGTTTGGTATCTGTTACTCATTAAGCCATTTTCACATAACTTGATCCTTTTGGAATAAATTTCAGTACTTCACCTACCATATTAACTCAGGTCACTGGCTCCATCACAAAAGAAAGAAAATACATTTTCATTCTTAAGCCTCAAATCTTAGCTATAGAAAAACTAGTAGGTGGCAAGTCGTGATTTATTTGTCTGTGGATTCACTGTACAAAAACCTTGGTTGAGGAAATTGTGCTGGGGTTTTTGCAAAGAGACCAGAAGATGCAGATGATAACTTAAATTGGATCAAGTGCATGAGAGTGTGGACAAAAGCTGGTCATTACTCTCTTTTGCAATTTATATAGCACAAGCTGAGGATGACAGAAGTCCAGAAGATTGGGACACATATGTGGAGAAAATGGGGCCCCAAAGAATCCTTGCTGGGTGAAACAAGTATCCTCTATAGCTTTCTCTAGGTGTTTTTCTGGTTTTGGTAACGTTCTTGTGAAAGATGACTTATGTATACTTCAAGTGGCTGGGAGAAAAAAAGAAAAAAACAAAACCAAACCCGTAGATTAAATTTCTACTCTGCTTCCTTGACTGATGGACTAGAAAATTTAACTAAAAGTGACCATTAGAGGATTTCCTGTTCATGAGCAGAAGCAGTGAAACATTTCATATTGACATTTCTGTCATCAAATATTTCATGACGTGACTTTGACAAGAAATCCAAACAGAATTTCCAGTCTGTGACAAAGTTCTAAGTCAAATGCTTTCGTCTCAATTTGGGTTGAAATGAATTCTGAACCAGGCAAAAAACTAATTTGGTGTCCAGCTTTAAAAAGGGAAAACATTTACAGAAATGTCTTTCACTAGCATGCAATAGTTTAAATCCTTCTGTGCTTTTGAATATCATTCCTTTAGATGTCTACATGTATATGAAGTCAACTAACTTAGACTGAATTTTTTCTGCAAATTTCCATGCAATGCATTTTAAAAAGGGCAAAATCTAAAAGTCTTACCTCAAAGTGGTAAAAATTCCTAATGAATCCTCTTTTTGCAGACTATCAGCAAATGAAAACACACAGCACAGTCACAGGAGAGCAGAGGAAAGCTCTTCAAAAGTTGCCAGGCCTTGTGAGCAATCAGAAAAACAGAAAACACTGGGTCAAAGAAAGTGTGTTTGGGGAGTTGAAACAAGACAAAAATGAGATAAAGCATTCTAAATAATTGCTTGTAATAATTGTGTTATAGCAGGCTAGAGACAACTATGCTGCTTTCAGCCAATAGCAAGTGTCTAAGAAGGGCAGTAAGAAGAGGGCTGATAGTCATACATGCCTTTTAAACCCTTCTAGTTTTGTGACTTCCTCAGCCACAAGTGGTATCTTTGTTTTGAACACCATTTCATGGATTCTCTTCCAGTAAGTTGTCTCATCAATTTTTATCTGTTAAAACATAAATTTCAACCTTATTAATTTAAATGTTAGTGTCAATGACATCCTGTGATGGTCTCATATCTCAGCCATGTCCTGCATGACATATTTCCTTTGTTTTTCTGTCTGCCTCCTCAGTTTTGATTGTCACCTCCTTCTCCTCTGTTAGGAATCAACTGGGGATTCTCAGACTTTGTTTCCCATAATTTCCTATCATATAAACATTTTGTTTACATATAGCCTCTTTCTTCTGTAATATCCCAAGAAGAAACTTCACTTTCCTTCAGGAAGTTTGATGAAAAGACCTTACAAAAGCCTTCCAGAAATCTACCTAGATCTTCTTGATTCACAGGTTTACTTCAAAGAGCTTTCAAAATTTATGAGGCCTTTACAAAGCCTTCTTGATTCTTCATAAAGGTATTATATTTATCAAGAAGTTCCATAATTCTGTTCTTAATTTTGGTTTCTACCAAACAAGAAAATCTAGGTGCATCAAAATTAAAATGTCTTCTACTATTTGAATGCAAGCAATTAAGGAAAATGCAAGAGAACAGTTAAGACAGAAAGCAAGAAGTTGTATTCACTAAAGAAGCATTAAAGTGACTGAGTGTTTGCTGATTACACTATTTTAGTCTCTAAGTAGTAGCAAGCTTCCAACAAGCTGCCCTCTGTGGCATTCCTCCTTCTCATCCCATCTGAAATTTTCGTGATAGTTTAGGCAAAGGATCATTTAAACACACAGTTCGTTTGGCTCCACATCAGATTTTGTTAGAAACAAGCTGTTATGAAAGCTAAATGAGGCCATGAGTTTCAAAACTGATCAAGATTTTTTGGATGTCTCTGTTTATGATTAATAACTTGAGACACCATGAAAGGGCCTAAAAACATGCAGAACTTAGAATGCCTGCTAAGAAACGGGTTGCTTTAATCTGGCCAGTTGAGAACTAAGCCACTCAAACTCACTAGTCACCCCTTTAAAATTGTGGCCATGACCAACAGAAATATTGCCAATGACAGGTTGTGGTTTTGTTCTGGTTTTAATGTAAATTTAAAGCTGTTTCAAACAGATAAACACTTCAGGAAGGATAAGGTACTCAATACAAAAGCACTGCCAAAGCGATTCTTATCTGAGTGCAGAAAAATTCAAGTGCTAGAAGAACTGGCAGCAACACCAGCCTATGCAGTGGGTTGCTGGGTTTTCCTACTGACATCTTAGAGGATTAATGCAGAAAGACAGCAGACAAGATGCTGCCTCTGTTAACTAAAAGATAATATTTTAGTCAACAGGGTCTATTTCAGCCTCTAGGAGTCATGGTACTGAGGGCAAATCAGATCCCTTAGATGTAGTGCAAAACAACAGGTCTCTCATTTGTGCTACAAATCCCACACTGTCAGTCAGACACCCAGCTGGCCCATGACCTCCTGAAGCCCTCTTCTGGAGGTCTGTGTCCTTCTCTGCCTGGGATTTCACAAAGGCAGTTCAATAGTTGCAAGTACTTGGAATACATGCAGAAATCAAAACTATTTGCAAATATCCCTGGTATCAATTCCAGACACAAGTCTTCTGTCACCTGGAGGTGACAGAGACAATGGGAGAAACAGCTGACCAGGACAGCACAGACACAAGCTCAGGATTGTTCCTTCAGTGCTCTCAGAGGAAAACTGGGTCAAAATACCACAGAGACTTGTTACTAGGCAAGCAATCTGGGCAATTAGTTTAGTTACGGCTAATGAAATATCTTTATCAAGACAAAGGTTGGTGTATGTGGGCTAGACTGAGGTAGCTCAATTCCACCCAACTTCTTCATCCAGGATTTTCTGTAGGAGAGCTCAGAGCCTTCAGAGGCATCAAACCACCATTCAACATCCTCTGGGCTTTGAAACTTCAAGGGCAGCTCAGGACATACAAGTTCTCAAAATCACAGAATCTTCCACATGAAACAGGGGAAGAGAACTGACCAACCTGGCAGGTGCTTTAAGAATATTCAGATTATAAACTGAAAAGTGATTAGACACTGAAGCAACAATGGATACACACATTTGGCATTATCCATCCACTCTGTAAGATCAGCACAAAGCATGCAGACACTTTTTTTTTTAATCAGTACTTACACAAACTCAATATCCATGCACACTTGTGCAAAGCACAACCACCACTCCAAAAAGCTGTTACTACAAAACTAATTTCTTGTTTCTTAAATAATTAAATGGTTAGTCAATAGTCCAGCAGAAATATAATTAAAATATTACATTAATAACACCTAAAAATATTGCTGAAACAGTATCCAAATCCAGATAATTTCTGGCTCTTTTTCAAAAAGTCAGCTTGGAAAAATATCATCTGTGATTTTCTGCTCATAATTTTGTACTTGTATTCTACTACCAGTGTAAAATTGGAAGCCAGCCCTTTGAACATTTGGCCCTTTAAGTTATCAATCCAAACTCAAGTCCACTGAACTGTCAGTGATGCCTCTAGCTCCTAAGCTCTGAACTGATCTTTCAAGCCCTGGCAGTTGGGACACGAAGATGACTGACATTCCACTGGCACTTTCTGCCAAAAGCAAGTTGGCATTGGCAGTCTTCAGAGGCAAAATCCTGGTACCCTGCAGTATTTCAACAAAAGACAACCTCCTGCAAGCTAAGAAATGCTCCCGAGGCCATTGTATCTGAACCGTCTCAATTACACAGTAAACAAGAAAAATCAGAAAGAGACACTTGATACATTTGTCTGTTTCACCTCCTACCCAGATCTCACCACCCCAGTGTTGCCATACGGGGCTGGCAGAGGAAGCCAGTGCTGCACTGTCCCCCGCACCCGTCCCAGTCCTTAGGCAGAGTGGAATTTTAAAGCTGCTGAAACTGTGTGGGGTGTCACATTCTCTCCTGATTTAATGGTGTATTTATATTCACTATCCCATGCATATTTCAGCTATTCCTTCAGATACATACTTCAGAAGAAAAAGTAAGCTGACAGGCATCAAAAAGCTGATCTCCTGAGAACACAAGTTAGCTGGCTTACATATAACCACCCACCTAATCCATGTTCAACATGTCAAACAATTACAGCATATGCTTCCTTAGACACTTGAAGCAACAAAGACCTTGTACCCCCACAACACTCAGGATAAATAAAGCAACCTACGTGTTATAGGCATGCCCAGATGACAAGTGATTTGTTTCTCCATATTTACCTTAAAATCCCCATTTATTCCAACAGAATTTTTTACAGCATTTGAAGAGTGCACGTTAATTTGATCTGAAAATGGGAGTAACATCCAAGGAAATATAAGGATGTTCAATACATATACAGTGAAATAACATTAAAGATGATTCCGTGAAAGACAAAAAGAAAAGTGCTGTTTGAAAATGTAGACTATCCTTTACGGTTATATTTTTTAAAATTACTTCTATTTGTCAAGAACAATTGGCTCCTTCTTTTTGTCTTCATTTATCTCAGAGGAAAATAAAATGAAACAAACAGCAAAAAAGTCCCAAGTACAGTGAACAGCTGAGCCAGGGACAAATTAAGTAACACAGATAGATGGCTGTTGATCTACAGCAGTACTATCACATCCCAATGCTACAGCTCATATTTCATTTAAGGACTCATCTCTTCTTCTCCAGAAACAGTGCAGTATTTATGGGATAAGGCTGATTTGCAAGCCTTGGAGCTGCACTGAGAATCCAGATTCAGTTTTTCCAATTTGGCTTTAAAGTTGGTGAATGCCTTGAACTTTGAAAGTAGGAATCCAAATAAAATGAAACCAAATGCTGGAATAAAATGAACACTGAAACTAAACACGTATTGTCAAGAAATACTGCAGGCAGGGCAATGATTTTTATCTTCAGTTTCTTCATAAGACAGTAAGGAAATGATGTTTGCTTCCTCTGCCTCTATACCTTTACTAACACCACTGCTCCAATAGCACATATCTTCGTTTGTTCTCCTCTGAGTTTTCCCAGTGCTTTATCCTCCCTGGCATTCTCTGGTACTCTGGCACTCAGATGTTCTCTTCCTGCACTCAATTTCTCTCTCAGCCTCTTGAAATCTTAATCTAAATTTTTTTAACTTCATAGTTATTGAAAACATTGACTGGCCCATACAGAATATAACTTTTTTTTATGAATGCATGCTAAAAATAAGATGAATGTTAAATCAATGTTTAGATTTCTAATGGCTTAAGAATTAGAGTGGCTACTTAAAACCTGCCAATTTTACTTGAAGTATGAGATATTAAATATTCCTCAGAAGCTGCAATAATCCTTTGTGCTTTCCTGTGCTTCTTCTAGGACATATGTGAAACATTACCCACACTGGAGGAATGGTATTTGGTTCAATCACACCAAAGCCAAAAGCCTAAGTTAGGAGTCCACATAATTAATCCGATTTTTGGAGCATGCACAAACCTCTGAGAATCAAGGCAGTTACTTAAGTGCCTAGAAATGGCTGTGAGCTCTTAGGTTTAGGCAGCCAACATGGAAAAAAGGCTGAACATATATGCCCTTCTCTAGGACAGAAAGCTGATGCCATGAAGAAGGTCACGGTGTGGGAACTTGCAGTTACTGTTGGTCACTGCCATGAGGGGACATGCTGCAGAATTACTGCTTCATAACTGTCCACCAGCTGTTTTTTTCCCCACAAGTTAAGACAAGAAGTTTTCTCTCTGTATTCTTCCTTCAGCATCACACCTGTACCATCTGCTAAGTCCTTTTCCTGAGCCCTCTCCATGGCTTGCTCTTA
Organism: Chaetura pelagica; assembly: GCF_000747805.2. Lineage (NCBI taxonomy): Eukaryota > Metazoa > Chordata > Aves > Apodiformes > Apodidae > Chaetura > Chaetura pelagica. The sequence continues at coordinate 853,094 of NW_009952879.1, read as the reverse complement.
GATCCACAGCACTCAGATGGTCAAGAACACTTCCCCGTGAGTGCTTCATCAGCTTTGCTGAGACAAAAAACAGAGCTTAGAAGTTGCTTATATATTTTTAACTTAGTCTAAGGCAAGACCAATGCTGCTTACTCTGTGTTGAGATTATCTGAACAAATATCACTTACATGTATCCTGCTAAACAAAAGAAAACACAACACTCTCCACAAAATGGGAACATGAGGAAGTAGCTGGCAGGAAACAAGAGAGATCCCCATTTTCTCCTCCTCTCCTATCAAATACTCTCTTTAGCACAGTGAAGCACAAGTTTTGAGACTTTCAGTTAGCACCAAACTTATGGAAAACTTATATTTGCATGAGCTAATTTTGGTCTCCCTTCCAGCATTAATGAAGGTTTCCTAAGCTCTGCAGATTGTTCACCTCCTTCTCTCTGCCTCAATTCTTTAGGTACCTTCTGTAAGTTGCATCTCCCTTCTCAAACATTTTTCTGACCTAATAATCACCTTCTGGGTCTCGTTATTTTACACACTGCTGCCCAAAACCTGCTCTAACAACCTTGCTTAAAATTGTATGTGGATTTCATCCCAAGATCAACAGCCACATTCCACTTCCCCATCATACAACTCCCTTCTGGCAAATGCATCTCTGTTTATTCAAATTGCAACTTAACTGTCTGTCTCCAAGGGAACCTGTGCAGTCTCAAATTTTAGCATCTACTGGGACTCCAGGTATCCCATGTATGGCAGGGTAAAGGGTCAAGATATTATAATGCAGTGATCTGTCCTTTACCATGGAAGAAACAAGTTTTCTCTATGTGTGAACATTCCTCTAGACTTCTGGCCTTATGCTCTGCACCTTGAAAATTATTTAGCTTGTTGTATCTTAAGGCATTCTTACCTCATTGTGTTTCAAAAAAGTGTGTCTGATATGAACTACAAAAGAAAAGCTTTGTAGCTTGGAACCCAAGCACAAGAGCAGGAACCAAGCGTTCAGCTCTCAGGTATTACAGCAATAAGAACGCTGAATAAACAAGTGAAATATAAAAAGTAGTACTTTGTACCAAGCACACTTGTCAGTCAAGGGCCACGCATACACTCTGAGCTGTCTTTGCCTCAGCCTTACCCGGGGTAAAATGAAACAAAGTCTTTCTTCCCAGCATTCCACTTCGAACTGTCATTTGTAGAAGGAAAGTTTAGGTAAATGCACAAAGTAATGGTTAACTGGATTTTAGCTGGTTTTCATAATTCATGCAATCCAGCCTCATCTACTGAGGAATAAAACCCCCTCATCCTATGCCAGAGTAGAGGTATGAGAATGCGATGGGTTTTGCTGGTTTATTTGTTTACACTTGGAGCCCACTCACCAGCCCAGTCACTCATTTTTCAGCCTGTTCCAATTCTTTGATTTTTCTAACCAACAAGTCAAACATCAGGTGGAAGGAGGAATGAGTAGGTGGGAAGCAGAGCAGTAAGGATCTCTTAGAATCTGAAAACTGAAAGTTGATTTTTAAAAATTATACTGAACAGACTCATTTTTCTCCAGACACTTGAAAAAAACAATAACAAAACCAAACTACTCTGACAGAGTATTTTATGTACCTTTAGGTTCTTGCTCAGTAGGATTCAGTCAAAATATCCCCTTCAGAACCTGTAACATCTCAATGAAAACAGGCACAAAAAGGCCAGCTGGAAACCTGGGTATCAGTTAGCTCTAAAAGATGTTCACACTTTGCAATTTAAACAAAATATTTACTAGTAATATGTCACCTTATTATTATGAATTGAGAGTAAATTGAAATTTCATGCAACTGAAAAGACTAATTGCATACACAGACACATACTTTAAAAACCAGGCTTTTCGTGTTCTTAAGTATAAGCAATTAAGATTAAGAGTAACATTTCATAATTATGTCATTGATCTGAATTCCTTTTCATTTTTCTATGAAAGCTCTGTACTTACATAAGACACATCCGAGGTTGTTCCTGTTTCAGATCTGTGTTTGTTCTAATCAAATATTCACATTCTGACTTTTTTTTCAGTTTTTGCCTTCACATAAAATTAAAAATTTGAAATCATTAACTTTGAAGAAAATACTAACAACTAATTTAAAAAAAAAGAGTCATAGGGAGCTATGGGATACTCTGTATTAGGCTGGCCTACTAATTAAAATCAACTATGCCACACTACTTCCACTATTCAAAAGTATCCAGCTACAGATCTAAAATCTTTTCAGAATGATTAAAATCAGGAGTAAAAACTCCCAAATCTCTTCCCTCTTTCATGTGGAGCCACACAGAATGCACTTTTTCAGATTTCAAAGTCTATTAAAATACCACCTTTGAAAACAGATGCACAATCAGGCCCAGAAGTGATTTATGCAAGTGAGATGCTCAGAACTGCCAGGAACTATTCATGTTCAAAAAACCCCCAGCAGGCTCAGTTAGGTCCAGTTTGTATCACATATAATTAAGGTTCTTCAGACCGTAAAATCAATAATATAATTAGTAAATGGGATGTTATTTCTCAGAATCTTGCTACAACTTATCTGTCTTTGATCAAAGAGAGCTCACTGCTAATCACATTTACTGTTAATTAATGAAAATACATGTGATGAGAAGCTCTTTGGAGAATTATCTGATCATATACCATAAAAAATGAAGTACGTAATAATTTATGTTTATATCAGTGACAATTGTTTAGGGTACCCTAAGAAAACATAGGGATTACAAGTCATCTTTACCTACCCTTTCTCTTGCCTTACAGAAATGCTTTCTTGAGCTGTGTACAACAGATGACCCAGTTAATTAATGACTTATGTCTCATTTAGGATACCAAAGCCTGCAGGTAAATTCTCCCTCAGCTGTGAGACAGCACCAACAGAATATTCTATGAAATGCACTTATCTTTTGACAATGGATGATGGACAGCAAGCCATCACCACTGAAGTTACTGACAAAATAAATAATGGAACCTGAGGAGATTAAGGAGGGATTTCAAAAGAATTACTCTGATTATTAGAGAAGAACTATCACAGAAGGCCAAGCTATTTCATACTCTCCTAGGAATGCAACATTTTGCTACCAATCACTTTGGCCAAGACACAAGCTATCAAAGAGCATTTATATTTTAAAATATTCCAATTTGATGTAACATGTCTCAGTAACTTTTCATGATTATCAGGCACACGGAGAAAGGCTAAAGGAAATTTTTCATTATTATAAAATGCCATGGGATTCACCAGAAACACTGTATCAGGTTTAATATGTCTGTTTAAACTAGAAAGGATCAGTAGAAATAATGCACTGCATTAACACTGTAGAGCAGCTTCTATAATTAATATGTCATGTCAGTTAGCTCCCATTTCCCAAGACATTTTGGCTTCGATTATATATATAATGCTCTTGCTTAATATTTGCCACATATAAGTGAACCCCAGGTTCAGTGGGACTATTCTAACACCAGAATCTGAGTACACACCTCACTTGCAACCATTTTTTCCAATATAGATGAATAAAAAAGGAAGAATCCTCATTTTGTCTCACTGTTCTCTCTACTGAACATACAAAGTAGCATAATATTCAGAATTTTAAGTTCCACCTCAGACATTCCCTGTTGTTCAGTGACATGCTACTGTCAGCATGAGCAGGAGACACTGAACTAAGGTTTGCAATGATCTAAATTCCTAGGAAAAATACGAGAGACACACAAGGGAAAAAAAAAAAAAATCTTGCTGCATCTCTAGCGTTTGGTCTAGTTTGAAAAACAAAGTGTGAAAGTGCTGAGAGCAGGATGTTGGCTAAATAGGTGCCACTTGTACTTGCCCCAGATGTGATGGAGCTGGCATGCTGCTCAATACAAAGTGATTAATGATTGCATGCAATCAGCCCTAGAAATCAATTGGCATTGAGTGACATAATGATTCTATGACATCATATAGCCTCACATCTGATGCTTGTTCTTGGACACATTTTTCCTCATGCTGCCATCCTTGGCAGTATGAGTGGGCTCAAAAAATGATGGGCTTTATAATCTTCATGAATAAACAAGTTTTCACAGGAGAGAGGTTTTTCTTTCTTTCTGCCAAATTTTATTTTTCTGTTCACTCATGACCCTTCCCATCATCCCTCTTCAGCACATCAAATTCAACCACACAAGCAGTGCACAGGACGTTTTGTGGTGAATGTTGGTCTTTTATTTCAATTAATAAATATGACAGGCTGTAGGAAAAAGATATAAATGAGAAAAGGAAAGAAGGTGGTACTGCTAGTAGAAATGCCAGTGTTGAGAGCATGTAAATCTCTCTCTCAGCTTCAGCAGTACCATTGCTGCATGAACAGACCATTATTTTGTCATTATTTTTGGCACCATCAATAATGTTTTTCCAAATGAGTATTCTAAAGCAACTTATGTTTTTTATTACCCCCAGTGCCCACTTCCAAATGCATTTTAGGATCCTGCACACTGACAAAAATAGAGAAAAAAGGAGTGACAAATTAAACTGAGGAATAAAGGGCAACTTCTTTAATCTGTTTGCATGGGATGGGTTTCTCCCTGCCTTAATTACCATAGTGACCTTCTCCACATTTGTTCCATTTTAATTTATTTATTTTTTTTAAATAAGGAGGGCAATATATAACACCCTAAAAGAAGTCTCACCACTACCTTGTACAATGTTAGGGACATTCTTCTATCGCTGCACAGAATACCTCACTGAATCAGTCCTAGAGCAGCATCTCACTTCATATTGGCAGCTCACAGACATCCTACAACCTGTGATTGTAACCAGATCTCACTTCTCTATCTCATCCAAATGACATATCTTACAGAAAAAAATCACGTTGCTGGTCCCTGGGTGCTACACCTTTGCATTTTTTTTAGTACATTTCTTGCTGCTACTCCAGTCCATAAGGTCATCCTGTTCTTCCTGTATTACAGTCCAGTCCACCATGGTACTGAGAAGCTTATTAGTTGCCTAAAACATGAAATACTATTCTAGCAAGCCAGGAACAGTCAAGAATTTTGATTCCTCATAGCTTTCCCAGATGAAAATCCCATAACACAGTAAATGAGTAAAACCTTAGTACAGTCTACAGGGTCACATATAGTAATTTAGTGTGTAGCTTAACTTAAAATAGACCAATTCTGAAATGTGGATTCTAGATTCAAGCATTCAAGTTACCAAAATCTTCTTAATCACATCAAGTTGCCTTTTATCACCAAAACTTTTCATCTAGAAAACGGAAATAGAATCTCTGTGTTCTGCCTTCATATTAATTATAGGCTAAAGAGATGCATTTCTTCATGAGGAATTGGCTGGAATATATTTATATATATTGAATATATAAAAGTGAAAGTAAGCTTGATAAATCTGCTCAAGTCTTATTATTTGTATTGTGCCTCAGCAGAAGTTGTACTACTATAAACAACAGAGGATAATTCCTGCATGATAAACAGTCATAAATCTTTACAGAAAAACTTGTTTGGTCCAGTTTGCAATGTGTCCTTTCAGTCTGAGCACACATGCAGAGCAAGGAACAAACATAAGCAGTACAGCCAGGCCAGTGTGTGCTTGGGAAAAAGGCACCAGGTGATGCATTTGGAAGAAAGGACAGCTGAAGTAAAAGTAGTAGTAGTAAAAGATAGAACAACACCCTAACTGTCAGAGCAATTTTCCACATCAGTAGTTTTTATACCTGAACTATTGCTTATTTGTGCAACTGAACTATTCTCAGTTTCTATCTCTTCTACTCCAAATCAACATCAGTTCTGAGATGTGGCATAAACAATGTTTGCTTGAAAGAGCCAAATGTACAACCACAGACGTGGAGACTTAATGAAGAAACAGTAGTTCCTCCTCCTTGTCCCCTTCCCCACCACCCCCCAAAAAAAAAAAAAAAAGTTGGTTTATTTCCTGTAAACATCTGAGTTGTAAATAAATGTAGGCTTCACAGTATAACATTTGACTGCCTCTGATTTAACATCATAAAGATTGAGTTATTAATTTTAATTTAATGCTGCCATAATTTTCAGCTTCACATACGAATATAATCTTACAGTCTATCAGCAGCTACCTCAGGGCTGCGGCAGAAATGACAACGTTCTTGTGTCTCCTACTTTTCACAGGAACAACTGGCTGTGCATCTTTACTTGACAGGCATTTTGAAAGGTTTTTCATAGTTCAATAGCGGCGCACAAAGGAAGTTTGATTTCAAAATGAAAAAATGGGCAACTTCTTCAATATACTAATTTTCCTGATTCAAGACAGATTAATTATTTCCATGGTCTAGAAGAATTAAAAAAAAAAAAAAAGTGAGACGGAAAAGAATAATTTATTTCCAATAGTTAATTCTTGAAAAAACCCCAGAGAAAGAGACTCAAGATGTAGATTATTAATGGAAGAGTAATTGCTGATTTCTGTTCCTAGAAACAAAGGGATAAGGCCACAGCTGGCTCAGAGAAGCATGTAAGTTGTGAAGGTAGCAAGTCCACATGTATGAACTACTTCTGATGTGGGTGGTAAGCCAAAAGTTAGTAGGCACCAGGCCAGCAGGAAGAAACGGACAAAATAATGAATGAGAGTAAAGGTAATTGTAGCACTTACTTGGATTAGATGCAGATTACCAATTAACTCTCTTGCCACTCTCTTTTCTCCTAAGGGAAATCTCACTTTCCCAACTTTAATTTAATCATGTGCCAAATATGTCAACTATTGATTATAAGTAGAAACTAAAGTATTCTACAAGCATGTACATGTGAACACTATCACTCAGACATGACATGGAAGAAATCCTCTATTTGCCTTTCTTCATCCTGATTCCCACCTCTTCTAACACTTGTCTCATTCAGAACAACATCTTCAAACTTATGAACAGCAGTTTTGGTGATAAGAAAATTTCAGGATGAAATTTGTCCAAAGCATTACATTTCTGTTGCTTCTAATGCTAAGCATAACTAAAAGACATGTCTTCAACTATGAAAGCAGGATACAATGAAGCCTCTGAGGAAGACCCATAGATCAACACTGATTTCAATTTATTGCAGTTTGAAATAATATTCCAGTCAAGTCTAAAAGTAGGAGAACTTGACAGAAACACTCATGAAAATCCTAAAATGGTCCTATTTTTTTGTGATCCCTGAGAAATACAAAGAAAGGAACAAGTGACATGCATCTACAAGGTATTAGACTGCAAAGCAGAAACAGGAAATAAATGGATGGAAGTTTTCAAAAAATAACCCTCTGCCACTTCCTCCATACCTGCTCCCCTCAGGCCACACTCTTTGCCCTCTAGTCCTTCTTCATCTGTTCCAGATCACATCCACGTCACATTTCAAACTCATCAGTATCAAAGGAAGGCAATATGTACTTTCCCTTTCCTGTGAAAGTTCTTTAGATTTCAAAAAATTCTCATTTTCCTCTGGAAAGGATTCAGACCTTTTAGATGAGAAATAACAGTGAATGTCGCTGTCACACACCTATATTATAATAGTATACATTAAATAATAGCCCCTAGACTAATTTAGAGAGGCAGAAGTTCAAAAACCTGATCTGAATCAAGAACAGGGATTTGAAACTGAGTCACTTCCCTTCCAAATGTTGGCAGTTTCAGATGAACAGACTTTCTGCTTCTGATGAGAAATTCACCCTTGTCAAAACCAGTACTCATGCTATGACAAAAAGGCAGTTTCACATATTGACATATTCTGATTAAGGAAACATTCCCAATTACCTGTACTCATTTCTCATTACGATCAGCCATCTTTCCTTCTTGCTCAGACTTCTGCTGCTTTCCTTGCAACACACCCAGATGTGCTTATTCCCACAGAAACTCATAGAGCTGAACTCATTCCCTCTTTGCAAGAGTTGCCCAATATCTCACTGACAAAATGGGTAATTTTCTCTTGCTTTCTTCTTATCTGCTTCTCACTCGGTGTTCTTCTGGGGTGTAAGCCTCATAGAACCACAGGCTCTCACTTGTAAAGCCATTTGGTTTACAAGAATTATTTTCAAATATAGAAACATTTTCATGATGCTGGTGCATTTAGCAGGTCATACCATACGACATATTTTTGCTTTATCTGTAACCCTGATTATCTGCAAGTCACAAGACTCTTGCACCAAACTCAAAGGAAAACAACCATAGTGCTTGGTTCTCAAATACCAACAGATGGAAAAGTTTTTGAATGCAGACACAGCTGAAGACTCCCTCTCTGCTGATTTCAGTTTCTTCATGATGCACAAGCTGTAGATCTCTTATCTTGACCATACTGCTATAAGCAGATGGTGCAAACACAGCCTGGAAGCATCTCCTAGCTTGGGCTTCTTGTCACAGAACCTGGACTAGAATCTCGTCAACTTTCTCCGTACTTCTTTATCTCTTTATTTAGACCAAAGATCAGGTCACTGGATATCTTGGCAAAATAATGCTCCCAGTTGCTGCTCTAGATGGGCACAAAATTCATGTCACAGTTCCTAAATCTATGAACCCTTTGTATCTTTTCCTTGTCTCCTGGGCCAGAAACTCCTCCTCCTACACAATTTCCTCCCCAGTACATTAATCTACAACATGGGATTTACACTTCTCCTTGCTCCCATTATGTCCAGCCACACCGCTTCTGTCCAAAGCTGTTCTGAGCTTCTGTTTGTGGTATTCTAATCTTTCTCCAAATCAAGATGTAATCTACATAGTCCTAAGATGCTCCTAATTATCCAAGTTTCTTCTATTTTCTTCTCAAACACACTGGATATCAAAATCAGCCCTGAAACATTGTCCCAAATCCACATAATAAACAGCCCCAGTCATATAACGTTGACTTTATACAGACAGACTTGCTGGAAACCTCCTGGAATAGCAAACATTTTTCCTCCAACCACTCCAGTCACACATATGAAGAAGAACTAAAGAAAGTTCCTGAATATTCTGCCCATGTTTTTGGTGTGAGTTACTAAGTAATAACATTGTTAAATCATTTAATGTTATAGCTTCACTGCTGCTAGAGCACCTGTCCAGTCAATGCCTGACAGAAGATAAATATATTTATAATACACAGAAAAATGAATAATAAAGAGTTTATATAGCTGTTCTCTGACAACACTGACAAGTCGTAGCTGGCAGCTTTAATCAGCTCCCAGCTGAGCCTGGGAAATTAGAGGGAATAGAGCCCTGACCTTTCTGATGAATTTCTGAAGGAAGGTTAAAGTTTTGATTACTTCTTTAATGGGAAGAGGTACCAAGTTCTAAGACCTCTGGATAAAAGGAGGATTCCTGTGCAAGGACATTATACACTGTATTTACCAAAGTAATTATTGGTTTATCTTAAACTGTTGTTTTCAAATAAAGACATATGGCCTAAGGTTGCATAGATGAAAATGCCTGTAAGGTTTAATGTCACAAATCACTGCCAGATGCTGAAAATGTACTAGATATTATTTTAATGTCTTAAATGTGAAAGATGCAGTAGAATATAGTTTAAATCTAATTTTTACAGGTCAGTGGCATTCTTACAACCACAATTTTATTGTTTTTTTGCAACAAATATTCAGCTGCTACTTAATTTTTATAGAAACAGTGTCATTTTTCATGAGCATTTTCTTAACCAGTATCTCAAAGAAAAATGCAAGTAATTATTGCATTACAAGTAATTACTATTTCAAAGTTAGTTTTAATTTATTATTTTGCAGTATGTGTAAAATCTTTGTCATTGGTTTTAAAATCTACTGAACATCTCTCTTAAACTTAAGCTCCTTGGAGGAATATCTCAAGACTGAGACAACCAGCAGCATTTTTCCAAACGTTTCACCCTGTGGTTTATACATGTCTGCAGCCACTACCCAAGCTGGCAACACCTTGTTCTTCCAAAAAGCCAAAAGTGTTTTCTGATTAACAGCAGTATATCACAGAAGTACCTGCTCACCTTCCTATCTCAAGCATCTGCTCCCTGTGAATGGCTGATACAGAGGTCAGGCAAGAATTTTGGAAAGCTCGTGACTTATAAATCAAGACCAATGGGAGTTCTGCAGTAAACTGCAAACCTTTGCTTTTTTATAATCTAATTTACCAACTGCTTTCTGTCCATTAACTTTAAAAAAAAATGAAGCCACAGTTTTAAATCACCACCACATATATACTTACACTCCTTCAGAGCTACTTGCTGAACAAGTTGCTATATAAGCCACTGTACAATTTTTCAAACAACACTGAATGAGCTTAAGTATTGATTTTTGCTGGAACAGTACAGGATACACCTGAATGTCCATCAAACACACTCCCACCAGTAAAGTGGTTCCATGTTTCAGGATTTATTTTTTTTACTTTCCTTACAGTTCTACCTCACAAGTTCTACTTGGTATCAGTGGCAGGCACTGAAATTTGGTTACAGGTCTGGGCCTTCCAATAAACTGATCAGATAGCTCAGAGCCCCTTCCAAGCTAACCTTGAACATTTCCAGCAATGGGGCACCTGGACCACCTTCATAGTAAAAGAATTCTTCCCTCTATCAAGGTTGAATCTCCCCTCTTTAGATTAAAACCATCACCCCTTGTCCCATCACAACAGGCCCTGCTAAAAAGCCTCTCTCCATGTTATAATCTTGCTGATAAGTACTTAAAGTACATGTTATGAGCGATGAGAAAATCTGATCTGAATGTTTGATCCACATACTCCAGACTGCTCATAATTTATTATCTAAGTTAATTATTCATTTCTATTCTAAGGTAAATTGTGTTCAATATTCATTCAACAGCAAAGGAATCTATGATTTTAACAGAACTTTCAAAAGTCCTAAACCAGAGTATCAGATGATAACCTCCTTATTTGCCTAAGGACATGAGAAGACTTCTTGGATTGTTTCAAAGCTTCAGTAGCATGATGCTGATTTAAGCTAAGGATCTGAATCCAAGAGACATACATTGCAAGAAAGGTACTTGGAAAAGCTCTATGGCTGTAGTCACAGAACAATCTCAAGGTTTAATACATTATTTTCACCAGCTTCAGACTGGAATAAACTCACTGCCTGAAGGAGAGCTCTTTTCTTGGTTGGTGAAATCAGAATCAGCATCAGCTTCCTGAATCTGAATGTATGATGTATAGGTCACTTCATTTTTTTGCATGGAGAGCATATTATATATATCAGTCTAGTGGCAGACTCGGGGAACAAAAGCAGTAAAATATTTCCTCAGGGTAAAATATAGCTCCCAGGAGTCATAAAGCCTGAAGCAAAAGGTTATTTTACCCAAGACATATGCTGTATGTTTTATTATTCTTGGGGGGGGTGCAGTGATGTTGTTCTAATATGCTGCTATTCCAATTCCTGCGACTTCATCCTCCCTGCCCTTTGCAGACGTTGGAAGCAAAATGTCCTCAGTGGATAGAAGGGGAAGTGAAACAGAAGTCACAACACCATAGCAAAACCATTTCATATTTAGGAAGCACAGTGAAGAACTGTTGTAGGTAATTATCTGCAATTTGTATCTGAAAAAATCATTTAGACAAAACATCACATAAGGCTTTAAAACTCCACGGTGAGATTCCAGGTGGTAATTATTAATGGCAGGCAAAGCAGGCACCAGCCTAGTCCCCTGGGGAGCAGAACAGACAAGTGCTGGTCAGTAATTCACAGTTATCTGTGTCAACATAAGATGGGGATGACTTCCTTGTAGTACAGGACACCTAAAAACAGGCTCTTCCTGCTGTGAGATCACAAACAGCAAGAAGAAGGATCACACAGCACTACATCTAAATGAAATTAAAAAAAGATTAAGAAAGACAATATTGCCACGGAATACTGGTGGAAACTTCAACAGAAGATTTACAAAATTCATGGAATGTTTGTATAAAATAAGCCAAGTCACCAAGACAAAATGCTAGAAAACTCAGCAGAGAAGGAACACACGCTGTCCGTAAGAAGTCCAACAGGATAATGTCTAAAACATACTTGCCAGGACACTCAGAATCCCAGCTGAGCTGATTATCCACAGCACCAGGTCCTGTACAGGTATGTATGAATGGATAATAGGATCTATTACTTTTCCAGTAAAAAATAAATAAATTTTAAAAATCCACAGAAATATTGCTACATTCTCTTATTAGTTCTAAGCATAATGAAGTTTGACATTTGCATCTGTGTTCTCATACTTGGCAGCAGATATTGCTTATAGGAAATATGCTGAAGATGCTATATGTTTTGGAAGAAAAGCCTGAGGAACTAAGTTGACTGGAGAGGCAAAGCCTGACTCATTATAGCTGGTCACAACAGCACCAGTCAGGAGCACAGCATCTCTGGTGCCTGTGACAGCATGTTCAAACAGTCCTGTTGATTTCAGGCTTCAGGAGGCTAAGAGGAAAACCTTTCTGGGCACAGTTCAGTGCTGGTGTACATATACTGCCCATGGGCTATGGCTGTAATACATCCCAAGTCATGGTGTGGTGTGTTTGGTTCATCAAAAGTGAAGAGGAAGAATCAAAACACAACAGCCTTTTCCTCTCTGAGAAACTTTACAAAAACATCAGTTAGGGCAGATGAAAAAATAAAGGTTCAAATATTTCAATACTGAAAATATCTATTAATACATTTCCAACAAAGAGAATGGAATGACTTACATACAAATTCATCAGAATTAGGTTTATCTGCTTCTGAAAACACATACAGAGGTTTGGGTTTTTTGGTCTTCTTGAACAAAAGTAATGAGAAGACTAAATTTTGAGGGTTGTCTTTTTTTGTTTGCCTGTTTTTAAATAGCTATTTACTTACTGCCACCTGGAGAACTTCTGACAGAGTCACTCTGACCCTCAAATGCAGAAATTTCAATCTAGGTGGCAAGAGGAAAACTAGGACTTGAATGCTGAGACAGGAAATCATACAGGTTCACAGAAACTGAAAGTTGGAAGAATGCAACACAAAGAGAGATAACTTAGGGTATATAATCCAGGTGAGAAGACTTATCCAGGGTAAATTGTGTTCTTATCTTCTCATCTCACACTTTAATGTTCCTCATTCATCCAGGGATGCTCTATAACCACCAATGATACCCATGCCTTAGGGGAAGATACTGAAGAGAGAGAGGATTCTGAATTGAGAACCTCAGATCATGTTTTCAGCCAGATCACAACAGACTTATTCTTGCTTAATTATTATTTATATGGCGTAGTGCACAAGACTGAGGAAGGAATGGAGAACTGCTGTCCTGTGCAGTAGGCACAAGCACACTCAAACACAGAAAATTCTTTGTACAATTAATACCAGCATGCCTTACTTAAAATTACCTAGTGTTTACACCCACGTAACAGAGATAAAGATCTATCTGTAGTGGTGATTTTTACATCACTGTTCTTCATTGTCCAGTTCCAAGAAACTCAGATTTTAGTCAGGGAGCAAGGGAGAAAAAGAAGAAAATAATCAGGACCAGGTTTCATAGCTTAGATGCTTTTTCAGCTTCTTAAAACTGAGGGCAACCCAATGCCACAGAAAAAAGAACACTGGTCTCACAAATGTGTTACTGTGAATAGGAAGCACTGAAGACAAGGACATCTTCAGCTCTCAGTGACAGCACTTTTTTTTTCTGTTGAAATACCATTCCTCACTGTTTGGAATGAAACCCATTATTACCAATTAACCTGCTGTGAACCCCTATCACTGGCTGAATTGAGCATAATTACTCATCCATAGCAATAGCTAAAGTAAATTCTGGCAATCTCAGCTAACATTGACTTCTCCTTTGGGAAAATTTTCAAAGATGCCATGTCCTTGGTTATGTTTTTAAAATCTTCTGTTGTGTTATCCTGCAACTGGAAATGTATCATTATGAAAATGTATCAGTATGACTAATTTCTTCTTGTTTTGTAATGCTGTTTTCTGTTTTCTTGCACAAACACCTATAACTAATTCTATTATCAACTGGAAAATTACCTCCATGTGTTCACAAACCTGATTTTTCTTGAAGTTTTAGCATCTGTAGCCCAAGTAGAATGTAAAAAATTTTTTTATAAATTAGTTGTTAGTTTCATAGCTTTTTAACCACACAATCTGACGAACCACAGCCCTGCAAGCAAATGCAGGCATAAATCTTGGTTTGAATTTATTTCAGGTTGTCAAATGTAATTTACTAGGAGAACGTCTGCCAGAAAAGAATCCAGAGGCAAACATAAGTTGTCATCTTAAATTAAGTGTGGTTCCTTTTTGTTAATCTTTCTACATAAAAGGTTGTAAAGCAGTGCATTAAAGATGCAGCAGTCCCCTCTCCTAATAAAAAGGCAGAGGTGGCAAAACAGAATAAAGACAGAATGTTTCTCTAGCTGAGGGAATATGTGCTGGTGATGATTAAGGAAATGCTCACTTGCTCTCTGAAAACTTCAGTCTTCTGTTTATTTTTAGGCCACATGCAATGTGGCAAATGAACAACCTGAACACTGAAGAATAGCAAAACATCAGCATAAGCTCAGCATTAGTGTTTGTTGTGTTGGTTGTTTTTTTTCAAAGAAGAATTACTCAGAAGGGCAAGTAATAGGTACTGTGACAGCCCAGCTGGCTGCTGGATGTATCATTTCCCCTCCAGTCTGTGCTGGAATGATGGAACTAATTTCATTAATGACAGGCTGGATTCTAGCTCTCCCTAAAGAACTATTTTACCTTCATAGTTAAGAAGCTCTAAATTATCAAACCACAACGAAACCTTTGATTTTTTGCACTGCTACCACTCCTCTCATCACAGTAAAGTTGTTCTTGCCTTTAGGGCCTGAATCAAGCAGTTATTAATGCTCCTTTTTTCCCTCCTCCACATTACGCGTGTCCCAGTTGTTCACCTTAACCACTGGCACCTCTTTGTATTTTCTTCATACACTTCCCCATGTAAAACTGTCAAAAACTGATGCACAAAATCAACACCTTTCAGATCCTTCAGAAAGTCTTCTACCAAAGCTCCTTTACAATTTTGAGACCAAGGCAACCTGTAGTAGCAAGGAAAAGCTCCAGGCATAAACCTGGAGCAAGAAGCACCATGGCATTTACACACAAAGGACCCAACTGATACTTGAAAAGTGGGAAACAAGCAACATGTGCCTGGAAACACAAGGATTTCAGCTATAGGTTTATGTGTCAGTGCTGGGCAGAGCTGCAGTATTGCTAAGAGTTTTGTGTCTGCTATCTGGAGATTTTTAAAACAGCACCAGCTTGACTTGCAACCAACTGATCCATTTGTGTGCTCCAAGGCCTAAACATTCTTGTGGAGTAAGGTAATGCTTGGGAACTGACTGCACTCTAACAACAAAAAATGCCCACTTCACAGAATTCACATGATCCTACACTAAAACTTTAGGTGACTAAAATATTTCACATGTGGCTAATCACCACCTGAGATATACAGATATTTTGCCTCTCTGTTTTACTATTTTGTTTAACAACATTCATCTTTCTTCTACATTTATACAATAGTGAGCAACCAACATGGAAACACCAATGACATCTTAATAATCATGAACTGAAAAAACACCAATCAGTTTGATATCCCTGCTGGCTCATACATTGCCATACCCCACTGCATCCAGATGATACAAACATACATGGAAATAATTGTACTCTAAACTAGGTGACTAATTATTATTTAATTCAATGTTCCTACAACAATGCCACTTTGGTACAGAAGATTTGTGACTTTCTATTAGCCCATCAATTAAACATATTGTTTTTGCAAAATAAGTGGAAGAAAAAGAGGCTTGATGGATTAGTGTGCACCAGATTTTCCTTGAGGCCTATGTCTTATACCTTAGTACATTTAATTATTTCCTGTGAAAGTGAGATCTCCATTTAAGTACAGCACCTCCCACCAAAACAACTGCCCCCAAAAGGCTCTCTTGCCATCTAAACTAACCCTTAAGGGCTCATTTTCAAATATAGAATTTAGGGACTGCATGCAACAAGGGAGCATGGATGGCCTGCAGCAATGCTGTAATTGCCCATGCAAATTGAGAATGTGGATGGATAGTTAAAACCTAATTAATCTGCAAGTTTGTGTGTGCCACTCAAGTACATTTTTATAAATTCGGGCTAGGAAGCTCCCTTACCAGAGTGCACAGCCTGCCTTTCTCTGAGCCCAGTTCTCAGACTTGAAACTGGTCTAAAAATTCCTAGAGCTTGAAGACACCTCGAATAAGCTGGTGAAAGTTAATTCAGGTAAAGGTGAACAACCCTCCCATCATCTGAATTTTAGTCCCTATACAGAGGTCCATACCTAAATTTCCAAACGTCCAGGAGTCACAAACTGAGCTCAGAATGCAGATTTGCTAAAATATGTACCTACAAATCCCAACGTTTTAGCTGAAATTAATGAAATGTGTGTTTTCTCAGGCTCACAGGTCACTCTTTTGGCCCTTAGCATGACTGTCAGACATACTACTTTGCTGTTTAAGCATCATTGCTCTGAACAGGATTTTGGGTCTGTTTTTGGAGGCAGGACTTTCTATATCACTTCTATGGACAGAATTTTCATGAACAATTTTATCAGTCACTGAATAAAAGGAGTGTCCTATGAGATTCTTCTGTCTCCAGTGGTGTAAATGCTGGGGCTAAGCAAGTTAGAGGCACAGGCACTCTGATTGTAGTCAGATTTATATACACCTCTGCTATACCCTTGGCACTTTGCATAGATTAAAAGACAATATTCTACACAACCAATTAAGATCTTATCATAT
The DNA here is from genome assembly GCF_000747805.2 of Chaetura pelagica. Lineage (NCBI taxonomy): Eukaryota > Metazoa > Chordata > Aves > Apodiformes > Apodidae > Chaetura > Chaetura pelagica. The sequence goes on along the minus strand of NW_009952879.1, from coordinate 836,415 downwards.
TAATTGAACTGCCATTATAACATTACCACAAGCCATCTAAGTAATCACTATATGATAACTCCTTATAAACCAGTTCATTGACCTACCAAATGCCTGCAGAAAAGGTAGGTTTGGCAGCATGCCTTGAAAGCACAGAATCTGACAAATAATTCCTGAAGCAAGGGACCTTTCCACCTAAATGAAGCCTCCAGCTTATCTGTATATATTATATGAGGTGAAAACAGGCAGGGGTTTCTTTTTTTTTTTCTGAAATAATTTGTGAAGGTTTGAATAATATCTAGAAACTTTAGAAAAGAAATAAGAAAAAGATGGAGCTACTGCACTTTGTATATACATAATTATTCATCATTTGTGATCAAGAGGAAGACTGCTTATATAGGCCAAAGATCCAGGCTCTGATGTAGGATGGGGAGAAAAAAAATCAGGTACAACCTAGAGGTCTGAATCAGGGTTTTGACTCTTGATTCCTTCTACTCCAGCTGAGTGCTTTATTCACTGGGCTAGCGGGCAATGCTTGGTCTCATGTTTTAACTATGTGTTCCATGAAACAGCATTTTCCTGTTTTTTCCTTCAATTCCCAATCAGCTGTAACAACCTGAAGACTTCACAACATGATGTTAAATCTTCCCCCTTTTCATCCTCCAGCTGCAATGTACTCTTGGACAAATGAATGTTTTTGTTCCAGTCTACTTCTGTCTGTCTCAGACACCCTGAACGAAAGAGGCCTGTTAATATGCTTTGAAAACTGAGAGTTGATATCATGGGACAACTAACTACCCAGGATAAAAGCAGAGGAGCCTTTTGAGAATAGGTGAGAGTACAGAAACTCAGAAGGAAGTACTAGGAAGGAAGAGGAGCACTTTTGCATGTATTGACAGTTACTGCAGAGTATCAAGATGTGCTGCAAGGACAACAGGTGTGGAGCAGCTTAGTGAGCAGACAGCTATTTCCTGCTGCTTCCAAGGAGTTATGCACAATTCCAGCATCCTGTGGTGATAACTACTTGAATTTAATGGTCAAACCAAACACCAAAGATAATTATGAAAAGCCCAGCATACAAAACAGATGTTTTTGAGAGTATATATAAGCAACAGATACCTTGATTCTGTGGGATATTCCCCACTGGGTTATATCAGAGCTACACCAGGTGAAATATTTTATTTAAACTACTGATTAGTGTACAGTTATTTATAATAATATTTTTAAAAATACAAGTGGTGGACTTGGCAGTGTTAATGGTTGGAGTCAATGACCTAAAAGATCTAGATGATATTTAAGGTCTCTTCCAGCCCTATCCATACTATGATTCTATGATCTTCAATATATCTTCAAATCTAGATGATTCTACACTGCTGTACCCCAACTGATGGCTTGAAAGTTTCTAAAAGGTGTGTACAGTTCTCTTGCAACATACGGAGTTCCTGGGAAGACTCAGGGAACTGAGAAAGTCAGAGTACTTAACACTTTCCAAGACTGTGAACCTGAGAATTTTCTGTCAAAATCCTCTGCAGCAAATATGTCAGCAGCTTCCTTCAGTTTTACCTCAAGCACACATACTAAATGCACAATCTTTTTCTTTTTCCATGCTGAACCACCAATGTTACTAATTCTAATGTACAATAGTAAAGTCTGATTAAAAGTATTCCAGAAAGATACCATCTGACTGGCACCATAACCAAATGCCTTCTGAATGTCATTCACTGATGAGTAAAATGACCACTGCATTCGCCTCCACCTGACTTTGTTTATTGGTGTCTGGCTTTTTTATTATTCATAGAATTATCTGAATTTTCACTTATGCAGTACAAAATCTTAAGCTCTAGATAAAAGCTGTTTAATTTACAATCTCAAGTCTGAACCATTGATTTCAGGTCAAGTTCTCCTGCTGA
>NW_009952879.1:798211-834307 GCF_000747805.2 Chaetura pelagica | reverse complement strand
CTGCTGAATAAGCCCCTCTGTTACACAAGTGACACAGAGGAGACCTCACCAATAAAAGATGGATAATGCTAGGATCCATAAGGTCACAGTAATAATGCCATAGAGTAATGCAAATCTCAAGTTTCTCAGACAGAACAAAGATCAGGCTACTCAGATAACCTGCTTCTTTCCATCTTCTCCTAACATAACTTCTGACACCGTTTGTCCCCTTGTTTTCTGTTATTTCCCATTTCCCACAGCCCCAACTCTGCAGATCTGCTCCCTACTTTGCAGTCAGCCCATTTCACTCCTTAACTTCACAGAAAACACAACCCTTTTTTTTGTTTACCTGGCACACAGTATCTTCTCAGTGCTGTCTTCTGTACCATCTACCTGCACACAAAGGCTCCAGTACACTGACCCTGCAATCTCAAAGACTCCCCAGTCACCTCCCCATGAATGCAGCAGCAGTCAGAGGAGAGTGAGGCAGGTTTTGATTTGTTCACTACTGAGCACAATGTTGACAAAGTACTAATAATTAAAGTAAAAAAAGACTATTCTCAGAGTGCATAAATTAAAGAGCACTGAACTGATTAGATATTTATTTTCCTTAATAAAGTAATTCCTGGTTTTCTGGATACTTTATGGTCACAGTCTGCCGTAGCTATAAACATTTCAGCTGCACTGCCTACAGCAAGACATGTACCCCTGCACGCCTCTTGAATACAGACTTTCATGTGAAAGAGGTTCTATTAACACTCCAGGCAAATAACCTCAAAAAATACTTCTTTTTTTTTGCTTAACATGTGTACATGGTGAATCCAGCAGCACTGAGCAGAACACAACCATCCTACATCTCAGCAGTTCAGCATGTCATTTGCCAAGACTGAGTAATGCAAGAGGTTTGCAAACAGTGAGAAAACCTTGAGACTGAAAGAGAACTACAGACTTCGCTAGTTGGTCAAGTTTTCCTTGAAAAAGATAAGTATTTTTTTCTGGAATAACTCTCTCACTGCACAACAGTGACAGGAGACAAACTTGATCTGACAAAAAAAGTTCAAATGGAGCTGAAACACAGAATAAGACCACTAGGACATTATGAGAATTATAAGAAAATTAAAGCTGGGTAGTCCCTAGAAGACAATGTAAAACCTGTAAATCCTATATGTGACAGGTAACAGCTAAATTCCAGCCAGGTTTGTATTTCATTTTGTGCAGATTCCCCTTTTACATAATGCATGCTGTCAGCAATGATTCTCTGTTTAATATATGCATAGCAATTCTTCTCTGTCACTTACTCAATAATTTGTCCCTTTCTATCCATGGAAAGGAGTCCCAATCTTGCTCTGGGTAGTGCAGCTAGGGAGGTGGGAAGCCAAGTACACATGTCGTCTACTGAAGAAACCCAAGCAAGCTGAACACCCAGAGAACAAGTGAGTTACACCAAAGATCTCACTGGCCTGCACCAGCTGCCAGCAGGACAGCAGAACATTTGCAGGGCAGTGAGCCACATCTAAAGCTGGTCATCACCATGATCAAAGATGCATCAAAGATGCATTGTGAGACCCCACATGGAGTACCGTGTCCAGCTCCAGAGGAGGGCCACAAAGATGATCAGAGGGCTGGAGCACCTCTGTGCTGGAGAAGCAGCTTCAGGCTGCTCAGCCTAGAGAAGAGAGGCTCCAGGGAGACCTCATAGCAGCCTTCTAGTACCTGAAAGGGCTACAGGAAAGCTGGGGAGGGACATTTTACTAGAGAGTGTAGTGACAGGACAAGGAGTAGTGGTTTTAAGCTGGAAGAGGGTAGATTTAGGTTAGACATCAGTAATAAATTTAGTGTGAGGGTGGTGAGACACTGGAATGGCTGCCCAGGGAGGTTGTGGCTGCCCCATCCCTGGAAGTGTTGAAGGGTAGGTTGCAGGGGTGTTGGAGCAACCTGATCTAGTGGATCATGCAGGAAGATTGGTACTAGATGATCTTAAAGGTCTTTCCAAACCACATTAATCTATGATTATTCTGTGATGATGCATTCATTACATTTTACTTGCCTAAAATTCTGCATTGTATGTGACCACGATTTTCCTCAGCTCCTCAATGTCTCAATACAAAACCTACCTTTGGAGAGACAGGAACTGATGCAGGAAATTTTCTTATTTATTTGTAGCTACAAACCCCATTGTAAATACTGCCTGACAGCAAACATGAGCTGCAATTCAATTAGATACTGAAATATAGGCCAGAGTACAAGCTCTTTAGTAGCACCAATGAAGCTGTTTTACATCAGGCATGTAGAGTGTCAGCAACACTAAATCCAGCCCAAAAGCAGAAACTCTCTTTCAGTTCTGAAGGCCATGGCCATTTCACTGATACCTGCATGTCCTGCTTTGCTTTCACAGCTGATTTTCTGGCTTATTTGTGTTAAAATAAAAGTTATGGTACTGGTGACTTCAGAGGGGAATTTATATTTCAAAAGCCAAGATGCCACCAAAAAGGAAACAGATTTTTCAGTTTTAATAGTCTTTCCTTTAGAAGGGAGAGATTAAACATAAAAAATCCCACCCAACTTTTCCATCTGAACAGAGTAGATATTAGTAAACATTATTGTGCCAGCAAAATAATATGTATGAAGACAATGCATATAAAGTTTCAAAGCTTTACCTCAGGAGTGTAGGAAGCAAGAGATAACTGCAGCAGAGGAAAAAACTGCTCTTGAACCTGATACTTTTCCTGCTAAGAACAGCCACGATGGAGCTTTACCCTTCCCCTTCTCAATGTTTTTACTCCCATAAATCAAAAAAGTCTTCCACTAAAAAAATTGGCAGGCAATCAGTCAGAGCAGACTAATTGCTTTTGCTATTTAAAAAGAACCTAATTTTAAATGGCTAAAGTGTTGTGGTTTAAAGTAGCTATTGTATATGTTCATTAATTAATTTCTTAAGGATTTTTATTACATCTCCAAGACACAGTCTAATTATCTGATAATGCTTTTTCCCATGTATATGAGAATGACATTGCTACAGCATGTACTTCAATTGTACTCAAAGAGCCTTCAAAGTGTGAAACCAAAGGACTCAAGGTCTGTCTACTCTGCTAAATAACATCTCAGGAAGCTCTACTCCAAAAGCTTTTCATTCCAAAGGGATACAAGAGATAATCTGTCAAACACCATTGTCCAACTCATGCATTTTTTATACTCTTTCAAAGACACCAAGAGAAAGTGAAAGTTTCCACACAGTATTTCATTAAACATTTCCCCTCTTATTGAACAAAAAATACAGACACTGCTTTCTTAAACTGGTCAGCATAAAGGGGGCAAGCAGTGCTGGCTGGCTGGCAGGCTTTTATCCCCTTCTCCCATCTGTTTCTAATACTGTAAATGCTTTTCTTTAAGTCTAACCCCACATCACTGGAGGGACATTCCACCAGGTTGTTCTCAAACCGAGGTCCAGCAGCTGGCTGTGTAATTTGTTACAAGCAGGACACAGGGCACACTAACTTACTTTCCCAAAATCCTCAAGTATTTTTTTCAGAAGCTAAAGAACAAGCTTCACAATGAGTAGAAGTACAGAACATAAAAATGTAGCCTGGCCTCTAGAAAATACCCAGTAGATTTGACCCCAAATACACCACAGGACTTTACAGTTTCCCTCTGTGCTGCTGTTCCACAAGGTATCAAGATAAGGGTTGAAAACCATCACAGTGAAGACCCACACTAGGGAGAGGTTCCGGTGGGACTCATTCCTTACAATACATGGAGAAGAGTCTATTCTCCACACTACAGTGTCCCCCAATTTGGAATGAACAGAAGGATGCATACGTACATACCATCCCAAATCATTTTTCATTACCTAGAAGAAGATAACATTTATCAACATTAAAATCAGAAATATGAAAATGTCAGATTGAACATAAGGAACAGATAAAGGCCCAGGAATCTGCTCATTGAATAAGTCACTGCAGGTGGTTGGTGGAAGAGTTTGGATCTCAACTACAGCAAGAGCAGTGGGGAACCCAGCAAAATGAATGATAAAGAGGCCTCAGGCAAAAGAACTTTTGTATGTTTTCTTTAATTTTAGTAACAACTCCAGTGAACTCAAATCTTGGCAATGACTTAGACTAACTTCAAATTAAGTTAGAATAAATATACTAGATAACAGTAAAAATAAGGCTTCCCTGTTTAAGTAACAGTAATTGCTACAGTAACAGTTATGCATCTGGGCAGGTTTCAGTGGAGAACAGCTAGCAAATAATGAGCCCAGTATCACCTCAAACTGCATTTAGTTTGCCTTATGTTCAGTATTCAGCATCCTGTGTATATATGGAGAGACTTGACACTGAAAATATGATGTACTTGTTTTAGACAAGAAACCAAGCCACAAATGAACATACCACTCTTGGCCTAAGCACTACAGAGACTGCTTTACTGAGTTTGTGTGGGTACAAATCAAACAAAATACTGCACAGCATATGGAATATAACCTGGGGGAGGGAAAGCTGTAGAGACAGCAAACTAATTTGTGAAGTCTAATCTGTGTTTGATGCATACAACTAACTCCCGCTAATGTGCAATCAAGTAACATCACACCAAAAAGAGACTCCACTCCAAAAATGGCTAGTGGCTGCCCACCCCAACCCACTCCCTCTGCAGTGTCTGCTGTGTGCTCTGCAGTAGCACAACCTTCTGCTAGCTGCTTCTGCTGAATTTAACTAGTTCAGCTTGTGCCAAAGACTGGCTTCAGGGTGAGCTTGGCAGTGTTGCTAGGTGAAAAATACACACAAATATTCAAACACATTTCCAGCTCTGTTCTTGGTCTTCTTGGCCCAAACTTTTCCAGCTTAAAGAAACTCTGAATCCAGAAGACAGGTCAACAAACCAACATCCCAGTCCAGCAGTGTAAGGCCACTTCTCACAGGCTTGAATTTGACATCTACCTTCTCCCAGCTGCCAGCACAAGGGGATGGCTGGACACACCTTTGCTCTCTACATAAGCCTCTAATGAGGCTACAATCACCCATTGCAGGCAGCTGGATAGCATTACAGCCTCTTGGATGAGAGGTGCACGCGGGAGCATCCACACCCACATGCCTTTCTCTAGTTCATTAATACTGGTTAAACAGCACCTGCAAAGTTAAGGCCCAAACCTTCCAGACACTGAACACCCTTAGAGAAATTCTTGCTCTGTTCTTTCCCATAGTGGGCTGGAAAGCACAGAAAGAAAAAGCAACATGAACTGTGCATCATTTGTATCTATCATCTTTCTGTTTCCTTGTATTACGTGTGGTTGGCATGTGCCCTCTCTGGCAGGGAGAAGGCTGTAGACTGAAAATATAAGAGCAATAAAATACTGCAGTACTTCAGGGGAAACTGCAAGCAATTTCCATTCTATTGATCTTCTCTGGACATCAGTGACACACTAATTTTATATGGAAAACTAAATTCTAGAGCATGTTGCATGAAGATGCTCTAGTTAAGCTTGTTTGACTGAGTGACTAAAATTTAATTACATTTATTACATTTATTATTGCACTCTAAGATACAGCATGGAAATACACATCCACAGCTAAATAAGCACATAAATTGTCATACTCTGTGACTGTAGCTTATCGATACAAAACCTTCTGGGCTAAGAGAGTGCATTCTCTTTAGTGGTTTATGAGATTGAAACTTCATTGTAAATTATTATCAAAACTATAGCATTACAAAATTAAATTTTAGCTAAGTTAGAATTCCCTTAATTATAAAACCTTTGGGATTTGAGCACTCAACTCATGCAGCAGCTTCAGATGCTGCCCACCACTTTCCAAAATATTTCCCTGAAGAAACAAATAGAAAAATGAGTATTTTAAAAATCTATGTAACAATAGATTTTTAATACTGTCTGCAGGATGAAACATCTGACAATAGTAAAATCCAGGTATTTATATGCTTCTTTTCATAATGTACATTGTTGCTTAAGTAATTTTTGCTGACAACAAAGGTCTCAAGGATCTTCCATGCAAGTTATTTTGAATGAAGACAAATCAACCCAGCTCCTTCACTTGCTTATAAATAAGGCAACATTGACAGACACTCTGGGTGTATCAGCAATATTTGACAAAAGTGCCTGGGCCCCCTTGAGTGGAGAAATGTCATTATGGCACAAGAGAAAATCATTATCTGATCCATAAATTATTATCTAGTGGTGGGATTTTATCACTCTGTTCACCACTGTTTGCAAAATCAGTGGTTTAAAATAGTCCTGGAAAAAGCCATTCTGCCCTTCAAAATGTCAACCAAGAACCTGAGTCAGCCTGAGTTACATATCTTCAAAGGGTCAAGACTTCTCTGATGCATCAAGGATTACAACACTCATCCCTCAGTCCTATAAAACTTGCTTTCCAGAAATCTACATGGACTGTCAAATAAGCTCTGACTCATTCATTTTCATTGTAAGACAATTATCTGACATTCTAGTTTTCAATCATACATGTTTAGTAATGTTTAGGAGAGCTCCTGTCTTGTGAAATATGCCCAAAATATTTATTTGATTCTTCAGACTCCTGAACATCAAGAATATTTTCTGTATTTTTTATTTTTTTTTAAACTTCTCTATTACTTTTTTGACCATTACAGGAATATCTATAAAAAGTACAACAGCACCTTCCTGGTCCAGCTCTGCCCAAGATTATATAGACTATCCAAATCAGCCTTCACATGCTCTTGAAAAGATAAGCATAGTCCTTTATCTTTCTCCTCTTGCACAAATGCATGTGCATATCAGTTTTCCTCTTCTGCTACCATGATAATGCTCTTCAGACAATACATTTGTTATCAGGTACACAGATAGGTGGTGATTTCCTGCTATACCTACAAACTTTGTTTAGGGAGCAACTGGAATTCAAATTCTGTATGTCCTGATCTCTCCAAGTATGACAGAGTTTAGATAAGAATACATTAAAGATGATGTATGAACCAAGATCTGAATCTTTCAATAAGTATTGTTCAAGATGAGTGAGCTATTTAAATTGATTACTTTACAGAAGGAAATACTTAATGCTGTGTTATCATAAATCTAAATTTCCATGGCAGAGACACTGTAATTTATAATTATGCTGTTTAGCCTCTACAGGAATGAGGTGGAAGGTCTCCTCTCAAATCTATATGGACAGACTGAGCCACAACAAATACCTGATTTAAGACCATTATTTTGGAATATTCACAAGGACATGGCCCACTGTGAAGAGCGAAACTCATTTACAGCTGATTGCTATGAAAAAGAGATAACAAGGGTACAACATGAAAAACACAAACTTCTGTGCTATCACATGACACATGCTCTCACTTGCAACCCAGAGAAAGGGAATAAAGCTGCAGTCACTATTAACGCATGCAGCTCTATGCTCTTTGTTCCATGTAAAGCTGGGGGAAAAAATCCAAACCAAAACAAACATGGTAACTTCTTCCATAAAAAAAAAATAAATATATATATATATATATTTAAATTGTGTTTCCCACTAAAATATTACAATCTGAAATGAATCCTTCCTTCCTTTACTCTGTTCTCTCATCTGAGGTCTTTATCAAGATATCAGTATGCTTGAATGGCCTTCACAGGATGAGCACCATGGGCAGTTTATTATGAGTCCCTGAATGAGGACCCTGACTGTACACTGCTCAACCTTCCTGAATCTGGGAAGCATGTTCCTTTGCTCCAGAAATGTATCATTCTAATCATGTTTCCTGCCTTCCTTTCATTGCCTTTACTGACCAGCTACATGAGCTGTCATACTTTAAACCTAAATTAGTCAAAACCTAGCTATATTGTTACTTGTTAATCTTCTGAATAGAAACATTAATTAGATGCCTAATAATAAAAAAATAATAATAAAAAAACATGTAATAGGAATTTCATATGGGATTTGAAAACAATTTCTTAGCATCATGCCAGATTTTAGTATTTTATTGCTGTTAGGTTGACTTCCTTTCCTGGTTCCTTAGAAGCTTTTTTTCATTCCTTTTAGGTAGAATTCCAGTGGGACAGATGGGAGAACTCTAGCCAGCAACTCAATCAGCATAGGACCCACAGTTCCCAGTTTAGCTCAGAGAAGTAGGAAACACTATTTTGGTTCTTTCCCCAGTCTTAGGGGATAAAAAAACCCAACAAACCAACACACTAAACCTAAAGCCAAGTCTTTCACATGTTTTCACACTGTCTACTTGTGTCAGCAGAATTCACTGCTGAGTAAGTTACAACCTGTAACTTTTTCTGAGCAGGTCTGGCTGACTGCCATTAGACAAAACAGTCACATGTACATGGGAACCAACAGTAAATTGCTGAAAAGACAGTTGAGGATAAATGATTGAGAAGACATTAGACTAAGAATGCCCATTTCAAAATTTAATCACTTTTTTTAAAATGTAGTATTGGACTGGAAATCCCTCTGCACAGCACTACCTCATGTTTCCAATGCTTAGAAGTAGGAAATACTAGCTATTGGGGAATTTATCCAAAACTTATTGAAATAAATGAACATTTGCCCATTGATTCCAACTGGCCAGTTATCAAGCCTTTAGGACCGTTTTTATACATAGAAGTAAACAACCTGCAAAAGGCAACATGTTACCTGCAGGTTAGGGCTGATCCTCTTACAACACAGAGCACTCACAAACATCTTTCTGCCTGACATTCCAGAGAAAAACAAGGTAGCTGATTCTCTCCAGTGGCCTATGCTAAAACAGAAGTTTCACATTCCCTCCATATATTGGAAGAGGTCAAAGAATTGTACTAGATCATGCTACTCAAAACAAGTTTATGATGGTATTAGCACAAGAGCTGGGTCTCAAGAACCAAAGAAGAGAGATTTCATCTTCAGGAGGAAGAGGAAGAAGTTCATGCCACCTCTTACACCTGGTCAGTGCTCTGGAAGGGGCCTCCTGGCTCCCTGTTTGCTGCCACAGCCACTACTGAGGATGGTGCCTTTAGAACTTGAGAAAAACTGAAGAAACCTTGCCCCAAGGTAATGCCCCATGCAGCAGTAAAACCACAAAGATAATATTTTTGCTCCTTAGAGAACCTATTTTAACATATTGGCATTTGATATAAATAAAACAAAAGCTGTTTGGGATTCATTGTTCTGTCTGCTGAGTAATGAACACCAACATGATAATTACATCAAAATTGATTGTTTTTTAAATGTCTACTTTAATTAATTTATTATAATACTTAAAGAACGGTTTCAGACAAGGTCTAGTGCACCAAGGATTAAATGCCATTCAGTTGCAATGCCTGGAGGATGGACACAGTCATGTGCAAAGAACATTCCCAAAGTTAATCAATGAGGAATGTGTTTGTGGAGGATTCTGATACTGACTGCTTCGTGTGCCTGACATGAAATTCTTACTAAAATACAGGAGTAGTAAAACAATTCCTCCAAACCATGTGTCTTTTAAAGCGTTTTAGGCTGATAATGCTGGAAAATCTTGAAAGAACTAGCAAAGAGTTACAGTTCCTCATCTCTAGCCAAGTTTAAAGAGAATTAGAACTAGCTGGCTAGTATAGTGCATCATGGCCTTAATTTGAAAACTGCTGACATTTGTATTTTTCAAATAATTCCAAACATCAGTTTTAAGCATAATTTGCTGGCTAGGCATAGTTGAAGTGAGAAACAACTTAGGTGTTTAACATTTAGAAAGTGTTAAAAGCTTATAAATTTAAGTCAATTTTTCCTGTACAAGCCATGTTAAGGGAGTTGCCATGCAAAAGATCCCACTTGAGGGAAACTCTTACAACTACTACTTAGGCAGACAGAAACAGGAGGTTCACAAAAGCAAAGATGTGATCCTACCCTAGCCACAGAGATGTCACATGTCACAGCTTAAAGGAAAAACTCCACACTCAAAAAATAAGCCTGCATTCACCTTCTGCCAGGAACCAAGTTGAGCTGACCTTGGCATGTAGACATTGCAACACTTGGCTCATGCTTCCATGCTCATGTTAGCATGTCAGTCCCATTGCAACCTTTGAAGGAAACACTGACAAGGAAAAAGCCTGACAGTTTGTAATTTCCAGAACAGAGAAAAATCTTTAAGATGAATGTAGGATTAAAAACAAACAAACAACCCCCCCATAAAAAAAAAACAACAAACCAAACCAGCTTGAAGTAAAAAAAAAAAAACAAACTTCAAGAATATTTCATTTTGTAAGTGAAAATATGAAACTTAAGCAAAGAAACCCCAGATGTTTACAAATAATCTGGCAGTAAAAGCTGGTTGATCAAAATATCAGAATAGTCTGATCTCAAGATGTGAACAAGAAGACCATTCTCATATTTCAGCTTTCCAGGTAGCATGTTGTTTGGTTGTTTGTTTTGTTTTGTTTTTAAATAAGACCTTTTTTATTTTAAAATTATCTCTTGTGTTTCTTTCAGAAGTCTCAAAGTGATTTAGGAGAGTACGACCTACATTAGAAAATATTACAGGCATTTAGAGAAGTGTTAATACAGCATTTTTGAAGCCTCTACTTAAAATATTAGAAGCCTGAAAAATAGGAAGGGTTTTTCTTTGCAACAAGTCACGAAGACAACATGTGAAGCAAAAAAACCCACCATATTTATTACAATGCCTTCAATATGTCCTCTTGCAAGAGAAACATGCTTATTTGCAATTTTTTTGTTTCAAGGAAATACATTTTGCAACTGATTTATCTGACATCATGAAAATTCACTGCGCAAGAAAACAAATTATTTTAACTTTTATAGTTCCGGATCCTTATTTTCTTCGCTTTTAGTATTATCTGGATGTATTTTATATTTAGCTTCCTCCTTTATTGTGTTTTTTTTTAAATAAGGAAAAATATGACAGCTCTGAAATCTTATTTTTTCTGCCTGATGGAAAACCTGGTTACAGATTTCACTTCTTATCCAGACTGTGGGGAGGACAGCTCTTCTCCTCCTCTGAGGTGGCTGTTCAGACAAATGCATTAGCTAGAGACAGAAAGATTTTTTTAAAACTAGCAAATAATTGAAGCATGCTAATTTCTTAATTTTTAGATTACTTTGCCAAATAATTCAGGCCAGAAGAATAAGTTATAATTTTTGCATTAGCATTTCTGTGCTCCAGCTGTGACTTGATCACACTGAGCTGGGCTCTTCATAGGCAAATACTTAATTCTAGAACTGAGTCATCAGGCCACCCATCCCAGTTGCTGGCTACATAAAGTTTCATTTACAGAGTATAAATATGTTCTTCTTCTCACATATATTGGCTGAAACACAGCAGACAAGTGTTTAAACTATAGATACAAGAAAAAAAAATATTACTCAGACTCCTAAAAGCATTTGATGATTTTTCAGATTCTTGAAATAAAATTTGGTAACCTCTGCTCAGTTTGGAAAGCAAAACTGCACAATCCACTGTGAGAGCAAGAGTTTTCTTTTTAAATAGAGTCAGTTTACATTTCATCAACTGAACACAAGCTTTATTTCTCTTTTATGTAAAAGCAGGAAAGCGTGATGCCACAAAGACCAAAAGCCCTCTGTTGGTATATAAAAAACTGCTGTGCTATTGAGTAAAAGCTTGGCCTGAGTTGGAGTCCATTAATAGCTATCTGTACTAGAAAGACATTCATGCATTTTTGTTTGTTTCTGTTCTCCAAACCCTACCCTCCTAAAGGGAGCCAAAGGCTAAATTGTGCTGCCTCTAGGAAAGATTAAATAGCGAGCAATTCAACTCCTGGCACCACACTTTCAGATAGGAAAGGGGTTATGTCATGCAAAAAAAGAGGGTTTCTTGCATTCTTCTTTCATGACATGACAAAAGGCAAGGGTTGCATTTTAAAGCCCAACAACATTATCAAACTTTGCTACAGTCACAGTTTGAAAGATGCCCAAAAGAAAGAAAGATTGCCATCACCAAACCTATGTAGATACAGAAAATAATAATGAAGAAATAAGCACTAATTGCTCACGTAATCCAGTGTATATTACAACCACACATACAAGTATGTGCACAGATCTGCCTCATTACTTCATGGTAGTGAGGGGAAAAAAAAGTCACTTTCACACACTGATTGTTTACTACATAGAGATAGTCAGTGAATAATCAGAAGAATCTGAGGCATAACAAGTCAACAAAGAAGTCACAATTGACAGGTTTTTTCTTTCAGTGACACTGTGGTAAATTCAAGTAAGTCTAATGAAGTCCACTGTGCCGCTCCGGAGTGACCCACCATTAAGCACACTGGGACAATTGTAGTGTTAATTTAGCAAACTGAAAAAACACTGAGATATTTTGGCAGATACGGTCATATATAACATACATCCTTAGCTAATAGATTCCATTCCAGGTACTTAATTAGCATTATGACAAAACTAACCAAGCTGTATAACAGTGCAACAAACAACCTAAATTGACGTTGCAGGCTGAGCAGTTCCACCTCTCTGACAGCTATGTGACCTCTTGCAATTCTAATGGCTAGTCTGGCAATTAATGTTCTCTCATTAATCACTACTAATTAACTTCATTGATCCTTAGCACCAAGATTTCCACATTAAAGCATGCTGCAAGAAGCACCACATTTCTTATGATATAATATTTAGAGGAAATGAAATAAAAGAAGCACTGTGTCAGGGGATACAAATACCATTTAGGCCAGGATATTAACTTGCACCTAAAACTATGAATTGATCTTAGCTTGCCTTTTTTTTAAAGAAATGTCTATCCAATGAAAAGAAAATTTTCACTCTTGTTTTTTTGGTTTTATATATCTACATTAAAATCATTAAGAAGCACTGTGTCAGGGGATACAAATACCATTTAGGCCAGGATATTAACTTGCACCTAAAACTATGAATTGATCTTAGCTTGCCTTTTTTTTTAAACTAAGTCTTCTCTCTTAAAAGAAAACAGCAGCTATTTGTTACACGGGCACAAGTATGAGGAAAAAAACTACACAAGGTTTAACAAATGGACTGCAAAGTTACTTTGCAGTTCCACTACCCTTGTATGAACTCTATTGAACTTCATGAACATGAACTTCAAGTACGTGGCCTGAAACCCCCACATCTTCTGAGGCTGCAAATGCCAGAGACACTGCAAGGACCTTGGGGTAGGGCTCAGTGCACCACTGTGCAAGATACAACAGCCATTAGCAACACCACCACTGTCATTGTCCTGACTGCCACATTCCTAGCTGTACTGCAATAAAGACAAGAATTTGTCTCCTGATAATACTGTGAAACTACTCAGGCATGGTAGGTAACATTTAAAAGATTATGAGGCTCTGCCTCTGTCAAACTGGAGGGAGAGAAAGATTTTGGACAGTTTCTCTAACAGGTATCTGAACTTTAAGTCATAAAAACCACATGAGAAGATTATGTAAGACCTACAATACTAATCAGGCATGAAGACTAATTTTTTGAAGGTAGTATAGCCAGTTAAGGAAGGCAAACTATCAAAAAGAATTAAAGTTACACTGCTGTTAAACTAGCTTGTGCAGTGAGAGCAACAGAGCATTGATAACATATTTCTGTGCCAGGAACACATAATACAAACACATGCTTTCATTGAAGCTGGATGTTCTCAGTAAAATACAAGCTATCATACTGCAAAGAACTGAAAGAAGAAATATCATGCTTATTCCTTAAAGCAGTATTTTAAATAAGCTAATGACCTGAACTGATTCCAGGGAATTCAAGTGGTCCTGCTTGTCACTTGACACCGATTTACTCCATGACCTTGAGCAAATCATGTTCCCCACACAAGCCTTAGGCTTTCCTCCACTTATAAATTTGAAAACTGCTCTTCGAGATTTTTTTTCTTTTTATGAAGAGCTTGGGAAGAGAGCACAGTATTCAGGGTGCAAATGAGGACATTTTACAGCATAATGAATCAACAATAAATGCAAAAATAAATTGGGTGAGAAAAGAGTTCTGTACATGGCAAACTTTTTGATCTTTTTCCAGAGGCTAGTTACAGATGGTTTGAAGGTGACACCATAAAGAACACAAAGGAACCTATTTCTCCTGAACTTCAGCTTGAAACACTAACTGAAAAAGTAGCAAACTCACAGTGTACAAGAGTCACCAAAGTTCTTCCAGGTCTTCCATAAAGGCTCTGCTTAGCTTTCTAAACAGGGAACATAGAAAGAGGATGCACTGCACACAGAGCAACTCAGTGCTGGTGTGGCAGAACAGTCCAGTAAGAATCCTATGAAAGCAAACATAGAAAGCTTTTCAAGATCAGAAGTTGTTCATTTGTGAAGTAAATGCCCAGTATTGTCCTTTCAACTTCCTGCCTCATACCTTTGGATGACACAATTAACAAGGCCTCCTCTGTATTTTAAGTTCTGCTTGATTGTACATTAGTATACTAGATAGTACTGAATCATGTGTTCTTCTCTGTAAGAAATGGAGAGGATTTATAGCTGCACAGCAGAAAGTTAGAAGTTATTTTTATGCGTAAAGTTGAAAAGAAGAAAGACAAGGTCATCCACAAACAGCAGTCCTGAAAAAAGGGAAGAAGTAATATTTTAAAGAGAATTAATTACAGGAAAGATATTAATAAACATCTCATATTACATTTTTATCATTAACACTGCTATCAGGCATTTAATAGAAAAGTTGGTTTATTATCACTTAGCTCAATATTTGGTACATGATTTCAGCATTAAATTTCTTTAGTGTCCAAGAACTATCTCAGCCATAACTTGTCCCTGCCTCAGCAGGGGCTCCAGTCCCTGCTGGAGAGGCCTAGGGAGTTCATAGCTCAAGGCTGGGTGTGTCCAGAGTTGTTCTCAGCGTTCAAGGCACAAAGCAAGGAACACGTCAAAATAAGACAAATGTGAAGTCACAAATGAATGTCCTTTTAACATGAAGAGACAGAGAGGTTTTGCAGAAAGCAGCTTTTTATCATATTGTGGTCAAGCAAACCAAGGGTAGATCAGATCCTGAGTACCTGTTTTTTTGATACTTTCTGTGAAACAAAAGATAAACCAAGTCAGTGGTGTGATGATGCAGCTGCCATCGTTCAGTTCAAATTCAGATACTGTGATTTTAAAGGCACATCTTTTGCAAATCTTCTCAGTGGCCTTGGGATTTCTACGTGCATTTCAGATGGCTCAGCTTGCAAAGATGTCTCTAAAGTTAGATGTTGTACATATCAGAATTCAGCTTACTTCACTGACAGCACTCTTCCCATTGAAATCAATAGGACTTAAGGGTCTAATTAAAAACAAACATTTAAATGCTTTCCTGTAGACCTGCAAATTGCAAAGTATTGCAAAAAATCTACCCCAGGAGAGTACCCCTTGCTCACACTCTTGTTTTAGTCACTCAGATTGAATCTCCTCAAAACCTCTAAGAACCAATCTGGGAGTGACTCAGTGTTGCCCATTTTGTAATGGCAAGTAAGACTGAGAACAGCTGCTGCAGAAGAGAAAACAAAAAAATCACCAATTCATTTTCCCCTCTGTTTTTTCTCAAGTTACAAATCTTCCCCTGAGCTGCTGCCTCAGTGCAAGTTTTGTCTCAATGCAAATGAAGAATCCACTAAACTCATTTTTTTCTATGCTTGTTCCAAGACAAAAAAACACCTCCTGGGACATTCTGTCTGAAGTCACATCCCAGTATCAGAGATTCTCATCATATCCAGCCTGCCATGCCATGTCCACACTGCTTTGGCTGTTCCTTTGTTCTCATCAAAGACATTTCTAGGTGGTTTCTACTGTAAAAGGATATCTTTGACAGACTGGAAACCAGCAGAGAGTAGGGTGAGCAATGCCTACTGGCTAGAGGTGGACAAAACAGGAGCTTTTGCCAGTTCTACAGAATGTAGAATTTGCCCCAGGAAAAAAGATGCTTCGAAACAACATAGTGCAATCTTTGTGGTGCAATGAACTGAATAAAGATCTGATATTGAATGACATTCCATCAACTGCAAAAGCAAAAACACCTGACTTAATCAGGCAGTGCCAAAACAGCCTTCTTTGTCTGTCCCAAACATCTTGCAGTGGTTATTGTCAGAGATGTCTTTCTCTAATTCAGAATAATGTAAGCCCACCAGCTGAATATAAAATGTTTCAGTGTTATTCTGACCTGTGTCTGTAAAACACTGGGTGTCACATTCTTCATGTAAGTGTTTGAGGGCTCTCGCTGCCAAATTTTACAATGTGTACCAATAAATATACACCAGATTTGTGCATCTTGAATAAATGTGGCTTATATTGGTTCCAAGTAACACAGGAAGAGCATGGAAAAATGGTGAGGGAGGGATGTGAACTCTGAGAATTTACAAGACCTTCAAATCTGTTCTGACCCCAGTTGGGTCAAAAGTTTTACCACCAATCATTTTGGTCCATTGCTGATATATTCCACTGGTAGAGGCTCAGAGCAAATGAGCATGTGATTTAAAAGTGAAATACAATAATAAAAGGTGCAAATATATTTGCACAAACTGGTTTGTATCTGTGAATGGTGTTCATAGTTTTCTAAGGTGCTTAAAAAAAAAATCAAATATATCAGACTAATCTAGCATCTCTGAAGAGCAAACAAGACAAACATCTTGTGTCTGGAGGACATTCTTGCCATTCCCAATCTCATGTCTAATTCACAAACTGATTTCATTTCTATGCTAGAACAACACTGCTAGCAAGGAGGTCACTGGGACTTTTAAAATGGTTAGAGAATATTGATTTCACTAGTTCACAGTTTATGAGAAATATATGAACATAAAAAAGACCTTAAATTTGTTTTACATGTTCTTCTTACTGGAATGGTGATCAAGGTGGGCCTGTATTGTGATAGATGGTTAATATTACATACTAACTTCAACACTTACAAAAAAGTCTTACATGTTAATCACTCATCATCAATCCCATATTGTTTGCTGACAGAACATGAACTACAGCTGGGTGAAATATGCTTGCATCAGAGTGAACCTTACCTCAGTCACATAATACCACATAAATTTCATGACACATAAACAAATGGCTACATTTTTTAATTACTTATCTTGCCAGTGAAATATAGATTCATTACAAAATTAACTGTTCAGATTTCTCAACAAAATTTGCACCAGCAGTGTTGCTATTGTTTACCTTTAATTGATAGTCCTAGTCTTAATGTTACTGTGGGTTGGTAACATTAAAAAATTGTTTAAACTTATATTCATTACATTAAAAAGACTTAAATGAAACTTAAATCAATTGAAAGCCAACATGCAGACTGATATCATAGAAACATCACAGAATGGTTTGAGTTGGAAGGGACCTTAAAGGTCATCTAGATCCAACCCCCTGCATGAGCAGGGACACCTCCCACTAGAGCAGGTTGCCCCAAGCCCCATCCAACCTGCCCTTGAACACTTCCAGGGATGGGGCAGCCACAGCTTCCCTGGGCAACCTGTTCCAGTGTCTCACCACCCTCAGTTCATAAAGGAAATTCTAACATTTGCAACCACGTACAAAGAAGTGACAAAATGAAGAAGCAAGAATAGATAATATTTAAAGGAGAAATTTCAGCAAAAGTTGGCATGAACTGACCCCATATAGTTTGCAAGCAATTCAGATATTGCCTGAGCATTTCATTAAGGCAACTAACATACCTAGTCTAAAAATAGTTATTGGTATAGTACAGATAGTTGTGAAAACTAACTAGCCATTTTTTAAACTCTATTTATTTTCCAAATAGACACAACAGTCAGTATGATGACTACATATGAACACAGTTTCGACTGGAATGGGCTACTGCAATTATCCCCTTTAGTGATTCCTTTTACTGTATTATCAGAACCAGCTCAAGTAATTAATTTATAGCTTACCCTGCAACTGTGATGAGCTTTCCTGTGATTATCTTCAATAATTTATTCTGCCTGTGCTCAAGACATTTTCCCCTCAAAGAAATGGCCAGGTCCTCACCTGTAATACACACAAGGACTTGGCAGAGAATATACATCCTATTGTCCTAACAAATAAGCAATCTGAAGTAGAAAAATCTATTAATACAAATATTCTGTATCAGGCAGCTTAACCATATCTAAAACACATGGCGTTTTTGTTTTCTAGATTATCATGCCTTTCATAAAGCTTCCCATATTAATTAATGATACTTATGTTCAATATTATTTTCATTCCCTTTTTCTATTTCCAGTTTTATTGCCCTTTTTCAACATCTTCTTAAAATGGTTTGGTACATACAAATTTTGTTGTGGATGTAGTAATTATAACTTTATGTAGATAGGTGCTTTTAGGTATTGGTGTGGTTTGGATTTTTTATTCTGCTATGTTCTTAGAAGAAGACATGAATTTTCATTAATCCTACAATTCCCATTACCTTTTTATAAAATGAATACTGATCTAAAAGAAGTTGCTGATAATCCACTTGCTGTCATGTATGCTGTACCACCTGATATCTAAATATATACCTCTTAGGAACATCTTGTCAGCAATACACAAAAAAAAAAAATAGCTTTTCTTAACCAATTGAAAGATACACTTACCGAACCAAAACCCCAGAAAATAAATTGTATTGTATATTCAAATATCTATACATACATATATATTCTTTTTTATATGTATGTGTATCTATCTCCTATTTTCTCCCTAAACTCCCATGCCCACAGGCCTGCAAACAGTCCTTCTATTTACATTAAATACTATAGAGTGTAATTTTCCTTAAGATTTCTCTCATATAATGGAGGATTTCAATATGAAATATTTCTTAAGGATGACCAGAACAGCACCATTTAAAGTATTTAAAGGTTTCAGATGATGGTGCAAAGATAATTCATTGTAAATTATCCCTACAAAATATGTTCTCAATTTGAAAAGAGGATATAAATGTAAATCCTATCTGCCCATCTTGTCAGTCAGTTGTACATTTATATCCAAATAAACAGTTGTTTCCTAGAAACATGAGGGTCAATGCAGACATATGGCTTGACTAATTTATTTCAAATTAATTGAAAATACACTTTTCCATGTTCTGACAATGATTACATACACATACACCTGCTACAGGAACATGTATTTCAATTCTCAAGCTGAGGCTTTGAGAGCACCAAGTGGTGTATTAACTTCTTGATGTACTGATACATTAAAAGGAATTATGCATGCAAACTTGGCCACAGCAAGAAGTGATCTTATGTCTTATACTGGTCTGAATTTGATTATTCCAATAAAAATTGTAATAAAATGAAAGCAGTGTCAGGGGAAAAAATGTAACTCCAAAGAAGAGCAAGATCTTTAGTAATGAAATGTTTCCACCTGAAATCTTGCACCAAAAGCAATTTGAATGGTCAATAAAATGCAGCTCTAACTAGTCCATAAATAGAACTGATGGATTCATGCCTGTCTTAGTTTCCTTCACTCTAGTGCTGGCTACAGGCATTTCAATCATTCAAGAGAAAGAACAAGGATACTGGCATTGAGGGGGACTCTTGCATCTCATGGCTTAAATTGCTACCTAGTAATAGGGGCCTGACATTCACAAATTGCAAACCAAATTAAAATACTGGTCCCACAATAACCACCGAAATGCTGCCTAGAGTGGGTTCAAACAGCAAGGAAAAAGCTGGGAAGAAAGTCATATCCAAATTGAGAAAGGAAAAGAGAAGGAATAAATTGACACAGAGACTGGCAGGTGGGAAGTGGGGAAACAAGGTACATACAGTGATGTGTACCACCACCTGGTTACAAGACCTGCTCTCAGATCCATGGAACAGGACTTGCCTAAAGCTGGAGTCATATTAGTAGAAAACAATTGGGAGGAAAGCTCCTGTGTTCTCTAAAATGATAAAATACAAATAACGTGTCTTCATCTCAACAAAGCCTTGCTTATATGTTGTCTGAAATGCCTCTCACTGAAGAAGCCAGTGAAGCAATAAAATCCAAGTAGACCAGGACAAAATCTAACTTGTAAAGAACGTTGTCATGCTGGAAGGGGCTCAGGCTGTGTGGGACACAAGGTGCCACAGTACTGGAAGGAGGAGTTCCTGGAGACACAAGCAGTACAGGAATACGTGCAACTTCATTTGACAAACTTCCAGTAACAGGCTTGGAATTCATATAAAAAGGTGACTGAAATACAAGCTAAGAATCAGAAACACCTAAAATGCTTTGCAAGCTTCTGTGAAGAAGGAATTAAGAGAGGTACTCTCAGAGTTTCAGATCAAAATGAGTGTATTTTCTGAGTGAAAGTCATGGTACATTCTTTTCCAGTGGCCCAAAACACGGCCCTTGTATGAGGCACAAATTTCCTCCAGGCACAGGACATTCAGGGCAGCAAATTTCTGGCTGTTTCTAAGTTCAAAGTTATTCAGTTGAGCAAAGATTTTGCAATTAATTTGAAGCTGACTGGAAAATGTTATTGAGTTGTCTCTTAACCAGATTGAGAATACAGCAGCAAAATCAAATCATGGGATGAGTTTCATGCTCTCTTACAGCAGTGGTTTAAATTTGCTCAAGTTAATGGTATCTCTGTCAAATTACATCAGCTTTTTAGCTCTGAAAGAAGATACCAGTATAAACTACTATCTACTTCTCATCAGCAATATGCTTTTCAGTGGCTGCAAGGATAGAAAGGAAGACTATTGTTTCAGACACAGTCCAGTAAACCAAGCGGACACACCCAAGAAGTCGCAGCTCAAAGTCACCAAAAAGCCATAAATCCCACTAGATTCCTGGATGTAGTAAACAAAAGTCACCAGAAATTACTTTTTGTAATTGCTTGATGAGCAAAGTCTTTGTATCTATGCTGTCCATCTGTGGCCAGCACAGGTCTTCCCTTGTTTATCCTTGTGCCAACGGCCTTCACAGGATCAGGTAGGCTTACCACAGCGATCTGACACATATGGATACGTGTACCCCAAACGTGGCACTACACTAGTCTTGCCAAGAATAGAATGCCCCTGGCAATGCAGTTCTCTAAAAAACTAAATTTGGAAGGAATAACAAATGGTAATTAACTGCCTCAAACAAACAGCTCTGGCCTGAGCACAAATCAGTTTAAAAGCATCTTCCTAGGTGGTAACCCAATTCAAAAAGTTCGGCAGCAAAAAAATTGATAAACACATTCTTTTCTGTCCTGCACTCTTGCTTCTTGTGATTGTATGTGACTCAGCCCAAGGCTTTTGCTGATTTACAGATGCAGACAGACAAAAGCCAGCTAAATAATACCCAACATTCTCTCTCTTTGCTTCAAGCCAGGGAGCAACAACATTGGAATCAACTGCCTTGTGCCTTTCAAAGAGGAGACACAAAGATGCTCTTTCACTTTGTTTATACTTCACAGTGAAAAAAAGTTGTAGGAGTGAACTGACAAAAAAGAGAAAGCCTAATTCCTCCCTTCTAAGTAACTGATTGTTGTTGCAGGTATTTGGAAAGCAGATGAACAAAAGAGACAGTGGGGCTTGGGCTTGTGTAAGCAAGATGGAAACTGAAAAAGTTCAACTGTGTACTTCCATAAGCACGTTGTTACAAAGGTTGTTTGAACATCAAGTGTCACATATTATGTACAGTTTGGCCTTTCTCACCAGCTTCCCTGGGGTCCTGATCTCTCACCTCCAAATTCCTGTGACTCTCTAAACTAACCATATGGGTGCCACATGCCACTGGATTCTCTTGGGCAACTGCCTAACCAGGCAGTGACTCCCTGGGGTGTTGCTGCTGGGTGTCCCACACAGCCTCACCTCTCTGGGCACCAGCTCCCTGACACTGCACCAGCATCTGCTGGACAAACAAGTGCTGCAGGACAGAGCACCTGACAACTCCTTTCCTGCTAGTTTCACCCATATAATCCCAGCAAAACCACTGAGTTTACTTAGATTTATGTAGAAGAGAATTCACCTCAGTTTCTTTTCTATTGAACATGTTTTGTTTTATCATAACAAATCAACATAGTGTGATGTAAACTAGCTGATCTTAACCAGAAGTGCACTAACACCCATATGGCATATGCATACATTGGTAGGTTCCTGCCTGCTCTGTGTAATTTCATTAGATAAGTAATAAACGTGTAAAATTTATCAATGGTGTAAAACATCTGACTGCAGTGAATTTACATGCTTGATTTGTATTGTTCACAGATGGCTTAATACAGCTAGCAGGATTTATGTATTTATCCTAAAAAAATAATAACTTTGTTACATTGATTTGTCCAATTTTCCAGGAGGGAAATAAAATTAACCACAAACAAAAAGAAAAAATTCAAAGCTGACTGATGAGATGCTGTTTTCATTATGCTAAAAGCATTCTCTCTTTGTTGCAACAGCACTTTCAGAATTGCAACAGCAGTAATGTGAAAACTCAAGCAAAAGTTTGAGGAAGGATTTTCCACATATCATAATTTACTCTATTGAACAGTGATTGAGTATTAGACAAAGCCAACATAAATTATTTGTTAGAATGGTTGCCTTGACACAATAATGAAATAGATTAATCAATTCTTAAGAAATAAATTTTCTCAAAAGCTTTTTTAAAAAAAATTGAAAAACTTGTGTCTTCAGTGTTGAAGTGATTGTGAAAGTAATGCTAGTAAAAAGGGAATATACAAACTCAAGTTTACAAGGACTGATCTGCAGAATTACACATAACACCAAAGCTAGTCTCCTGTTCTGACTTAACCACTGGAGCAGCTTCTTTTTGTACCAACTGTAGAAAGAGCCTAGGAAAACTAGGAGAATATTCAGGGAATTATTGCTGTAGGCTTGCCACTGCTACGTGTTAGAGCTGAAGACTAAACACCAGACTGAGAGAGTTTTTGATCTGACCCAACACAGCCATTGCTCTGCTCTTTGGTGCTACACCAAACTGCTCCTTAGTGGCAGACAGACCTGGTGAATCACTTCTTCCCTGCCTCCCCAGGTATCAAATTGTATGCTAATACAGTTGAAAATCTGTGCTCAGGTTCCCAAAATGTTAATCCAAAAAGCACTCACTGAACAGTCCCTTTGAATTGAATTGGGTTGGAATTAAGCCAAATAAACTTCTGTCCTTTCGAAAATCATAATAGAGAATTAAATTGACAAGCACTGAAGTTTATTGTGCAGCCACTGGACACAAGTGCATTCAATATCATCAAGCTGCTACTTCTCACGTTTTAATTATAGGAAAAGCATTGTGCAAGTCAGGCTTCCATTAAAAGCAGGCAGTTTAACAAGACTTAATAGTAAATTTTTTATCAATAGGAATATTCAGAATTAACTTTCTGTGTACAAATTAGGTTTTAAATAGCAGGTTCATTTCTCCAGTGATCTAATTTAGGTTTTGGTATCAATATTTCAAACACAAAAAACCTCCTATGGTAAATTTTTATCCCTAATGTTTTCCAGCTGGTCTCTAATAACTATTACTAATTGTACTTGTTAAAAAGTGTATTTATGAATCTCAATTAGACTGGTTTTACTTCTCCTACAGCAATTTTCAATACCAACCAAGACTATTTCAAGATAGAAAAAAGTTTTATGTGGGTGACAGAATAATTATGAAAATAGAAAATGCCTTTTATACAACTTGATTCTCAGAAATTCTATTTCAATAATCCAAAAAAGAAAATACAGCATGTAATAACCATTTTGGGAACACTGTTCATTCCACAAGATACAAGGTACTTTTACTACTTGGATATTCAGCTTTGCCTGTGTGCCCTACTGTGAACATAACAATTTACATCATTCTCAGTGAATCTATTTTAATTTTCTTTGCAAACTTAATATCCTGATTCAGCAAAGCATTGAGATCCAAGCTTACTCTAAGCCCACACTGAAGATCCCAGTCAATACACATTTTCCTGAAATTCGTGTAGTGTAGCTTCAGCAAAGTTGTTAAGTGTGCTCTTATCTTTAAAGTTTAATGTGACTAAATCTTCAGAAGTCTCCCAGGTAGCCATTTAAATAACTCTTTTGCTGACCAGTGTTCAGTGTCGTAAAGAAAAGTTACAATACATCCTCACAAAACCATGGCTTTCCTCCCTGACCTAACACATACTCTAATGCCAATTCTCACTTGGCCTCAGTACAAACATATGCCATACAGAATTTTCTGTCATCTTACTGTGAAACACAAAGAATGTGAAACATCGCCTCAGTTGCAGGACTTGTGATTCAGAAATTAAACACCGTAAGACACGTTTTTACATTATCATTTTTATCCATCACCCACAGCAACTTAAGAGAAATTAGTAAACATGACTATGTGCCTGCCCTGCCATGTTTATGAAACAACAAAGCTTCTGCAATTTAATAGGAGAAAAAAATAAGTGTCAAACTGTTTTAGACTAAACTATATTCCATAAATGTGAAGAAACTTCTGCTACAAACACATTTTTATTACAATCTCCTATAACTTTCCCAGATGGCCAGGTAGTGGCTAATCCTTGGGGGTCACCATATGCTCTACAATTGGTGAGTCATGTCCCTGATTAGCATTCAGATGTCTGACAAATGCCCATGAAACCAGAGCTGGAGACCAAGACCCTTATGCATCAAAAAGCAAAACAGAGGGTCTTCCATGGCTAATTTGGAAAGTCAAAGTCATTATATCTAATGTAATAGCCATGAACATTCTCCTTGAACACTACTTCTAGCCAAGACAATGGGCCAGGCTGTCTTATTTCTGCAAGATTCTATTCATTGCTAGGCTGAATATAGATACAAGAATGCTATTTTTACAACATTACATTACAACATTGTCTACTGTTGCAGCCAAATGCTTTGGCTTGAAATTTTGACTTCAGATGTGTTAAGTAATGCACAATAAACTCTCATCCAAAAAGGAAAAGAAATGTTAGAGTGCATGGAAAGCTGTACTCTGGGCACAAAACAGTTAACACTGCCTGCTGTCCACTCAACACTTGCCTTAAAAGCTGCTGTGAAAAAAATCAGATTTCTCCCCAGAAGTATTATGATTGAAAGTAGCAACTTGAAAATAGCAATTTTTTTATGGGCTCCTGCAAGGAGGATTCTCCAGTGCTCAGTAGGGCAAGATCAACCTCCTTAAAAATACTGATCCCATTATTCAGTTTTGGTAATTAAAATGTTTTCTAAATGATTGTTCCCCAGCAGGAGGAAATTGATTAATTTTAATGCATTATTGTATTTTAGCATGGTACAACTTTTTTCCTTTTTTTCCCCTCCTCCTTTTGTTACCACTCTTTGCAGCTGAATTATTTAGATGTGAAGATTTGTCTACTGTATTTGACATGAAGCTTTAGGGAGTAAGTGAAGAAACTCAAGGAGTTCCTCATTATTTGTAAGTTCAATTTCTTTCTGTTTGAATATTGATTAGCAGAGTATATATTGTGAGGAAGTAGCTTGACTAAGGGAACTTAGATCTAAATGTGACTTTAACAAAATGTACATATTTAGAAATGCATTGAGATGCATACGCTGCTTTTTAAAACAAGTTGTTTGGGTTTGTTTTGTTTTGTGGTGTGTTTTTTTTTTAATCATGCCACAGATTCTTGTTTCATTTTAACATAATTTAATAACATTATGAGAACCATTTACAAATGTAGTGCTTCTTATTTAGGCCTATAGTCTGAGTCCTTAAAAGCACACCTATTGACTTCAGTTGGTTTTGGGTTAGTCTGTTCATCACCCACGAGTGTCACAAAGGCTGAAGAAACAGACACCTGGGTAGGTATCTTGCAACACTGGGTCACCACCAAACCCTGTCCCATATGAAAAGAGATCTGTGTTATCTTGCTATTTCATCACAGCAAGCAGTATTTTAAATAAAGTTATTTTGTGTTAGTGTTCATCTTTTGCAGTCCTTTGAGTAGAATCAATGCTGCCACAGATGACCTAACATTAAGTAGTTTCTTGAAACAGTGTTTCTCCTGCTTCCAACGATTTTTCCCCCCTTTTTTACAAAGGCTTCTGCTTAATCAGAAATTAGAAGGGAAGTCCAATATGATTTTCTCAGTCAATAGAAGTTTGCTTACACATCCAGTTCTATTTTCAAGCAGACTTAAGGTAGATGAGAAAACTGATATATAATGAGATCTTTTGGAATGAAACTATTACCATCCAATTGCACAAAATACAGCAACAAACTGGAACAGAAGTAATTGGCTTTGCATTCAGTAGCAACGAACAGCAGTCACCTCCATAAAATTAAGAGAAATGAGAAGGGTAGACTGGTCTATAGCTAATGTGAGACTAATTCGCCTAGGGATGCACGCAGTGCTCAAAAGAACTTTGCACAGGATCTTGGCGCACTCTCCAAACACGGTAAGGTTTTGAAAAAACATCAGGAGCATTAGTATTCCCAGAAAATATAAGGTATTGATGTTAGAGGTAGTCTTTGACAAAGCCAAGAAGAGGCTTCACCTTTCCTGATACTCTATCATCTCTTTTTCTGGCAGTAGATTTACCCAATAAACAACAGAACCATAACATTTATTACCTAATATCAAATTTACTAAAGTGCTCAAAGGTCTCAAGCAGAATGAAGGCCTATAGATTACGTAAAGGCCTCCAAAGAAACTGTCCTACAAAACTTACTATCCTACATTCCTCTGATGAAAGCCTCATCTTCAAAAAAAGAGCAAGACTTAGTGCAGTTGAATATCCCAACAGCAAGTACTTGTCTCTAGTTGTGGACTTGGTTTGAAAATCAGCTCTGATAGAAGCTAACAATAAAAAGTAATGGCCTTCATACAGCAAAGTTATGAATGTATATTACAACACACTAGAGAGCAACACAGGCTACATTGTAATTTTGGAATACACTGTACAGATTTAAGTTTCCAGTACAATTTAAAATAGGAACATGACAGCATGAAGACCACCTTATCCTAGTTCTGAACAGCCTAGTATCTGATGCCTTTTAATAATTAGTTTTAACTAGATGAGAAGAATTCTTTGTCTGTTATGAATTGCTACATAATGAATAACAAGCTATTATGCTAATGCAAAAAAAATACTTATTTGTATTAAAGTTTTGGGGTTTTTTTTTGGTATGACAGGCAACATGCAAAACAAGACTTCTTTTAATTCATACACAGATGTCCAAGATGTTTGCTGGAAAGCAAAAAAAGCGTCTGACTAGCATCTGGGGTTTCAATATGAAATGCAAACACTCAAGCACTGCTTGCTCTTTGAGTGGATCAGATGGCTTAAATTGGGATCTTAGCTGCTCATGAGAAGTTCCTGCTCATGAGAAGTTCCTTCTCACAGTGGCTTGAGAATTTACCTGGAGTGACATAACTTTGTAAGACTGCATTCTTCACACTACTAACCAGAATGATTCATGAAAGCAGATGTACTAACCCTCACACACAGAGAGTCAAGCTTATAATTTACAACATCTCCTCCTAAGAGGGATATTTTTATGCTCACTGACTTACACATTTCTTCTCCAGAACTCTAATGCAAGGTTAACACTTATCTTTTCGTTTTCACACACAATGTAATAAACAAGTGACAATTAAGTACCTCAGAATATGGAAAAGAGCTGCTTTAAAACTAAAAAGTAACATTTTTTTAAAGATAATCAGTGCTCCTAAATGGGTTCACTGAAGTCAATCCAGTGCTAACAATGCTCTCCGTTGGCAATAGCAAAAAGAAAATAAAACAAACCAAAAAAAACCCCAACAAAATAACCCAGAAGCATTAACAAGAACTCTAGTAATGTATTCTAGTGAATTCAGCAGTCATGAAAGAATACTGGACAGGCACAGTCACCTTTCTGTGAAAACTGTTAAGCATTGAATTCATCCCAATTTCACACTATCACAGAATGGTCCAGGTGGGAAGGGACCTACGGAGGTCACATGGACCAATCCCCCTGCTCAAGCAGGGCCACCTTGAGCCAGTTACCCAGCACAGTGTCTGGGCTCAAAGGATGGAGACTCCACATCCTTGGAATTTAAGATTACATCCTTGTTTTGTGTGATTACAATCCTAGCTTTTGAAATGCTAAAGTCCCTAAAGATAGAGCTGCATACCCAAATCCTTCCAGAGTTTTATGTCCTCCATTTGTATTACTTCCTCTTCCAAAATTAAGTTGAATTCCTTTCACTCCCTCTAGTTATTCTCCTTGGTGCTGTCACCAATAAACTCCCAGGCTCCCCTTCTTCCAAACACCAATGAGGCATCTGTTGACTACCAGATCCTCAAAAAAACCCCAAAAACCAACCTGGAAAGCCATAACTGAAAAGCAGCTGGGGATGGCAGTGTTGAAGCCAGACATGGATAGACTTTGAGAATACCAGGCAGACAGGTAGTGGCAGGCCACAGTGGAGTGGGAGCACACAGGCATTTAAAGTGGCCAAACTGATCACAAAGTGGAAAAGCAGAACAGACACACCAGTCCTTCCTCTTCCTGGGTGCTGTTTCAAGGACAATTCAGTAGGACAGAACAATCAGATCCTAACAACACTTATGTATCACTTCAGGTAAATACTGTCTGCTATATTACTAAAATTTACACCAAAATGGCACTTTTGCAAGTTCAGAATACATATTTGCCTTTACCTTCAGTCATCTGCACATTGATAGGCTGTATATGAAAGTCAGAGCAAACATGAGTGCAAACATGTTTTTTTACAAAAGTCAACACAACCTCTAGTCTATATTCTGCTTCCAGTGCACATGATTTTAAGTAGGTCTCCTGTTTTTTGAATACCTGCACAGAGAAGAAACAACCTAAACATAGCTCTCTAGTACATAGAGAACACAGATCCTAAAATTGTCCTCTGCTCCATCAAGATGCTCTTCAAGTGGAAAACTCAATGCTTAAATAAAACCTAAAAGAATGCTAGGTAGGATAAAACAAAAGACAGACGTGCAGGAAAATAAGAGAGGATGCAAAAAAAAACCAAATACGAGAAAAAAAATAAAAATCAGAAGGATTATCTAGAGACCATCATCATTAAATCCTGGGCATTAATCAGTGCAGCAGCATCCTGCTAACTATTTCTCTTTGCCTTTCTCTTTCTGTCAGGCAAAGGGATTTTGCACACCATGTACAGATGGGATTCCTCGCTTTAGCATTTCATGCCACTCAGTGATTTCTGGGTGAGCCATTTATCTGTTGCTGAATTTTATCTAGTTGCCTGTGTCCCCCCTTGTTTATTTTCACAATTGCGTTGCTTTTTCTTGCTCTTTTCCGTATGTAAGTGACTTTCTGTATCATTCCTACCCACACACCTCTGCCTGCCAAGCTATTTTCCACTCCCTTTCTTTTTTAACACTGTTTTCCCCTTATTCAGAGTTCCCACATCCTTTGCATTTTACAGACCAGAGCAAGAACAACCTCAGTTTTTAGGCTGCACTGAAATCATCCACAAATAATCCCATGGAACATATTTGGAGAAATAAATGTTACTTACATCTTTATCAGCCAAAGTGGTGTAATATAAATAAAAAAGAAAGATTAAGAAAAAGAAAATTTTCAAAATTCCTGTGAATTTGACTTGACAGACACTTCAACTGTTAAGAGCACCCACTGCATTTGTTTGTTAACTGATATTTCCCTGCCTTCTGACCACAAACAGCAGATGGTAATTTGTCATTCAACAGGCCTCAGTTTCTTTAAAACACAACTCCTGCCCTAAGGAGTTTATAATCCAGTGCTAGGGAACAAGTGGATGGATCCTCTCCTGCAAGAGGTAGTACCAGGCAAATGAGGCTCCTTCCATCTGCAGCATACAAATCATAGAATTATTGAGACTGGGAAGACCTCTGAGATCATCAAGTCCAACCTATGTCCTAACACCACCACATCAGCTAGACCATGGCACAGTGCCACATCCAGTCTTCCCTTAACAGCTCCAGGGATGGAGCCTCTTCCCTGGGCAGTCCATTCTAATAACCGACCACCCTTTCTGCGAGGAAGTGCTTCCTAATAACCAGCCTAAACCTAAATCTTTCTGTATATTTGACCATCATTAGTTACTATAAATAATATATTGTAAATATAATTTGCTACTGTAGTAATTTCTGTTACTTATTCCCAGTAGCCCTCAAAGCAGAGACTGCCTCTAATCAATCCTCAATTACTATGCAAATATATCCTATAGGCTAATGATGTCTTTCCTTTCAAACACGTAATACATAATTAATGACAGCTATAATGGCACCAAAGACTCCAAACCAAAAGAATTCCTCACTGTAACTTATACTTAACACCAGTAAAGAAGATTGATTTGTTGTACTTTCAAGTTTTTTGCAGTCTTCTGGAAAAGTGATTAGTAGGAGCTCTAGTCAGTGACTGCAGTTACTGTATTTTGCCCCTCAAAACAGAGTTCTACATAACTAAGTACAATGGTATTTCCTGCTGTAACATCACCTGGCAATAGCTGGGGCTACATTTAAAAACCCTCATTCAGGGAAAATCATAGAAAAATAGCAAAAACATCACTCTATATAAGATACATGCACAGCTCTGTCCTGCTCGTAACACCACAGCTATCAAACCCATCCTATCTAAACTAAAGCTCAGAGTTACAATTTATAATTTTCAAATTTGGTCATTCATTCATTTACAATAAATGTTTTTAGTCTTTCTACCTTTCTTTACAAGTAAAATGGATATTATGAAAGGGTGGGATTCACCAGATTTCTGTAATCCAAAAATTGGATGCCTGGCCTGGTCTGCTAGTTCTCAAGACTACCTTGACTTCCTTGGATAAGAGGGCAGGCATCATATGCAGAAGGGAATTCATCCTGAAGTTGAAACCATCTGTGGAAACGAGCCCTCAAATGTCTAATCCCTTTGCAAATAAACACTGGTATAAAATTCTACCCTTGGCATTTCAGCACACAACTAGTCACACAGTGTTTTGTACAAGGCAATGCTTAACAATACTAAGAAATAAATTTTCTGATGCTTGAATTGTATCTATAAAATAACTGATTGGCCCTGTTTGGTTGATAAAATGCCTACCTGAAAGGAAAAAAGCAAATTAGAAGAGGAGAAGGGTTGAAAACCATTGCTACATTAGACATTTTTACTAAGTTTGAGAAATGGTAGGTGTTATAACTTAAAATGAATAAGGCAAGTCAGAACCATTAAACACACAAGTTAATTCAGTTTCAAATTAATCAGCCAGCACTTCTTCAAAGTGATATTTACAGCTTTTACACTTAAATGAAGACAAACAAAAGTATAATTTATACTATAATAATGGCATATAAAGTATCACTGTTTTAATTCTTTCCTGGAATTAAGTTAGCTGTGGCAAGTAGATAAAACCCTTTTGAATAGTGAAACATTGCCATAGTTTGTCTTGTCAAAGCTCTGGCTTCTAAGAATATTTATGATTTGACCATTCCTTGAGAACCATAAATGACACGGAATGTGAATGAGACAGTTTCAATCTCAGTCTGGATATTTCCATCCGAACTAGAGTATAATTCAGTCTCCATCCCCAGGTAACCCCAGCCTTTCTCCTTTGACAAACAAAGGGCTCAATACCCGCCTTCCTCCTGAGAAGCAAATTCTGTCCCTTGTGCTAACCCCCAGGACTTCGCCAAGACTGCACGGAATGAAAATGAATGCAGCATTTCATTGTGAATTAAGAAAGCACAAACCAGACCTCAGTGTACAAAGTACAAGGGCAGTTTTCTGGAGTCACTGCCTGGCAAGTTGGTACCAGACTACGATGCACACAACTCATTTGACAAACCTGGTGTCAGTGGAGTCACCTACCAGTGTCCTATGCTGCTACCAAAAGCACATTCGCTGCTAAATGACTTGACATTCTTTCTTCTTGTTCTACCAAGCTTATTTTAGAAAGGTTGTATATCAATCTGGGAAGTGCTGTGAACATGATGTTATCATAATGGTACCATATGCCAGTCGACTACTTACAAATCATCCATGCTCCCTTCACTTGATAATTTTAAAAGCATGATAAAGAACTTGATTCTTCCCCATGCTTACACTGCCTTTTTATCAGTACAATGCCATCCTTCAAACTAGTAAAAAAAGAGATATTTGTACCAAACCCTCCAAAAACCTTTAAAGCCTCTTAAAATGGGAGTCAAATCACAGTTCTTACTATTCAAGTATTTGTCTCAAAACCAGATGAGTATTAAAGATTCAAACCCTGTAAAAAAGTAGCATATTCCCTCAAAACACCTTATCCAGCCATGCAGTCTATAGAAATAGGTCACATCTTTTAACTAAGAGAACCTGGACCCATTTTCCCTCATAACCACCAGTTATAGAAAAATATTAAAAACCAATAATAAAAAAAGATTTGTTCACAAGTTTCACACTTGGCTAACCATTAAGCTGTCATATTTTGGCAGTTCTCTGGTGCCTTTTTAACTCTTTAAAATATTTTTCAGAGTGACTATTAGTGCTGCTAAAATGTGTTGGGTCGAAAAACTTAGAAAACAGTTTGCGGAATTAGAGAACAGAACTATTTTCACTCTGCTACTGTGTCTTACTCCTCTTCCAGGCAAAGCACATTTCTAGCAGTGAATCTGATTTCAGGCTCATGCCTAATCATTCCTTAGCCTTTATAGCCATGCTGTTACTAGGAGAAATTCTCAGTGACAGTTCTTATTGAAGAGGAAAAACTTCGGCCTACCAGTTCTGGTCTGGTTTACAATCTGGTGCAAGTTGGATGTACTCTTCTCTCCTGCTGCATTGCTGTGAGCAGGCTGAGTGGTGACCTTCATCTTGTATCTCTCCTCTCAGAGAGAAGCTTGCATACAAATTCCAATACTTTCTACTTAGAGCAGCAGCCACACATGAGAAACAGCACAAAAGGCTTAGCACTACTCTTCATACACAAGTGTTTGTAAACACACTTATCTGAGAAAATTCTGGACTTGTCTTTGGACATCTTGACTGAATACCTTTGATTCTCTGGGGTCTTGTCCATTGTTTCACAGCTACTGAGCCTGATCTTCACAAGGGCTTCAAATACTGCCTCTTTCTGAATTTGGTACTTAATTCCTCAGGTAAAGATCACATTCTGTAAACTCTTGAAGAAAATTCCTTCTCTCTGTACACATACACCAACTGTACATCACTCATAGGAATTACACACAAGTATCATATGACATCTGGAAGTCTTTAAAACTGATTGCATCTGATATTTTTCTCCTTTGAGAGTAGCTCTTCTAGTTTTCTACAAGCTTTTTCAGCTCTCCTTCCTTAGCATACAGAACCTCCTCACTGAGGTTTCAATCAGTTTTGTGTGAAGAAAAGTTCCAATCTCTTACTGCAGCACAGTCAGCCTGCATGGTACAGAACAATGAAGTTGAATTTTTTTCCATCTTCTCCATTAACATCTGAACAACCCTTCCTAGAGGTAACTCATTTATTAACAAAGGTAATTGTAACTATTCCCTTGAGTCCAGGTTATACGTTT
Source organism: Chaetura pelagica (assembly GCF_000747805.2). Classification (NCBI taxonomy): domain Eukaryota; kingdom Metazoa; phylum Chordata; class Aves; order Apodiformes; family Apodidae; genus Chaetura; species Chaetura pelagica. Next base: position 801,023 of record NW_009952879.1, on the reverse strand, counting down.
TAGTCATTTTTAGTGACACATGGGATGCCAGGGAAGGACTCAGTTGCTTCAATAGGGATGCCAAGTCCTATTTGAGACATCCAAGAAAAAACAAAGTATCTGCCTTGGGCACCAGGTATGACACATCTCATGGGACAATTGAATGCTGGTGGAGCAGCAACTAGGGAGCAGGCAGGATACCCTGGAGAACCTAGCATGGCCAAGACCCGAGTCCTACCTGCAACTACTCTGTGGTCTAAAGTCCTTCACCATCACTGGAGAAAATCCCTTTGACTTTAGCTTTTGAACTGGAATTAGACTGACTCTTGCAGGGTCACAGTTTCCTTTGCACAGACAGGCAAGGGAGAGAGGGGCAGGGTAAGTAACCCAATGCCTCCCAGCACTCCCCTACAAGATGAACCCAGAATCTACACATTTGCATAAAATGACAATAAGAACAAAGTGTGTAATTATGTAATTCAAACCCAAAGTGGTACAGACGGATAGTTTGTGGGGACCCACCACAATCTCTGTGCACCTGGCAGTACACAAAGGCCAAAAGCAAGCATACATATTGTAATAATTAAAATTTAGTGCAGGCACCATACTTCCACACTCCCCAATGCCTTCAGCCTCCATGTTTCAAGAAAAAGAGCCTATGGCTTTTATATAAAGCAACTGTAGAAAGTCTCCCTTTAAATTCCTGCCCCAGAGATTTGCACAGCAGTACTGCAAAAAGTAGCAATTATACAGAAGCTTTTTAGTATGCAATAGTATGCAGCACTTCTCTTTTTAAGCTGAACAACCAAAGTAATATCATAAATATTATATTTAAATAGTAGCTCAAACCACATGGTTCTGAAAACAATAACCAAGCACATGCTTTGTAAGAACACAGAATTAGAAATTATTTCACAGACAAGGATAAAAGGTTTGCAAGAATTGTGATCACCCTACAGAGACAGACTTTTTACAGGCTGTACTTGAAGGTACATTCACAGTTCCAATATAATTAACTGTTTTCAGAGATTTATAGTTTTGCTGTATGCATTTGCTTAAATATTAATTTTGCTGCCTGGCATTTAGAGCACAATGGATTATTCAAAGTAAAAATGGCTGAATGCCCCATTCAAAATAAAAATGCTTACAGATACGTAATAAAATAAAAGAGAATACTAGCTTCAATTTGATACTTTTGACTCTGAATGTACCATTATTGTAAAAACAAGAGATGAAATTAGTCTTTTTCAATAAGTAAAAAAAATATTGTATATTTTACCTCAGCTAATTTTATTTTTAACTAAAGTTACAAAATTTTATGAAGTAGAAAAAATTCCAGTAGACTGGAAAGAAATACTGACATTTTATTTTCAAAAACAGTGACCATGTGTACCATTTTCAATGTTTCATATTTTGAAATACACCCGCCATAAAAGTTTTGCAATTCTATAACAAATGTACTCATGTATTAACCAGAAGCAGATAAAACCTGAAGTCCAGCAGCTTGAACATTGAAAAAGCCTCCAGAGGTTGTTACCAACAAGAACTCAACGCACTTGCAGCTCTGAAGCTAAATTTGCAAGCATTTATCACTACCCTTAAACACATGTGCTAATTAGTATTTATTATCCTGCTGCAAAGCCAATCCAGGTGCCTCACACTAACTTTAATAGACTCCAGACCAGGTTCCATCAATGTAAACTTGTTCATAAGCTTTTGCAAGAGCTGATCCTCAGTCTCTAAAAGATCACATAAAATCAAATCCTATGATGAGACTGTTTAGTTGGGTTACTCACCTTTAGTTAGCACTACCATAAGCAAGGCAATACACCTAAATGAGTCTATCCATCAGACACGGCTCTGGGAAGGGAAACTTGGGGGATTTAATAACAAAGTGGACATGTAAGGAAGGTCCAGACAGAGAGGGACAGAAAAGCTCTGGCTGAGACTTGGGTATTCCAGAAGAAATCTTCACAGAATTAATTAACCCTATACGGGGAAATTAAGATAACCACCTGACTTGAGATTTCTCTTACCATAATACAGGACTAAGCATGTCACCTGAGGATCTCAGCTGAGCTGAATTTGAAAGCTGATGCCCCGACGCTTCCAAGCTACTCTCTCCTTTTTAAAAACTACATAGCAGGGTGGCTAGAGTCTTTCCTAGGCAATACGGAATGTTTGGCAGCAGCGAGTAGCACCTGCGAGAGAAAGATTCCACCAGTTCCCTAGCTCGAAGACAGGCATCACTTACACACTCCATCCTACAACTTCTCCCTTCCCCGAAAACCTTTTCCACCAGGAGCCCTCGTACGTACAGGCAAGAGAAGCAGCTACGACCTGAGCAGAGAGTCCACCCGCCCACGCAGAGCACCCGAGAACGGGGACACGCGGGGAACAAATCTACCTCCTACAACTACAAGAAAGTTCGTGCAGACACAACACCCCAGTAAACCATGATGCGAGGGGGAGGGAGGCTGCTTCTGAGGGAGGCGCTGATAGGGGAGAGTCCTAATAAAGCCGTAAGACCTCACCCACACACACATCTAGATCAGCACTTCCAAAATCACCTACGAGGACCCAAAGAAAGATCGAGGGAAGGGACAGAAAAGCCAGGCTGGAGAGAGATTGTCTCCCCCCGGCTCGTCCTGGGTGCCTGGACAGTTCCAGGAGCAGCAGGGAAGGGGGCTGCCTCCCATGCAACCAGAGGGTGCAGAGGAAGCTCCTTGGCCCGCAGCAGCAGCCCCAGGAGCAAATGGAGCTGCGGGCACAGGGGCTCCGGTGCCGCGTCCCCTGCAACGCCCAACCCCTGTCCCGACGCGCACCTACCTCG
>NW_009952879.1:783435-797995 GCF_000747805.2 Chaetura pelagica | reverse complement strand
CTCGCAGCCCTTCATTTCCCAGCTCAGAACCAAGTCACAGCAGCATCTCTCGGGCTGTCGCTCCGGGATGCAGAGCTGGGCGCACCGGTGCATTCCCAGCTCCCGCAGACACCGGGCTGGGGCCGAGCTCCGCTCCTCTCCCCCTGGATTCTTGCCTGTACGCGCGGTACCACGAGGCCAGGTTCAGAGCGCAGAAACTTTCCCGTTTCCTGCGGCGCTGACGCTGATTTTTGGCTTGCTCGTTTGGTGATGGCTGGTTTGGCATCTCGTTATTTATTTAACCATTTGTTGTTCGGGGGGAGGAGGATCTAGTCCTGAAGCCTTGGGGTTTGCGTAAACCTTGGGGTTTTTTTGTTGATTTTTTTCTTTTTTTTTTCTTTTTTTTTTTTTTTTTTTCTTTTTTTCTTTTTTTTTTTTTTTGCTTTCCTCCGCCCGATTCAATTAAAATATACTAAAAGGACAAAGAATCAGGCCAAGACACGCATCCCAGGGTAGCCGCCCGAACAGGGCATGTGGGGATGAGGAAGCAAACTCTAGAGCTGAGGCAGAAACACTTGGCGACTCAGCAGAGGGTAGGAGCCGGGAAAAACCTCAGGCTCCCTGCCTCCTGCCTCTTAAAGAACGGTATCTCCAGAGCAGAGGCCGATCAAACTCCACGGATGTGCTTTGCGGGAGAGCACGCAAACTTCTGGACTCATTTCAAGGTGCCTCGGCTGGCAACTACTCAGCCGCTGGCCGCTCTAGGGGCATGCGGACAGACTCAGGGCAAGCAGGCAGCTCTCCGGCTGCCGAGAGCGGCCCCTGGATAGAGCAGCTGTCAGGCGAGACTAAGAGGATGCTAACAGAGAAAAGAGCGACGGAAAATTCATCCTCTACCGTCCAGAGCATCTGCCCTTCTCTTGTCAAGCAGACTGCACCACGGCTGCTTTTTAGGGTGGCTCGGTGCTGCTGGATGCTAAGAGCAGTATCAGACAGGGAATGAATTACACCCCGTGGTTATAATTTTCTTCCTGAAAGATGTACCAGAAGATACAAATGTATTATGATAAGAATCATTAGACCAAAATTGACAGGTAATTTGAACAGCTGCACTAACTTAGGTCTTACCCAGCAATCTTGCTTGCAGTCTTTTCAAGATGAAATGCTCTATTTGTGTTATGTACTATTACCTATTGTTTTATAATTAGAATAATAATGTTGGCTGAGTTCCTGCTTCTTTAGCACCTCAGTATGTAATAAACATAAAACCAAGTCCCTTTTTGATAATACACCAAAATGGTTACTAGAACTTTATTGTCATTGCAGCCACACTATGAATCCCCTCATTCTACTATGTTTTATGTACACATGAGGCTGCCAACATCCTCTGTCCTGCCCTGTGTGCTCCTTGGTAACATGCCAGCACATGACTGCAGGAGATGGAAACGTTTCAGAATGGATAAAGACCAGAATTGGTACCCTGTTTCCACCAGGGACTGCCTGCAATCTCCTAGCTTCCCAAAAAGCTTCTCCACTCCTACCAGTGCTTTTGTGCCCCCAGGTTCCCAGCCTTTCCCTTGCTGCCTTGTCCTGGTTTCCATCCTTCTCACGATCCAGCACCAGTCACCTAAACCAGAAGAATGGCGCAGGGGAGAATCCATGTGTGCTGGGGTGGGTGACTCCACCTCTTTTTTTTTTTTTTTTTTTAAACCCAGCTCTCTCTAGCTCCAGAAGGTAATTTTTCTTCATTAGCCACAGTTAAGGCAAGCTAACCCAGATCTGCAGCACTGCTGGTGCCTGAGGTGAATTCATCCACATCTCTCCCTACCTATTTTTATTTATTTTTAAAAACATCCTTAGAATTAGTATCAATAATGAATTAGCAATCATGTTTAATTAATAAACTATTTTCAATATTAAATAAAATTTAATAGATCAAATTTGAACTAGATTTAGTGAATAAAATTTGGGGGTTTTGTTTGTAGAAGAATATTAAAAACACTAGTTGCTCTATACTGATGACATTTCTTGTGACTCAGTTTTGTCACCAGTTTCCAGTTGGGGAACTATTTAGCCTCCCAATTTTTCTTTTTAAAGGGTAAGGTGCTGAAATGTCTGAAATGCATGGAGGCAAAACCAGTTGGCTTAAAATAAATTAGGCCAGCTTGCTGCTACGATATTTTTTTTTTAATAAGTTTTTTGCCTTCCAGAGTTCCCTTTAAAACTCCCAGAGAAGTATCCTGTCAAACTATGACTGCCCTGGACATAAAACCCCCCCATGATATTACACTGTTGTATGACTGTTTATGATGTTTGAGACAAAACATTCAGCCCTGCCTGCCTTTCTCATGTAAAATTCCATCTAGCTCTGTACTTTCATTTGGAAACAAAAGTTTAGTTCTGGTATTCTCTGCAATATGGTTGTCTACTCGAAGGGTAGTAGACAGTAAAAATTAATGAACCTGGCTATCGATGTGTTTCATATTTGAGGGCAACCAGTAGAATACTTACTTATCACTGGCCTCTAAATACAACCCCCTCTAAATAGACATGCAGTATAAACAGCATTAGATTGCATCACACTGATTCTAGTTCAGTGGTTCTGTTTTTTAAATGCTCAGTTTACAAATAAAGATATTAAAAAATGGTTTGGCTTTTTTCTTATTATTGTTGACTCGATGAGTCTTTGCTGGAGTTATAACCTTGTAAACTCAAGCTGAATCTTCTAGCTTAGCTAGATTCTTCCATAAATCAGAATGACCTGCTGAAATTCTGAAGGACAAGATAACTGAGTGCATAGCTCAGTTTGGTGAAACAGTATCTTTGGTTATCTCCAGGCAACCTGAGCACCAACATGAAACTCAGAAAAGAAGTTTTTGGGGAAAGAAAAAAAAAAAAGAGTGCATTACAACAGTGACCCTGCAACAGAAAACTGCTTAATAATTCTGCTGCTGAAGTGTGAGCCAGAGAAGAATCCATTTCCCTCTCCCAGAGCTCAGCTGGGGTGACAGGAGCTTAAAGCAGTGCAGGTCTTTCATGAAGGTAAGCAGGTGTCCTTCAGTGCAGACAGTGGAAGTCTGAAAACAATGAATTCTCAGGGAGCTTTGCCTTTTGCTTTTGGAGGAGGCAGAATTTTACACTGGGAGAAGATCTGCTTGCTGGGTAAGAAATGGCCACTTGTACACACTTTCTCCTCACAGTTCAATCACCTTTCAAGAGCATTTTTACTGCTTTTATTTGCTTAGTTCTACATGTGTAATTCAAAACTAGTTCCTACCTACTTTTTAATTTTCCATTCTTATTTCTTAAAGGAGGAATCAGACCCCAGAAAACAGTAGCATACTGAAACAACTCACTGCTTGTAAAAGCATCCATCTTCAACCCTCTAAAAGCATCACACTTTTAATATTAGAGCTGAAGAAATTAAATATGCGTAATTTGTGCCTGAATGAACAAATTATTATTGAAAACAACGCTTGAAAAGAAAAACAAAGCTTTTCAGACATAACATGAATTCTAACTTGTTTTTTTATAAAACAAATCAGGGCTTTAGTTTATGCATCATTCTGTTCCCCACAATAATATGCTGTCTCTGCAATCAGTGATGATAAATGGTACATAATTGTAAACTTGATATTGGTTTTCAATACTGAATTCATCATTCTGTCCTCTTAACACATATTAAATACTTTAAAGAATTTATATATTTGTTTGATTTATCTGTGATTTTTTCCCCAATATGTAAAATTTATTAGTTTGCTGGTTTCTGAGAAACTAAGAGTAGAAAACATCATTAATAATACTGAATAATAGTGTTGGACTCATTTATGCATGGCTCCCTTCTACCAATACAGCGTGTCCAAACACAAACATACTAGTTGCAGGCAGTGTAGAATCTGGTGTCTTAACTAGAGCCAGTTCTGCATGTTTTGCTTTACTTCCATGATCTATCCAAATAGGGATTGCAAGAATTTACTCTCATTTAGAAAGGTAACTCCTGCATTCATATGACTCACTTTTCACTTCATTCTGTGTCAGAGTTGTTGACTAAGCTATCAAGTTTGGAGAAGTACCAAGTTTGTGTCCACTTCAGAGACAACATGAATTTACTTTTTTTCATATCATGGACCCATTCTCCCAAATGTGGTGGTGCACTCAAGAAACTCATTTCCTCCAACCACATCTTCATCTTCTGGTTTTGAGAGTTAATAGACAATGTATCTGTCAGGCTCCTGTGTGTCTACAGGACATTCCTCTTAGTGCTGGCTGAGGTAGAATCAAGAGTATGGAAAGAATTTAACCAGTTTCCAACTTCACACCACCAAAAAGGCATCTACAGGTTAGTGAACATTCTCAGCTGTATTTACATTGGGTTAAAAGCTGCACAGCCTAGTACCAATCTCTTGAGTTTGTCCAGTCATTCACAGAGCCATTATTTAAAGACTATACATCTACACTTCCTTAAACTGAGGTTGGACCAAATTGGAAACCTGCTAGCACTGACGTCAAGCAGTAATACTGCAAGTAGTCTCCTCTGAAGACTTGTAGTGATATTAAGCACCAGAATTTCTCCTTCACCAAACCCAAAGGCTGGAACAGCCATGAGCAAGCACAGAGCAAAAGAGGGCATACAATCAGCAGCTAAAGGACACTGCTTCACTTCCTCTGCCTACACCAATACAGGGAAGTCCTCCAAAATTCTGCTTCTTCACACAAACCCAAAAGACTGGTCTACCTTAGGAAATTCCCATCTGGAGAAGACTGCTCAGAATTCCAAGTAAAAGCAAACCAGATAATAAAGTCAGAATAAGGATTGAAGCAGATAGAAGTTCATGTGGATGGCATTCTGAAACATGTCCATACAACATCTTCATTTATACCTTATTAACAAGTGCTTCTAAATATGCTGGGGCAAATGTATTACCAAGCTCAGTTCTTCAAACATCTGTCTCCAGATAGACTCAATATTCAGGACAGAACTCAAATCTATATGAAGTGTACCCTAACAGCAGTTGGCATTACTTGAACGTATTGTGGAATGCATATTGCTCTTCTAAGTTTCTATCAGAAGAAATTTTTATTTCACTGGTCTTGTATTCAGTGAGGAATGGGTTTTATTACAAGAAGAAACAAGCTGAAAGAAACTGTGAATTTATCTTTATGATAAATTTTTGCAGGAATTTTTATCCTGAAGTTTTAGGAACTAGTTGCATGTGAACACTGAACATAAACATTCTATTAACTGTACCATTTTCTATGAACAGATTTATCTTTATCCATTATAATTTATTTGCATAAAAATAGCATCAAGAGTCCTTAATCAAAACCAGGGCTTCATTTGATTCCCACACATTCATAGCAATATACAGTCTCCAAAAAAAAAAAAAGAGATTCAAGCACGAGTTAAAGCAAGATAGAAGAAAAGCAACTGCTTGTGTTGCAATGACAAACCTGAGAGTCCTGATTCCTAGTCCAGAGCTCTGCCATCTGGTTTATGTATCTCAGTACTGTGGTCTACTCACTTCATCTTCAATGGGCTCTGCGTTGGAATTTTGGAAAGAGGATAATCTGAATTTTTATCTGCTCTGGGGTATATATTATTCCAATTTTCAAAGAAAATCTAAAGAAATTTTTCTGCAAACATTTCATTTTCATCCAGATCAACAGGCATTCATAGTTTAAAAAAGTCAGGTTCTGCCAGAAGTTTATTCACAAAATGGCAGCATCCTGCAATGCATTTATTTTTCTGTTTTGCCACTTTACAAGGGGAAAAAAATATTTCTAAGATATTTTTGGTAACATATGACTAAGTAGCAAAATTAAAACTAGGAAATTAATAACTACATGGCATTTCAATCCCATCAACTCTAATCAACATAAATCCATTCTAATTAAAACCTGCAAATCCTAAGGATACCAGATAGCCCTCTATTATGAGGAAATGGCAACAACAGGCACAGTACATACAAATGGAGAGCGTGGAAGGCTCTGAAAGAGGCAAAGATGAAGCAGTACTAAAAGTATTCCTGTGTTTTAGAATACCATTAGCCCCAAATAATCTCTAATTAGTGTAAATACACAAATTTTGTCCTTTAAAACTTAAAAAGCATTTTTACAAGCTAAATGATCTGAAGGAAGTGTACAGCTTCACAGGCTGAAAAAGGCTGCTAAGTTTATCACAACAATCAAACCAGAAATAGTATTGTGATGCAAAGCATGCTCTGATCAGCATGATGAGTAACACACATCAGCTTAAAGGGGAATAATAGAAATTATGTAATTGCACTAAAGCCTTTGTTTCAAAATCAAAACATCTTAAGTCCTGACTCTGTCATTAGGACTTGACCAAGAGCCCAGGAACATCAACAAGAATTGCTGTGCTGACACTGTGTATGCCCTTTATACAGAAGCGGAAAGGTTCTGTCCACCAGCTTCAGGCATCTTACATTAATTCCGGGGAGCTGCTCATGTCTCCTGTATTCCGTTCAGTCTTCCCCCTAAAACTGGCATCAGTTTTAAAGTACGTAACAGTGGATGTCAACTCTACCTAATTCTGGTAAACTTTTCATGTTACATTGAGATCAATAGTTTCCCTCTCCTGCTACTCCACTATCAGGTAAAGAAAGGGATACAAACAGAGCTTGGATGTATATTATTTGTACACATCTACAGCAGCTAGTACTGATACTTTGGGGTATAAGGGAAGAACCCATCTTCACCCAGCTCTAAACTATATCTTTTAAAAAATCCCGCTTTTATCTATTGGCAGTTTTTATCCACAACCAGCAGTGATTACACAAATGCATTTGCTTGGCAGGCAGTGGTTGTCACCCTGCCAATTAGCTCAACAGGAAGCAAACAACCTGCTGACCTTCCCAGGCAAGCAGTCTCTGTGAGGCAAGCAAATGAGATTGTAACAAGGGCTGTAGCTCAGACAGTTGTTATTATTTTATATCATCACCAACTTACTCCGCTCTTGCCCTGGAATTACAGCAACAGTACAGAGCCAGAGAAGTATAAAGCTGGAGGGAACCAAAGCCATAATTAAGCCAGAGTTTCCAAACTTTAATTTATGAAATCATAGCAAGTGTTGTCTTTATTATGGCTTCAACAAGCGCTGACACTATGGGAGTCTGGTGGTTTGTAGAGAAGTCCTGAGAGCTGACAATGGTTTTCTGGACTAGGAAGCCTGGGAATCACTGATTTGATTACTGTGGCAAGGAGCAAGTTACAGCTGGACTACTCCTAACAGACATTCATTTAACTTGTTCTTACAAATTTCCAGTAGATTATATTCCACAATCTCTTTATGCAAACTGTGCCAGAATTCCATACAATGATATTCTACAATAATATTTTATAGTACTTGTAGTGTCCTTTCCAAAACCACAAATTGTGGTTTCTGGTTGGTTTTGTCTTTTAATGAAATAGAAAAAAAATGGCATATCACATATACAAATGCTTGGAGAACACTGTATTTAGAAAAGCAAGAAAAGAAAATTAATCAATCTTCATCCTAGCCTATTGTGAAGTCCACTAGTACTAGTTTAGTGACAGAAGTACTCCCTCTATGTTTTCAGTGTGAGGCAACAGTTATAGTTGGCCTTTTCTTTAATATGGCATGCTCTGGAAGTAGAATCTGGAACAGCAAGAGGACTTTGGTGAGTAGTCAGGAAGGCAGCTTGAATACAGTTCCTCAGCTATAAGAGAACACACACACACTTAGGAATTAACTTTCATCTAGGTCTTTCTTGCATGTCATACTGTTGGATCAAACAAACAGGAAAAGTGGAAACGTAGGCTGGGAAAAAAATGTGTTGAGAGACAGAAAGATGCTTTAATAGATAAAATGCTACAACCTCCTTTAGAAATGATTTTCCAATTTGCATTCCTATTGTCTGAAATCAGGTCTGAACAGAAGCAGCTGAAGGAGGCAAGGGGAATGTTTTTATGAAGTATAAATAGTTTCAGAAATGAAACTGTCAAGTGCAGCACATGAAATGCTGTAGAAAAAAAAGTCAATTTAATGGTCATCCTGCTGCTAAACATTCCCTATTTCCTTTTACAGCCTAACATCTTGTGATTTTTTTTAATTTTTTTTTTTTATCTGACATATGGAGAGACATTAGCTGGAGACTCAAGGGGACAGAATCTAACAGAGATGCAGAAATGGATCAAGGGAAGATAAGGAACAGAAATCATAATTGGGAGATATTAAATTCCAAAAAAGGAACCAAAGGGAGCAGATATACCAGAAAAGAAAAATAAAAGCAGGAGGAATGGTGAGATAAGCTGGAAAATGACATGCTGAACTCCATTTTAAGCAAAAATATTAGATTGAATTTATCTAAGATTGCCCCTTCATCTTCTTATATGCTTCTAAAAGTGTAGGCTATGGTATATGAAAGAGTTTTCATGTCACCTGACTAGCGGTACAGAACTGTTCTGCCACAGAATTTGGTCTAGGTTGTTTTGGTTTGGTTTTTTTGCAGTTTGTACCACCAGAAAAACTCTCTCTTACCTGCAGCTGCACTTGTTAGTCCAACATGTGGGACATCTGACACTGATGCTTTTCACTTCATCAGTAGCACACACTGCATACTGGGATGAGGAATCAGGACTAGAGAAAGAGTAAAAAAAATACCGAAATTAAGAATCAACATGAAAAATATTTTAAAAACATAATCAGACAGTCTCTTGCTAGATTAACTGAGTAACTTGGTATTCAATGGGCATTCTTATGTCCTGCATGTCCCCTGAAAGTTCCACATCAAATCAGCTATCACAAGAAATATCTCCATTCCTAGAGCTAAATTTGATGTTTTCTCAACAGGATGTGTTGAAATGCTGTCTTACTCCTGAACTATGCTTATAATATCTTAGGCAACCTATAGCAGCCTCTTTTCTCCACACAAGCCCAAATGCTTCTGTTTGGATCGTGCATAGAAACAGCCACTTTCTTCCCTGTCACCTGCAAAGGCAGGACATGCCAACAGGTTTGGCAATTCCTTTACACTGTCAGTTCTACAGCTGTGCATTGAACTCTGGGTGGGAAGGAAAAGATCACCACCGAGTGGGCAGTGCTGTACGTGAAAGACTATTCATGTCATCCATTTCTGAGCACAACAGTCTTCCTGGTTCACTGAAAACAAACTATAATGATCTGAATTTCTGTGACTCGATTCACATTTAAAACCAGTAGTTAGTATGACAAGTAAATTTTAAAATAATTTGAAAAAGCTGCAGCCACGTGGGGAACACACTCTCATCTAGCATCACTCTAACAGAACCATTTTAGCAAGATGCATAAGCATTTTGCATAATGACTGCAATATGAAGTCATAACAAAACTATCTAACATTTGTGATGAAGCCTTAAGGACAATGACAAAGGCACCCATTAACAAGACATTCAGCTGCAGAATATACCCAGCAGAGTCAGGAAAATACTGCAATCCATTTCCCTTGGATATTAATATGAATTTTTAAATGGATTTCTTTTGACTGTTCACATCCCTTTTGTGCTCACTTTACATGAACAGCAAATGAGCTTTAATAAGGGGAATAATGAAAAACACATTTTAAGCTTGAACATTTGCCAAATGAAAACCTCAAATTGCAGAATCAATGATTAGTGGCACATATGTCTTCTTATGACTTCAAAATATTCACTGTTGGTGAGTTTTCACACTTACAGTAAGAAAACACAAGTAATATCTTTACATACAGAACTGGGGAGCATAGGTTAAAATATTACTATATAAAATTAGATATAACTGAATTATTTGCTGGCTAAAACTTAGGTCTTGACAATAATAATGACAAAATAATGTATTTTGAGATTTTGCATTGTTTATGAAGTAAACAACAATAAAGTTAAAAATAGACTAAACTGTTATTTACCCAGCCCTGCTAGGCAATATGGTGTGCCAGAGGACAGAGCATTTATTGGTATAAAGTCTTTACTCATAGCCTTTTAGTGAGGAAAAATATAAAGTCCTTAAGATGTACAGCTGCAAACCAAAAATACAATATGATATATTTTCCTTTACTTTCAATATACATCTCTGAGATCTCAAGGAAAACCTTTTGTATCTCATTTGCAGAGCAAACACAACAGCAGAGTTCCCCACAGGTGAACACCATTTAGCTTCTTATGATGGGAGCCTAAGAGAATATTAATCAGTTTTGCCCAGAAACTTCTCCTTGTGATTTAGAAAGCACCTTTAGCCACCTTTGCAATTCTGTCTGCTATTTACTGTGCCAAATAAATAAAAAAATCTTTGAGCATTCTGTTGTGCAGCACTGAGCCCAGACTTCAGCAAGATACACTATAGGGAGCAATCCCAGTTTGGTAGTAGGTGGAAAAGGTGACCTGTGTAGTCTTCCCACCTCTAACCAGGATGGTCCTCTGAATCATTCAGGAGCTACTCCAGAGGCTGAGGCACCACAGAGCATCATTTCAATGTAAAGGCTCCAACAAAATCAAACACATTTTGATGACAAAAAGATTGACACAGTGAATTCCTCCTTTGATCAATCTAAATTGTTTTCATAATCTCTAGTATAATGAACATAAAGATATTTTATGAAAGCAGAAATACTGGAATCTACCAAATGATAATCTACAAATAATCTAAAGCTCCTTATCAGCTAAAGCTTAACATTCTAATTATATTAGCATAAAGGCTCTTGTCCTTCAATTAGTATTTGAGATCTCTCATCAGTAAATATATTTAGAAGCCTGGAATAAATTAAGTTACAGAAAATAAGTGAACCAAACAGTATACAACTTTGCGATTCAGTGACATAATAAAGTTTTGAACTGCATCCAAAGAGGAAAAGGGTGGTGGAAAGAAAGCCAAATGCATAACATAGCAAACAACAGGTATTGTGATAAATAAATTGTCTTTAGGCTTCCAATAATTGTATACATGTAGTTTCATACTCCTGCCATGCTTGAAAAGATCTGCAAGGTACTTTTTTTTTTTTGTATGACAGAACAACATAAGTTTCTAGCTCATTCTGGAGAAGAAATTTGTCTAGTTATGTCATAAGCAACTCAAAGCAGTTTGTTCACAGAAGCTGAAACGTTGAATTTTCTGCCTATTAGAAGCCGCATTGGAAGCAAAAGTCACAATTTCAACCCAAAATCAATTAAATAGTGTCTCCCAGTGGTGATAAGCGGTATTGCAAACTGAGCAGTAAAATGGCTTATGACTAACTGAAATCCACGGAGAAAATCGGAATACACGAATATAAAATTGGTTTGTTTACACTAAAATAAAAAGAATACTATGTTCTTTGTAATACAAGAAAAAAATAATTTTAAAATGTAAATAGGATAATCCAGGTAACTACAGACCTGTCAGTCCAAAGTGCAATCCCAAGCAAGGTAACAAAGTCTTCAACAGAAAAGGCAGCATTTATTCAAGTTAGAAGCAGATGGTGAACTGCCAGTTGCTTCAAAACAGATTTAACAATAGAACCAACTTCCAAGATATGCTATAAGATAATAAAATCCTCTACCTCAGTGATGGTGTCCTTGGAGAAAAATAAAGAAGTGCCTTTTTCAAATGGAAAGATAAGAATTCTATCAATTCCATGACGCTGTGGATGGCAGACTTCAACATTCTGTCTCGTTTGGGTTTTTCCATCTTTTTTTTTTCCTTCAGACAGCCTGTATTAGCCCTCAGAGCTTATACAGCCCCATCTTTAGGCTGTCTACTGCAGAGTTGTTTATAAGCACAGTAGACAACCAAAGATAATTTGCTCTATACATTTCTATTTATTTTTCTGTCACCATCTTAAACACAAACTTGGCTAATTAAGCTAGATTTAGCTATGCAGCCCACCTCACAACAGGAGGGAGGGAGGAGTGTATAATAACAGGCTTTACAAAAGCAAGGAAGGAATCTCTTTGCAAGATGAAAACCCAGTAATTGCTCTCCCAGGACAGAAGTGAGGTGTATCAAGATATATCTGTGTGGTTCCAACTGGCAAACACTGGTAAGCAGGTGATCATTAAATGGTCAACAATGTATCATGCCTATATTTAAATACCTGCTTTTGCCTTGTGCACCTTCCATTTGCACAAAAAGATGCCTAATAAACTACATAATAAGCTTTTACTTCTGCATTCAAAATGAGTCTCTTAGGTCATACTGTTCTCAAGCACTGACCAGATGAGTCAGGCTTCAAGCTTGGGAAACTCAAGCCAGAAGCTGGTATTCTCCAGTGACCTGAAACATTTCTTTGCCAAAATATTGAGCAAGTTCTATCAAAGGGTACTACATTGAAATTCTGTCCTGCATCTCCTGACATGCTTTTCCAAGGAGGGAAACCTCCTGAGAGGCTCACTCTTCCCAACATAGATAAACACGTAATTAAACTTTAAAGAAACTCCTCTCACACTCATTTAGAATAAAAGCTTCTCTAGCCCTCACTGCTGATAGCCAACAGAGCACTGTAGGAAGTAGGGAATACTGCCTGAAATGGATATTTGTACTGCTTGCTTTCTGTTCTATCATGCTTTGTTTTTCAAGCACTTAATGAAGGAAAACTGCATGAAGAAATCTCATCATTCTGCAGCTGTGCTGCACCTCACCTTCATTCTTCAGCAGTTAAGTGATATCTCCTAAACATTTTTGCAGCTTTAACTTTAAAACAATTCAAGAAGCTCTTGTTATCCTGTTAGTTGTGGCACTCCCTGCACAAGCTTCTTGCTAAGTATAAAGCCAATTACCAGATGAACAGGAAAGTTTGTCTCTGATCTCACTGGGACAAAATCAGTTGTTGTTAGATAAAGTGTAAACTTTGGCTTCAGTGACTCAACCTTTTACTTATATGTGGCTGCTCCCCAAAAGAGAAAGGGAGAGGAGAAAGAATTTTAGACATTTTCTGACTAGGATATTAGAAGTAAGGATGCAACTACTCAACAATGTCACTGCATGAACTTAACCCACAGGTCTTAATTTTTTTTTTTGTTAGACTGAACAAATGAGAAATAATCTTTCACTTTCATTTAATTAACCTTTGCTTTATTGCAGCCATTGAATGATACTGAGTAAGCACACTGGTCTGTGTCCTTCACTGTGTCAGCAGTCAGCATCTGCTACATTCCAAACTGAATTAAGTGTCTTTTCCCCAAAAGGTAGTGGTTTTCTTCCCATTTCCATCACCACTGGCTATCTCATCTCTGTTCCTACTGAGCAAGAGCTCCATCATTTTGGTCTCCATTTCCCCTTTCCTCTCACATCCTGCTTACATAATATGTCTAAAATCATCCTGACTACCAAACCCAAGTCTACACTTTGGTTGTCTCTCACTCAGCTATAACACCTCCTCCTCCACATATGTTTGAGAACTTGGCTTCTGTAAATCAGTTTCTTACAGATGGTACTTCCATTTACTGGCACCAATTGGTTACTTCAAGGTATTAGTCATTGGAGATACACATAAACAGGAACATACAGTGACATACTGCCTTGGCTCTTCCCCAGTCTTTTTGCTCCTAAGGACAAATACTAGATAGCTTGCACCATGGATTTATGTTCAAGTGAGGTTATGCTAATTAATTAACACAACTAATTAATATTAAGCAAGTATGAAAGTATTTTTCTAATAATCAAAATAATCATCCTCAAAATGCCATACTTACAGCATTACAGCCTTATTTAGAGGACTGACTCAGACCCAGAAATGGTGCATTGGACTCATGACCTCCCCTGCTTTTCTATTTGATCTTGAATTAGACTTGATCTTTCAGTGCCTTAATCTATTGGTAAACGTGAAGCACACTAGTGGTGCCTACTGTAAATTGGCTGACACGAGGGCCTGCCTGCACTCCTCCCTTCTCCACTTCAGCTCCCACAGTGGTACCTGGTGATTACACAAACCAGACCACCTGAAAAAGGGACCTGGGATTTCACCTGGAAGGTGCCATGAAAGACCATGGAAATTCACACATATGCATTTATGAGGCACTACAGCTTAGGCACGGCAGGACAGCCTTGTGCTCTTCTTGTTCTCCCCTGAACTTTTGAATCCTCCCGTGCCTCCAACAACAAGAAAACCACATCACTTTCCTTGTGATAAGAAACCTAAAAACAAACAGAAAAGCCCTGCACGTGTCTGCACTACGACCACCCCATCCTCATGCCACTGCAGCCTAACAGGCCTCAACACGTTCTCCTCCTTTGCCTTCCATGAACTTCCCACCTTTGTAGCGTTTTCTCCGCTATCCCCCAAATCCCTCGGTATTCCCTCACTGAAAGGGAATCTGCCCTCTCTGCCAAACATGCCAGGGCTCTCCCCGGGCTCAGCACCTGCCCGTGGCCCATCTTATCACCCCTCACCTGGCACCGGCCCCTCCGAGCTTCCCCTCGGCTGTGACACGGGCCCCCTCAGCTCTCTCCCTCTTGCCTCTCCAGAGCTTCCTTCCCCTCAGCAGCTCTCCCGCTGCCCTCAGCTCGCTCCCGCCTGTCCCTCAGAGCCGCTACAACCCCCTCAGCTCGCTCCCTCCTGCCCCTCAGACCCTCCCCCTAGAGCTGCCCCACTCCCCTCAGCTCCCCCGAACGACC
>NW_009952879.1:759264-783129 GCF_000747805.2 Chaetura pelagica | reverse complement strand
GGCAGGTTGTCCCGGGGGGGCCGCTGTGCCTCAGGGTCCTCGGGCCGGGGTGGTGGTCGCAGCCTTGAGAGGCCTGGGGGACCCGGCGGGGCGCGGGGGGCACAGCCGGTGAATTTCAAGGCGAAATGTTGACGGGAAAGGAGCGGGCAGGAGGTGGGGGCCGCTGTGGGCGCCCGAGAACTCGTCGCAGAGCTCGTGGCTGGCTTGCCCAGCCGGGCTGGGCAGAGCTGAGCAACAGCCCGGGAAGGGATGGAAACAAGTGGTCCCGAATCCCGGCTGGAAAGCTGTTCCTGCAGAGCAGGGTCCTTCCGGAGTGAGCCCAGTGTTGGGCAGAGAGAGCAGCGAGTTGAGAAGTTGGTGACAGTGCTTAACTGTGAGCGGTTTGCAGGCAGTGGTAAAAGGCTAAAGGAAGTGTTTGGGTTGGGTTTTTTTAAGATTTAAAAAAAAAAAATGCATCAATTTCTGCTGGTTGCTGGTTTATAGCATGAATTAAATTCTTCACTTACCTGTTGAGTGTTCTCTCGACGGGGCCAAGCCGTTATCTTGAAGCTGTTGTAAGTCTGCATCTGCCGTGAATTCTGTTAAGTAATTAAATGTAATTGCCTCTCTTATATCTGGCCATTCCAGCCGCGGGAAGACTGCCAGCCTCTGGGATGTCTGGATTTATTGTTGGTTTGTGATTCATAGAGCATCATCTGACCTTTGGTTGATATTTTGGGTTCTTTGTCGTTGTTGTTAAATTGCACAATTTATTTGGTGGAGGACACTGACTGGCAAATAGGTAACACAATATCCAGCCAATATTTAAATTGATCTAATGATTTGCTTACCTAAAGGAAAAGGATGAGAGTTTGAACTTTTTTTTTTTTTTCCCTTCTTTAATTGGCATAGATGTTGACACTTGGTTTAGGTGCCTGTTGCAGCTGAGGGCAGAAGCTTGTGTGGTGTATTACTGCTGTCTAGGGTGTCAGGACTAGTGATAGTTACTGCTCCCTAATGTGCTGCAGTTGGTTATTAATTCCTTAAGGATAAGTTACAGGCACATAGCAGAAAAAGAAGTGTTAACCTCTCTTGCCATGCCTAACTTCCCCTCTTCTGGACTTACATGTAAATTGTGTGTCAGATGAGTGTCAGAATAACTCCTTCTGTAGTTCTGAGTAACTCAGAGGGGAGGTGAACACTTGCTTTCATTCCTGACTCTGCACTGTGTGCTGAGCAAACTTATTTCATGCACCGTGAGAGTCTGCCTGCATAAATGACATTACAGATCCTGGGAATGGTGTGCTCTGCCTGCTTGGAAGTTATTCTGATCTGGATGTGTAGGTTAGGCAAGGATAGTATAATTTGGGCAGGTTGCATAAATCTTCCAGTGACATCCTGCTTTTAATGCTCTTCTGAATTACTAATAAACATTAGATTTCTGGGATGTATTCTGTCATCATCTCTTACACACCTTCAGGGTGAGATGTAGCCATGTTACTCTATGCAGAATTGTGCCTACTGGATTCACACTTCTGGTGATCACAGTTAATACATTGTCCTGTCTCAGCTTCTACAAAATTAGTGAAAATAACCTGACTTGTCAAGATCTATGTAATTTTGTTAGATATAACTTACCAGCACTATGATAAATTCAGCAGTTCAGTGTTCATAATATCACAAGAGGTGAATAGGCATGATAGAAAATACAGTGGAGATCCCCTCCACCCCAAACTTTACTGGGTAATCTTTGAAACATCTAAAACAATTAAATTAATTCTTAGGAACATTTTAAGATGTCATCTGTGATGGGTTGTTTGTGGTATTTTGATGGTGTATTCCTAACAGATGGAGTCTCTTTAGAAATAATTAGTGATTATGGTAGTGGTTTATATTCCAGAGCATCCTCTCTTTGCACTACTACTGCTTTTCTCACCCTTATCTGTATTGTTCTGTGAAAAAATATAGAAAAAGATCCTGCTGGAAATGGAAAGTGTGGAATAGAGAAATGTAAGCAGTGTAGCAGAAGTATCCATAATTGGAATGGAATTCCAAATTTGCATGAAAAGATTTTCTGTGGCAGATGTATAATGTCTTTTTTTTCACATGGAAATAGAGAAAAATAGGACTGTTACTTGGGCTCTTTAAAGGACATCCTTGTCATAATGCAAGTGAATCTTTTTCACTCTTTTGGATAGAACTTGCTCTAAATTTTGGCATCAGTCAGTGCAAAAGAGTTGTCACAAACATTAGTGATTGTACCACAGATTTGTACTATAGGAGTCTTAGTTTTGTTCATCAGAAAAGGTTATGTATATCTTTGAGGATGCACAGTCCTGATTTCCTGGCATCTGAAGGATTTCTTCCAACTGAAAGTTTCAACTTTTACACTCTGAATTCTATTTTAGATGGCAAATTGTTATCGGATGATGTTACACATTATGTTGTCCCTGACTGCAAGGTTGTTCAGGATTACCTGGAGATTCTGGAGTTTCCAGAGCTGAAAGGCATTATCTTCATGCAAACAGCCTGTCAAGCTGTGCAGCATCAAAAAGGACGCAGGTACTTAGCCTATCATAACTTACTTTTAATTTAGGTTGAAGTTAAGATAGTGACTTTGTAAAAAGTATTTTTAAACCCAGTGACCCAGCATCAGCCAACATAGTGTGCTTAATTTAAGTCTTTCACATGTCTCAACGTGATTTTACAGAAGAACTGTGATGGTTTGTAATCCGTGGACATCAATGTCTGTTGTAGTTTTCCCTGGATAGGAACCTTTATCAGCTAACCAGAAGGCTTGTGACAGGAATTGAGGAGACTTTGCAGTAACAATATTTCATATACCACAGCTAGTCGATGGACTCTTTTTTTGTTTGCTGTATTAAAGATTGAGCACATGTCTTTGTGAAGCAATTATTACTCTTACATGGTAATAACGTTACCAGACATTAACCTGTGTGTGGCCATAACGTATATTTAAACATCTGGAGCCTTCACAATGGAAATTAGAAAAGCTTGCTTAGAGATAATGCTTTAGGTTTTATCATCAATTTAACAAATGCTTTTCTTGGTGCATGACAGTGTTCTTCCTTTTTTTCTGCTGCTTTTTTATCTGGAGTTATAATAGCATAATCAAAAGAAAGCACCAGACTATATTTATCTTTTTGATATTCCAGACAGTACAACAAGTTACGGAATCTAGTAAAGGATGCTCGTCATGATTGCGTTGTGTTTGCTAATGAATTCCACCAGCACTCTTACCTGCCAAGGCAGAAGGGAGAATCCATGGAGAAGTGGCAGACCAGGTTTGTTTTCACTTACATAGCACTACTCTGGACAGTGTCATGACATTGTCTTTAGGAACATAACCATGCACTGCAGATGTTCATGCACTTGCTCTGCTTCACTCTGGAACAGTTCACAATAACTGAAAGTCTAGATTCTGCTTTTGTGATGAAGAAAGTGTCAACATTGTTTCCTCAGGAAAATAGACAAAAATGTGCTTAATTACATGCAATAATACTAAAAAGTGCTGGGTCATTTTGAAGTTACACAACATTTTAGAGTGCTTTAGCATAATAAATAGATCACACACACCTTATTGGGCTGTTGAATGTAATGTGTGAGAGCTGCAGACACCATGGCATTGGAGTCCTGGAAGTTCCAACTTGCTTTTTACAAACTTTCGCTCATACGAACCATAAATTACACTGCACTTAGGGCACAGGTGGATGTGCTGGGGAGGAAGCATTTTATTTTCCACTGTTCTCTTGGTGCTTCTGTGTGGCACGTAACATTTTTTGCAGACAGAAGGTTTGTGCAGCTTGGTGTGTATATATCTCAAAAGTATGTGTGTTAAACCAAAATCTAGTTTATACAAAGACTGCAAATGTCTTGCAAGTAGCAAATGAGATATGCCAGAAATCTTACATCAAACTTTGCTTTCCCAGGAGTATTTACAATGCAGCAGTCTGGTATTATAATCACGGCCTGGGTCAGATGCCAGTTGTTATAGTAACAGAAGATGAAGATGCTATCAGGCAGTATGGAAATGAAACAGAAGGAGTGTTTGTGATTTCCTTCAAGGTAACATGCCAGAAAAATAGAAGGCTTCCTTTATGCTGCATCAAAATGATGAAGCAAGTACATTATAGCCCACTGTGTAGTGCAAATTATTTCAGAGTTTACATTTAAGAAAAATTTGATGCTAACTCATGTTGTCATTTATCAAAGAAAGCAGAGATGTCAGTCATGGAATCATAGAATGGTTTGGGTTGGAAGGGGAGCTTAAAGATCATTGTCATGATAAATATAATAAAAAGTGGTGGCAGTGAGCAAACCAGAGAACTGGAAGAAAAAACCCAGCAGCTCTAAAGATATAGGTCATATTTCTTATGAGCCGTTTTCATTGTTTTCCTTGTTTTTAAAGATCATTGATAAACAATGATCAGGTACCTCAGCCAGGTGTCTAAATCTTAGTGCAGTCTATAACCAGCTAAAGCCTAAATATCCATCAGCATTATTCTGCCAGTTTAGCCTTTATTATTTAGGATACAGTGATGCATGAAGAGATACTTAATTCTTCATGGAGGTTTATGTTTAGCTAGGAAACTATGTTGGTTAAAAATGGGACTAAAGAGATTTACCTTAAAGCTATACAGAAATGATACTTGTTTTTTTTAATTGCTATGAGGCAATGGAAGGTGGTCCAAATGTAGCATACAAAGTGATGAAAAGTATGAAAATAATAGTGGGTTGCCAGTTTGATGGATCTCCTGTGGCATTTGACAAAATGTATGTAGCCCGGATGGAGTATAGCAGTAAAAGTTGGCTAATCTCTACCTTAGGTGCTGTCCTAACAATCTTATTCCTTTTGTTGTATTTAGCAAAGGATTTAGGCTGAATCTGGAACAAATCTGTGGGGCTTAGAGCAGACACATCATTACCCTTGGAAGTGCTGTTTGAGATGAGCATAGGAGAGTGCTCCTGTCCATTTTGGGCTTTCTAAATTCATTATTAAATGACCTCACAGTACTTTCCTGTTTGTTTGTTTCTGTACATACAGAATTACTTGGATAACTTCTGGCCTGACTTAAAGGCTGCTCATGAACTCTATGACTCTATACTTCAAGCTCGGCGTGAACGGGAGAGTGAAAGCCAAGAAAACAAAGGCAAAGAGTATCCTGAACACTTACCTATGGAAATACTGGAGGCTGGGATCAAATCTGGAAGATACATACAGGTAATGTACTATATAGAGAGCAGACAGAAAAAGCAGCTTTGTACATGGTCCCTTTAGTTCCCTGAATTAGACTGAGTAGATAAGGAAATATTGGTAGAGTGGGAAGAGGGAAAGAAAACAAAAAAGCAAGAGTAAGAGGATAGAAAGGATTAGGAGTCTTAAAATATTTCCTCTACTTGATGTTGTGAACACAGACATGGGTTTTTTTCTCTTGAAGAAGGAAAACAAGGATTTGTTATTTAGGATCTTAAATTTGCTATGGATTTCTCTTCAGGTTGATATGTGATATACCTGTAAATCAAGAAACGAGGTGTGATATGAAATAGCTGGGTATCATTCTTAAATATAAATAATGCTGCACAAGGGCAGAATTTCTTACTTCATTTGCACAGAGGTCCCTCAGTCTTTGAAATAATTTTATGGTTTTATGGCTGTTCAGGGCCTTAGTATTGATTGTTGGTGGAGAAATGTCCTTCTCTTAAAAATAATTTAAAGAATTAGAGGTAGTAATTTCTTCCGCTCCTGACAATTTCAGCAGTGAGGCAAGACTAGAACATGAACAGAAAGACTGAGGGTTTTCTTGTAGAAATAACTCCAGACTCCATATTAAGGTGGGCAGCAAAAGTAATCTTGCACTGCCTGTGCTTGAATAAAAGGATCTTCACCAATTTACACTTAAATTGAGCATTTAAGGGAACTTACCATTCTTTTCCAGAAGCGAGTGCTTGAAGTTCTGCACTGTACATTCTTCCCCTTTAGAGAGAAGTTATGTTCAAAATAACCTACATATCAGTAAAAACTACTAATTTGTCTAAAAATAATCATAAACCCAAAAATTCTGTACTTGAAACTAAGCTATTTAGAGGTGTGACTGTTTCATTCTTTTCATGGGTTTGTTATTTTCTTTTAGGGGACTCTGAATGTCAATAAGCATAGAGCACAGCTGGAAGCTTTTGTTCGACTTCAGGGATTTGGCAACAAAGAAACAGGTGAAAGACAATGAGAAGATTCACTCAGTGATTTTTTGACACTGTCTGCTCTTCTCACATGAAGCCACGTGGCCATGTGTGTGTAGCTGTTCAGTGAGTAAACAAGATGCAAGCTGAGGTTCTCCAATGCTTGGGGTTATTTTCATAGGCCAGGAAGGAGGCTGAAGATTAACCCAGAGTGGCCTCCATGAGAAAGCAATACCCTGTATGTCCTGCCTCTTTCTTAATGCCTTTGGCCATGTTCTGGACCATTTTCCTGCTAACAGGTTTCCCTAGACCTTTTCTGAAGTTTACTCAGAACAGAACTTGTTTGATTGAAACAACTGTTTGTGTAGGTGTTGGCAGGAGTAGGAATCTGGTCATTGTGAACACAATAGGAAAAATGCCTTATGGCTCAGATTGGAATACAGTGTTGCCTTTCTGGTCTGAGTTAGTAATAAATACCTTTGAAGGAACAGCCCATTATCCTTGCACAGATACATTATCCCAGCTTTCACCATAAGTACTGTCAAATGTTCCTGTGACAGACTCTGCAGTCAAACCACTTCCAATATACTATTCCTTTTTTTAAAATGTGTTTCATTCTGGACCCTGCTCCAGTCCTGTTGCAGTTTCCACAATTTAACTGTTTTGTGTGTTTTTAAAGCTGCTGCTGCCTAAGAATAATGAACTCATCTTAGACTATGGTGATTTTTATCCAAGAGTTCAATTACAGAATTGCTTAGTATCTCCTTAAAAAAAAAAAAAACAAAAACAAACTAAAATGAGGGAAAGTTTTTCATTTTCTTGCAGTATTAATAAATTGCCAATAGTCCTTTTTGGAAGAAATCACATTGAAAATGTAATTTTCTCTTTATTTCAGCAGAATGCTGCCATGAGTGGAGGGATTTGAATTTTTTCTTAGTTTATGGTTCTATTTCTTTTTGTTTTAAATGTAGAACTTCAAAGTGACATCCTTATTTATGGGGCCAGAGCCCGAAACCGCGCGATCCACGGCGACGTGGTTGCTGTTGAGTTACTGCCTTGGCAGGACTGGAAGGGAAGGACTGTTGCTCTTTGTGAAAATGAGACTGAGGATAAAGCACCAGCAGACACCACAGGGGACCCCATGCCCACAGGTAATGTAAATAATAGAATCATCAAGGTTGGAAGAGACCTTCAAGATCATCAGTTCCTACTGTCTGCCCTACAACTTCTAACCACTAAACCATCTCCTGAAGCACCACATCCACCTGTTTTTTGAACACCTTCAGGGATGGGGCCTCCTCACCTCCCTGGGCAGCCTGTTCCAAGGCCTTACCACTCTTGCTGTGAAGAAATTGTTCTTAATTTCCTCTTGTCCTATCAGGTCACTAGGGAGAAGAGGCCAACACCCACCCCACTACAACTCCTTTCAGGTAGTTGTAGAGAGCAATGAAGTCTCCCCTCAGTCTCTTCTTCAGACTGAACAGCCCCAGCTCCCTTAGCCTCTCCTCACAAGACCTGTTCTCCAGACCCCTCCTCTGCCAGTAGATAGCCTGACACAATGTTTGGTTAAGATCACCCCACTTCTTTGATCCATGCTGTGTTGTACTCATCATTACATTGTCCCTTCCCTTGATATCTGTGATTGTCACATTTTTTGCACCATAGTAAATCTGAAGTGATTATTCCAAATTAAAACATACTAACATATCCCAACAAGGAAGAGACGAGATTCTTTGTATATGGAAAAGACCCCACCCCCCCCTTTTTTTTTTCCTTTTTATTTTCATTCACAGAAATAGCTGGATTCTTGTAGTTACCTTCCTAAAATACTGAGTTTGGAATACTTCCTACCCAAATGCTGTGACCTCTCACAGCTCTGCAAGAGACAAACTGCCATTCTAATACAGGCCAACTTAGCAGAGGGTACACTCAAGTCCCCCACTATCACTGTTGATGGTACAGAAAGATAACAGCATCCTTTTCATTACTTGCTGACAAATAATGTTCAAAATTTAAAATTATGTGAAGAATTACATTACAATGTGACAGGTGTACCATGGGAACTTAAGAGTCTTACTTGAAAATACTGCTATATCTTAAAAGTTCGCTGAGATCAGTTAGACTTTTTAGTAGGTTCATTCTCTTCCTGCAAGAAAATGCTGTTTGATTTTGATCTTGCTTATTAAAAATGTTGTGTATTTTTTACTAGAATTGGCTGCATTTCCATAGTAGTGAAAATCTCTCTGAATAATTGATGTAACATATCAATTCAGATTATACAATGAGTTAGTCTCCACATAAATAAAAGCTCATTAAAATCTGCCTGTGCCAACAATAATTTAT
Source organism: Chaetura pelagica (assembly GCF_000747805.2). Classification (NCBI taxonomy): domain Eukaryota; kingdom Metazoa; phylum Chordata; class Aves; order Apodiformes; family Apodidae; genus Chaetura; species Chaetura pelagica. Next base: position 774,609 of record NW_009952879.1, on the reverse strand, counting down.
AACAAACTTGTATTGTTGTCTGCATACCATATGGTCTTAGCAATTGTCATACAGATTTCTGGACACATTAATTCATATTACAAAGCAGTGAATCTCTACCTCCCACATATTTTCTTTCATGTTCCTGTTTAACTGGTTAATTTACAGCCAACAATGTTCCTTATTAAAAGGTAAAGTCGTTGGAATAATTCAAAGGAACTGGAGGGATTATGTGGTCACATTCCCCTCTAAAGAAGAAAGCCCTTCCCAAGGCAGAAATGCTCAGAAAATCCTTGTTACACCTTGGGATTACCGAATTCCCAAAATCCGGATCAGTACCCAGCAAGCTGAAGCATTACAGGTAATTTGAGAGAAGTATTTCTCTTCTCTGTGCTCCTACCAAATTGTGCAGGTGTTATATGTGGTAATGATGTTTTTCTTGGCAAAAAAACCAGACAGCTAAAACTATTAATAAAGTTAAGTCTGTGAGAGCAGATCAAGTTCTGCCTTGAAGGAATATGTTCAGTTCCTGGCAAAACTGTATCACTTTGAGGTAATAAAACTTAGTTCTGAATTTGGGCCACAGTCCAGGTACCCTGAGCATTAATAGAAAACTCGCTTTGCTTTTTTCTGCTAAATTAAGGTTTGTATTAGGGGTATAAATTGTAATAGCCCATGTGGCTGTGTTGGATCGATGGCTATATATAACTTTGAGAGAGTACCAAGGAGAGCTTTTCAGCAAATAGTGAATTGTGATGATTCACCTGCCATTGCTGGAGAAAGAAGAAACATGGTTTTGTTCACTCCTGGCCACTTTTACCTTGTAATGTTACGTACTTCTTCACAGCCAAGAAGTAAATTCCAGATTTTTCTGATACATTAATATTTGTGTACATCTCGGGTTTGCTTTTACTCTTCGTACTAGAGATTCTCTATATAAATGACCCCCAAACGGATCTTTGATCAGGAAATAAACATAATTCTCAGTATTTTATAGAATCATAGAATGGCTTGGGTTGGAAGAGACCTTGAAGATCATCTAGTTCCAACCCCTCTGCATGGGCAGGGACAATATTTGTTTTGATGTTTCTCATTGTGGGTTTCTTTTTCCTTTCTATAAAGTTTTGGGAGTTGCCAGACTCTTTGGATGGCCCCTGAAGGAGTATTTCTGTTGATGGCTTGTCAGGAGCAGATGGCTGTTCTAACACAATTGTCTTGCTGCAGGACTATAGAGTTGTTGTGCGTATTGATTCTTGGGAATCAAGTTCTTTATATCCAAATGGACACTTCGTGAGAGTTCTAGGAAGAATTGGAGATCTTGAGGGGGAAATTGCAGCTATTCTGGTGGAGAACAGCATCTGTGTTGCCCCTTTCTCAGAAATCCAGGTTAGTCTTTCTGATTAGATACATTTTCTGTTTATTTCCAAGGTCTTGTTTCTCAAGGAGCAGGACCCTCCTACAGGTGAATGACTTAGTTGCTAGCAGGTGTTTGAAAGCTGAAAATTATTTCTAGGTTATTTTTCTGGGGTTAATTTTGGATCAGTGGTTCTACAGATAGCACAAATTTTCAAGTCAAGAGTGATTTGAGGATATTTTCCATGAGGAGAAGGTTCCAAACTTCTCCTTCTAATACAAGGTAGACTTTTAAGGTATTACTGGCTCTAATATGTGTTTATGGTACTGATTGTAAAGGCCCAGACCTACTGAAATAATTGTCTTGAATCCTTTTGTCTTCAGCCAGGAGAGAAACTGCCTTTCATAGATAAGTATTTTGATTGTACCTATAATTAACTGTAAGAAAAAGAAGTAAAAACCCAGTATATAGTGGTAATGTTTGCCAGGGCTGCATTATCACCACAATAATATCAGTTGATAATAATATGCATAGTATTCTTTTCAGTTCTCTTTCATACTTGCTGTGAAGTAAATGTAATGGACTGACTTGGGAACTGCAGGGAAAGAAGAATTTGTCCAGGATGGAAGAGAACACAAAAGATTTAATGGCATAGAAAAGGAAAAACTTAATTCAATCTAATTTGTTGCTTTTTTTTTTTTTTTTTAGAAAAAAAGATAAAATTGTATGTTCATCCCTCATGTTTTTGTACAGATGAGTGAAATGCCCGTGAGTTCTTCAAAGAATCCATGGAAAGTGGATCCAGAGGAGGAAAAGAACCGTCTTGACTTGAGAGACACACACTTGATCTTTAGCATCGACCCAAAAGGCTGCCAGGACGTGGATGACGCGCTCTCCATTAGAGCTCTGCCCAATGGGAACCTGGAGTTAGGTGTCCACATTGCAGATGTGACCCATTTTGTGGCAGCAAATTCTTACACTGATGTTGAGGCCAGAGCAAGGTAAATTGTTTTCTAAAAATTTGAAAATTTAGGGAATATAGAATTTTATGATGCTACCTTATGGAAATGTTGAGAAACATTGGAAGGAAGGAAATTTTCTTCTTTCCTTTCATGGAAACAGCTTATTGAAACAAATATGTTCCTAATGGTATTCTACTTGTACCTGGATAGAATAGGCCTGCTGGGGAAGAAACTGCTTTCTGACCTCCTGCTTCACCCTTTTACTATGAAATTGCCCTTTTCCACAAAGTTAGAATTTAACTTTATATTTCCCTAAACGCTTCTTGTCTGCTTTATAGTTTAGTTTAACATTTGTGATTTGAAGTATTTATAAACCAGTTGTTGCAATCCAAGTAGGATGAATCTTCACACAGAACATAGCACACCCTTACATTAATTTAATTCCATTCATTTTTGTGTTTTAATATGCCAAATATTCTGCTCTTTTTTTTCTGTTATTGCCAGTGTTTTGATCTTTAGCTGCTGAATCACTTTATGAAATGTATTCTTTGTAGAAGCAAATATAACCTGTATAGCCAGCAGAGATGTTTGGTATAGCCCTTAAATAACCTCTTCTCATTTGAGCATGTTTTGTACAGCCCTAGTTCTGGCCTTAAAGGCAGTTGAAGAAACCAGGGAAGGCAAAATGAGGCTTGTACAAATAAGTTATTCAAATAATTTTACTGTGGTGTTTCACACGTGTGGGTTCTGTCAGAATAACCTTTTAAAATCCTGCTGTGGGTCTTGTTTTGCTGAAGTAATGCTAATAGCACAAACTTCCTGGGAGATACACACTAGGATGTCCTTGTGAGAAGACCAGTAAATGTGTTGTATTCCTCAGGGCAACAACTTACTATTTAGCAGATCGTCGGTACGACATGCTGCCCTCTGTCCTGAGCGCTGACATCTGCTCCCTTCTGAGCGGGGTTGATAGGTAAGATGCTCTGTAGTGGCTTCTTGTACACTCCTTGTGGAATTACTTGGTACTATTTGTAAAAGAAGTAGTAGAGTCCCAAAAAGCTCAAATACATGGCACAAATGTATGGCACAATGACTCTCATCCTCCAGTAAGGTTTTCCCCTCCCCTTATCAGTTTGCCATGCCCCTGTGTGAATGTTCAGGGATTTCTTTATTGTCCTGTTCCTCAAAGGTGCTGTTACCCCATTTTATGGCATTAGCCAGCTGGCTGCAGGCATGGAAGAGAAGTTCTTTGTGGATACATCCAAGTAATAAAATAAAAATTAGTAACTATTGCAGTGTAGCTGTGCTTTAAAATAGATGTGGCCTTATGTCTTAGAGGCACTCTGCCACAACAGGTGGATTGAAAACAGTGCTGATGTCATTGGGCCTCGTTTATGAGACTGTGATACACAAGACTGAAAGACAAGTGCATGAATTAGTGTCATTGCTGAGCACTGCTTTGTTTTATGAAGAAAAAGATGTTTCCAGTAAAAAACAAAACAACAGAATGAAACCTGTAGAAGTATAACAGTTGGATGTGTTTGAAGGAATGGTTTAAGTCAAGCAGAAGTATGTATAGAATGGTGGTTTTGTCTTTCAGATATGCTGTGAGTGTCTTGTGGGAACTAGAAAAGGAGTCCTATGAAACACTGCATGTCTGCTACAAGAGAACCATCATTCGATCTGCCTACAAGCTGGTGTATGAAGCAGCACAGGGATTATTAGATGGAGACGCAAGTGTTGTGGATGATATCCTGGAATTGAAAGACTTGGATGAAAGAACTAGAGAAAAGAAGTTGGCCGAGCTGGTCTGGGCAATATCAAAGCTCACTGATGTGGCACGACACGTCAGAGCCAGGCGGGACAGCTGTGGTGCTCTGGAGCTGGAAGGGGTGGAAATCCGAGTGCAGCTGGATGATAAAAATAACATCCATGATCTCATCCCCAAGCAGCCGCTGGAAGTGCATGAGACTGTGGCAGAATGTATGATTCTTGCCAACCACTGGGTGGCAAAAAAGATCTCGGAAAATTTTCCTCATCAAGCTTTGTTGCGTCAGCACCCCCCCCCGCGGCAGGAATTCTTTACTGAACTTCGGGAATGTGCCAGTGCCAAAGGTTTCTCAATGGACACACGGTATCTTTTAGTACTTCTCTTAAGCACTTTAATTATAAATTGAAGCAACTGTTTGGCTGTGTTATTATCACAAAACATTACAGTAACTATTGATGACTTTTTTTTTAATGTGCTTTTTTGTGCTATTTTTAACTATAAGCTGTTAATGATCAGGGAAAGCATAATTTTCTCCATAATTAACACTTTTTTGACAGGTCTAACAAAGCACTGGCTGAGTCTCTGGATAAAGCAAATGACCCATTGGATCCAATTGTAAATAAACTGTTGCGATCTATGGCCACTCATGCCATGTCTAATGCCTTGTACTTCTCCACTGGCTCTTGCCCTGAGGAAGAGTTCCATCATTATGGTATCTTGTCATTTCATTTTTTATGCTATTCCTGTTTTTTCTGGACTGTTGTGGGGAGGCAGTTGAGTGCTTAACACTACTTGTTTTATTCATAGGACTTGCCTTGGACAAGTACACACATTTCACTTCTCCAATTAGAAGATATGCTGATATTCTTGTCCACAGACTCTTGATGGCAGCGACTCTGAAGGAAACTAAAGGAGATGTGAAGGATTATGTATTCAGTAATAAGGATCTTCAGGAGTTGTGCAAACACATTAATAACAGAAACCGGGTAAGATGGGTGGTTGTGTCTCCATGCATTTATCAGGCCAGACTGCAGCTTTTGGGTACTACAATGACATAATATAACTTCAGTTTTATTACTTATAATGCTTTTGGGGTTTTTGACTTAAGTAGCAGGTTTTTTTCAGAGAGTGTTAGTAAAAGTGACTTCATCTGTACTACATGCAGGACTTCCTTTCAGATGTAGTTTTTCTAGGGGATGCGTAAGGGAGTAAGTAGTGGGAAAAAGAACTATGGAAATCAAAGCCAAATATTTATTTAGGTGGTTTTGTCTTCTCTTTTTGTGGGGGTGCTTGCAGGCAGCCCAGCGTGCTCAAAAACAGTCTACTGAACTCTTCCAGTGCATGTACTTCAAAGACAAAACCCCAGAAGCAGATGAGCGCTGCGTAGCAGACGGTGTCATTTACTCGATTCGAACCAATGGGGTGTTGGTCTTTGTACCAAGGTGAGTTGATCAGAGCTTGGACTGAATGGGGAAAATAAGGCCTAAATGTGCCTAGAACACCATGAGGACATCTGGCCTGGTGTTGACTGTGGTTTAGATTTTTGTTGTAAATCATAAGTGGTGCTTTTCTATGAGTTGAGTCAACAGGAGTTGCTGTGAGGCAAGGTTGAGGCTGTGCTGCACACTACCTATTTATTTCAAAACATTAAAAGGCCATTTTTTGCCCAGGCAGCTTCTAGGGCAGAACAATAACTGGAATATTTCCCCCCCCATTTTTCGTTGTGTTTTTTTTTTTCCAACAAAAGCCTCACGTTAAGACTTGGCCAGCTCTTCAAGACAGAACTACCTTTCCTCTCCCTTACTGGGCCTCGATATTTTGGATTAATGTGTTTTTGCATTACTGGTAGGAAAGTTGTTACCCAGGCAGCTTAACAGGTACAAGAAGTGTAGGTGTTAAGAACTTTCCTGGAAAAAAAAAAAATTAAACAAAAGCCAAAGATCATTCTACAGGGGTGTTAGGTAAAGCAGACCTTTACATGAATGCCCTGGACTTCCACAGATCCAGCCAGGGGCTGCTAGATCCTGGCCAGAGACTGAGCTTGGATATAAACCCAGCTTGCTGTAGGCCTGATGTCTCTAGCATTCCAGATGGCTCAGCTTGGATGCATGGATGAAGCACCAGAACTCACCCAACCATGAAGGGCTCCTTCCAGAGAAACCTGAGTAAATGCACTGCTGGACTTGTAACTTCTTTTAATGGAGAACTGTTTCCTCACTGTGCTGTCTGGAATAACCTGTAATGCTGCTCTCCTTCCATTATCAGACCATTCCAGGCTCCACCCAACACACAAGATAAACAATCACCAACTGTGACTTTTGAAACACTTCAGCCACTGTCTTCATGTCTTTTGTATACTCTAGGGGTTTCTTCATTGTCCCTGAAGCAGGATTATCACACTACAGTGCTTGTTATGTTGCTTTTATATAATCCTAGTTGGTTTCAAAATTAAGAAAACTGATAAGGGTGAAAATAGTTAAATCAGTTTCTGTCTACTTATCTGCTTTTCTGTAGATACGGAATCAAAGGTGCTGCCTATATGAAGAACAAAGAAGGCTTAGTCGTCTGTCAGTGTCATGGGAGCTTTGAGTGGAAACCTGGATCACTTCATCGCTCTCAGAACAGAATTACTTCCACTGCAACCACAGGAGAATCAGTAACATTGAGACTTTTCGATCATGTTACAGTGAGTATTTAATCTGAAGGAAGTAAAAGGAAATAGCACCATCAGAAAGATAATAATTTGTGTCTTGCTTTTAAGGTGAAAATACTTGTGCAGGCTTCCCGCTGCCACGCTGATACCATCAAGCTTGAAATAATCAGGAATGCACCGTACCAGACTCCAGACACAGAGGCTTCCCAGAAGAATTTCCATGTGGTGAAATCTGACTTAGTCAAAGAAGTCAGTCAGTCTGCAGAAGCAGCCCAGCGTGCCCAAGAAAAAGCAAGAGTTGAAGTCATAGATGAAGACTATCAGAAGTACTGCCAGACCAAGGGAGCCAGCTTGTACCAGCTGCTGGAGGAGATCAGGGATTTGGCTCTATTAGATGTTTCAGCTGAGATTAGAACTTGAGCTATAACTGAGGAACAGCTGCTTGATGTTCTGCTTCTATTCACTTTGTATCATTGTTGTTTGTTTGTTGTTTTTTTTTAAAAAAGTCTATTTAAATATTCAAGAATCCTTTTAATAAGAAACTAAATGTCTATTTTGAATAAGAATTATTTTTCTCATTATGAACGTGTACGGGTTTTTAAAATATTTTATACATGATAAATGTCATCTTCCAGACTGAAGAGAGTATGGTTCATTCTTTTAACTATAATAAGTTCTTAAACCCTAAGTATTTCCTACACCTGTTGGCTGTATTCCACTACAGTTCAGTGCATGGAACTCATCACTACAAAAACACAAAAAGCTAACTCTTCACACTAACTTGGAATAGTCCATGTTCACTGCAATCCTCCAGCTGCACATCTGGCATAAAGTAACACCTACTGACATGAACTGACTTCATCTGCTCCAAGTGCTGCTCTTCCCTTAATTCAGTTTCTGTTACGAACATCAATCTACCTTGTGCTATCAGAGAGGGCAGCTCAGGGCTTCACCAATATGGTGGTTCTTGTTCATGCCACCAAAGGGAAGAGCTTTTGTGCAAGAAGAAGAATCAAGACTGTAAGAATAGGATGAAACAGAGTCTCAAGACAGAGCAGAATCAGCCAAAGGAAGGTAACTAATCTGGTCAAAGCCAACACGTTTCTCTAAAGGCTGTACTTGTCTGTGAAGACATGTCTGACTAGTGTAAGGGAGGTGGAAGTTTGGAGGCCTGTAAGTGCCTTCATACAACACCTTCATACAAGAAATTCAAGTTTGACTTCTGGAATGTAATAGCTTCCATTTTATAAGAACAAGATAGAGGTACTTGATAAGCAAGTTAAAAAAAATCCAGGACACCATTCAGACAGAACAGTACCTGCTGTCATACACACCCTCTAGTAAGACAAAAATACAAAGCAGAAAACCAAACAACTTAAATACAAACTTCACCCGTCAACATCCCTGTTAACTCAGTTTGACTCAATTGTATACAAAATTCAAAATGTATCAAAAAACTCACATTTCCTAAAGAATGTCACAGGGAGGGGGTAAAGATGTCTTGTAAAATGCAGATAAAGACCTTTACTCTGTTTCCTGGTGTATGGAGCTGCTTATCTGCAGTTTCAAGAGTTCTGTCCAAGAATACAGAGGTGATGGTGAAGACTTCGATGAAGCTTCCGGAGTCAAAGAACAAAGAGCCACCAACATTTCAATAGAATGATCATACTTAAAACATTGGAGTCTTTTGGTCAATAAAGTAATATAAAATACGGAGAACAGTTACTGCTGTTCACTGGCACATTCCCATTCTGTATCTTCAGGTTCTGCAACAGGAACCTTGGTTGCAGTAACTTGAGTGTCTTCAATCAGATCAGTGGAGTCTTCAGCAGCTGGGGTGTTAAACTCCTCTTCCAAGCACTGAGTGGAGAGCTCTGCTGAAAAAAACAAACCATGAGAAAAAACACTTCCTGTGTGTTTGATTGGAGTTTGTCACCAGAGATAACCAGCAAATTAAGTTTCCTTTCATCAGATGAAGCAATCACAACTTTGCATGACAACTAGAGCCAGAAGTTCTGACTTAACTGTGGACAAATCTAACTACAGGAACACTTTAAATTTGAGTTACACATTTTGCTGCTTACTAGAAAAGTAATCACTACCATTTCCTTTGACTGCTCAGCAGCTCAGCTGTACGAGCTCCTCAGGCTTAACTTTTACCACAAACATTTCAGTCAGAGCTGATTACCATTGTGCTGTGCCTGGATGTTCCACTGCAGCTTTGCTTGCCTGCGTTCCAAGGCCAGCTGCCTGTTCTTCTGGATGCGCTGCTGTTGCTCCTCCGTGAGGGTTGTACCAGGGAGAGAACTGAGTTCCTCTGCACTTCCAGGGCAGGCATGCAGTGGTTGCATCCAGGCTGTTGCTTTCCCTTCCACCATCTGCTTAAAAATGTGGGAGTGGGAGAGGGGCAGAAATCATCACTTCAAACAGAAAAAATCTACTGCTAAATATCTTGCAAGATAACATTTTAAAATCATTTCTGTGTTTCACATCTTAAGTTGCATTGACAGCTGAAAATCATTCCATCATTTTAGTTTTAATGGGCAATTTTCTGCCTAGGTCCACATACCTGGTATTCAAAGCATATGACAAATGCTTACCAGAGATCCTAAACACAAAAGAACAAATACCTGGATTCAGAGGCACAGCTCAGTGTACTAAGTAAGCCATCATGAGCTGTGCTTGAAGGTTAAAAAGTCACAGTAAATTCAGGCAATCTTTAATGAAAGGCCAGATAATTTTCTTCCCATGCCTACTAATATGACTCTGACCTTTGGGAAGAGGCAGGACTAGTTATGGGAATCAAACTGAGGTTTGAACACAGACATTGAACAGCCAGTTTTAAATTCAGCGTGCTACTATTATGGGATATGTACTCATTAGCCAACACGAATACATGCAAAATGGAGGCAGTCCAACTCCATTAGACAAACTTCACCCACCAACAGAGAAGCAGAGCACTTTTTCAAGAGTGCCTAAGGCCAAGTATGCTTGTGCCTCTGCACCACTTTAAGCCTGTGAATAGAGAAATTAGCTGACAACAAGGTTTTGGTTTTCAATGCAATACTCTAGCTGCGTTTTTTATTTCAAAACTGTAAGACACCTACTCAAGTTTTTCAACTGAAGACTGACCAGTTGTGGCTGCACACTGACTAACATGCTTCAAGAACAGATCAGGATCACACTACATACAAATGTATGGAACCATCGCACAGAAACATCCGATAACTCTACAGACACTGTCGGCAGGAACCATTTGCTTTGCTGTTTGTGGCTGCTTAGGGCTGCATTCCATTCCTAGCAAATGCAGCCAACAGTGAAGACAGCCACATGTCACTAGCTGCCCAAGGGTTATCTCCACAGGTGAGGCAAGGTGCTACCACCAGTTAACTCATCCACCAGTACACTTTTCCCAAACACTGGTTTGCCTGGAGGCTGAGGTTCCAGTGATAACAAACTGGAAAATGAGTATATACTTGTTTCAAGAGAGGCCCACAGTGGAAGCGCAAACACTTGCAAATGACTATGAAATTGTCTCATTTCTGCTAATAAAGTTTCAAACTACCAGATTAACTGCTCCCTCTTTTTATTTAATAAATAAATACATTTATTTCTAGTTCGTGTAAAAACATAATCTTATTTGAAGAGACTCCTGAATTATCTACTTGTGAAGTGGCCAGGTTTTGATATTGGCAGAAATGCTCAACAGAAGCATGTGCCAGGACTGACCCACAGATACAGCACCCACAGGCACCAGTCAGTACTGTCCTGCAGAGCACTCCACCCTGCCTGCACCCTAACAGCCTGGAATAGGGACAGTGCAACAAGCCTTTCATTTCTGCATCAGGAAGATCCAAGAGCTCTTCAAACTGTACAATACAAACCAGTATGTTCACTTCATAATTGCAGTTTTAAGTTGTTGGGTTTTTTTGTTTTGTTTTGTTTTTTAAGAGTATTTCTAACAAGGCTGGTAATACTTTTCCAAAATACATTTTCCAAATACATTTTCCATTTCCTTTCAGCACACCAGGCAATTTTATTTATCTTTATACGTATTATGACATATTGTAGTACAAATACCAGTTCAGTTCTGCAACTGTAAGCCTCACAAGCTTGGTTTTAAAATAGATGACCACACTACACGGATTCTTCTGCATTAGAAAAACATGTAGTGATCATTAACTTCTGATAAGTAGGAGGGAAAGTAATTTTAAACACTGAACTACTGAATAAGCAGCACATACCTTCATTACTCCCAAAGTCTTCATGTAAAACGGGAAGGTCAAGTCTAATCCGCTTTAGGCAGGTCTGCAAATGAAAGATTAAAATACTGATATCTCTTCTGTAATAAACTATTTTCTGCAACACTGCTGTGCTTTTAATACTACTCCAAATTTCTCTTTACAACTTCATTATTCTGAAAAAAATAGTCCTTTCACTACATGTCTCTTTTCCCACAACTTTTAATGCCGTGGATCATTCTCCTAGTCCTTCATCTACCACCTCACCAGATGGAGCTGCATTCTTCATGAGGCTTCTTTTGCAGGTTCAAATGTTAAAAAACAAACAAACAAACATACCCCCAAACCCAACCAGTTCCAGCACCCTTAAGCAAATTAAATTACATGGTTAAAGGTGCCCAGAAAAAGCTGAAGCCAATTCTCTGACATATTAATCCCAAAAAAGAAAGGTTTAATCTAAATGTAAACTTAAATACTTCAAATACTGGAAAGAGCTTTTTTAAAAAAGAGATAAATTAATTTCAGTAAGATTATACTCCTTAGCAGTATGCACAACTTACATGGTCTTCTGTGGGATAATTTTCTCCTAAACCTACCTCTTGCACTATTCAGTTCTGCATGAAAAGAAACTGACAGGGACAATACATACCTGAACTTCCTTTTTGTTTCCCAAAGACTCTACTCTGTCAATAAAATCCTCAAATTGCAATTTTGGAAATAGTCTATGAGCCCAGTGTTCCATATGTTGTATGAGTATCTTCAGGTCCTCTGCCTAGAGTAGAAAACAGGATATTCAGCTAGAAAAAGTTCACTGAGTCAACAGACAGAAGAAGGAAACATCACAGTAGTATTTCTGGAAACATTAAGCATCTACAGCTTGAAAGGCTCCTGAAAATATAAGCAGTACAAATGCACTGGTAGTTTTTCCTCCCACAACCAGGTCTGAAAGTGCAGCTTCAAGCTATGAGAAGAACAGCGACCCAAGTGCAGGAAGAGCACTTGCAGGTACTGTAAAACATCTGATAGACTTCTGAGAAGTTGCCCTTAAGCAACCCAGGTCTGAACTCAAAACTGAAAACAAATCCCTGGGGGCACAGCTGGCATTTATTTTCATGTTTAGAACACAGAGAAAAACATCTAAACAACCTTATCTCTGCAAACCTGGGGTGTGCAAGAGTGCCAACAGTCTAGCGTTAAAGAAAAATCAGCTTTGTATGTTTAAGTTTATCCAAGACAATGAGACAGTTTGTAGAGAAAAAATGGCTTTCTCTTACCTAAAATGCTATGTCACTTTCCTTTTTTTTTTAATATTAAAACTCTGGGATAGAAGTTTCACATAGCCAGGGGATTTTCAGTAATAGAGGAAACTGACAATGAAATCAGAGGGCAAAGGCATTCCAGATGTAGTAGGAAGTCTTATAAGCCTGTTGCAAAAACCTCTTTCTATGGATCATACAAAGATGATATTCTAGTTTTGGAGTACAGGAAAATAGTCTTCAGATCAAAATCTGTTAATGCATTAATTTTTTTATTTTTTAAAAATTGCAACCACAAACTCCCATCAGGGCACATTCAAATACTGTGAGAAAGCTGGCTAACCAGAGTTTAATATCAATCCTATAACTCCCTATCAGATGGGCAGCAATCTATCAAATCTAGATTCACCTCCCAGGAAACAGAAGCAAAAGCTCCTCATGTCTTACCTCATGCCCCTTACCCTTGAACTTTACATTGTCAAACATGTGTCTTAGGGCTGGAAGTCCTCTTTCAGAAATTAGCCTGTTAATAAGAAATGGGGACATTTATTTAAACCCCATAATTTCTTTCTTATTTAAAAAATAAATAAGTGAACAAACAAAGCCACAAAACTAAAGATACAACCCCTTGCATTCCTTTAGACAGCCTAAAGCTACAGAGCTCAATTTGAAAAACAGCACAGAACTACAAGCTGTTAAAAAAATACACAAAATAGGATACAGACTGCTGCAAGACCCAAGACACTTCTTTCTTTTTCTTTTTTTTAAATTCACCATACATATATTAATAGTCCTGGAACTTTTTTTTATTTAGTACATGGTCAGTTCTAGTATCTATATTGGCCAAGTAAAACCAGTTAGATGTGTGACCAGATCACCCACCCAAGGTATTACTGATTAACTTAATCAGAACTTACACCAATTTTACGGACAACAGCAAAGAAAATACTAAAATCCTTTATCTTTACACAGAGCTTTTCCAGCTTGTACATAAGGTGTAAGTGTACTTTAAGTGTACCTGATATTTTGAAGCATACTTTATTTGAACAAAATCTACAGTCCTATGTTTAAAGCAAAATAAAGAAGATCCAGTTGGAAAAGTCCTATGTATACTAAGTTTCTCCTAAATTATTAGCTGTGTACTAAGAACCAAAGAGACTTCAAGAAAGTTAGACTTAGCACCACACAGGTAGGTTGGGGATAAAAAGGTTGAGATACAGCAAGCAAGAGGCATTTTCATCTCCAAAATTCTTGATCTTTGACTTTGCAGGCATCATAGTAACTTCAATCTCATTCCCCACAGCCATATACTGAATCTCTCACAGAGTAAAAAATTCTGAAAAAAAAAAAAAAATTACCTCTGGGCATCCAGTTTAGGCCTTGGTCTTTTAATTGCTCTCTGTGGAGCTACAGCAGAATCCTTTGTTTGTGACTGCTGGTTTCCATCTGATTCTAATAAAGAAAATATATCTTAAGTGTATAAGCCAAATTACTTCAATTAGAAGAATAAAAATTTTAAGTTTCCACCCTATCAAAAAGGCAGCATCACACGTATTCCCTGGCAAGTGCAGGACTCCAAACAAATATCTGCAACTTTCACCTCCCACAAAACAGACTGGAAATAAATCAGTCTCTTAAAAATAAACAGAGGAATTGACCTTTCTAACCAAGTAGGCTCCTTGAAAGGGAAATTCCCTAATTTTACAACTTTTACATTATATTGCTGATGAGAAATGTATTTAGATGCTGCTTCTAAATGTTAGGGAAGTCAAATTAAAAATAAACATAATTTGATAGGTCTGAAAGACAGACCTATACCACCAGCAGTGCCTTTGAAAAGATGGAGAAAGAGACAAAGTGTAACCACAATCAACATGTCTTTTAGGAACCAAACTTCACTGCCCTGAAGTGCCTCTGATTTTTTCCTAGGTCATATGGTCTACAAAATCTACCACCATCTCCCTGGAATTCTAGATTCAACACCCTGGCCTCTTCTGAAATTCAAACCATAAAGGCTAACTAGAGTTCACCACTGTATAGTTATTTTTACCAACATTTTGTCAGAAGGGCTTTAATTTTATAAAGATCCATTTGTGTGCAAATTTTCATGGAATCCACAAAGATAAAACTTCTTCCACAAGCTCAGAAGCAGTAACTAATTTGCAAATTGCTTTCTTATGTACGCAAGATTATTTTTAAACGTTAAACTCAAGGTGGTGAAGTACAACACCAATATTATTGATTTAACAGCATTTCATTGTCTATACAGCAAAATGGGATCGTTAGGGGTCATAAGGGTTCACCTCCATTAGCCTGAGCCCACTCAACATCATCTCTTCCTGGAGAGGCAGGAGGTGGAAGAGGTGGGAACGTTTCATCTTCTGTATTCTCATAATCAGGAAGATCAAACAAGTTGTTCTCTAAAGGATCTATCATTGTCACAGATCAGCTTTCCTCCCCTCCTGCAGAAAATACCAAATACATTCAAAGAGAAGCAGCAGGAAGGCAGCTAAACACCAGTCAGCTACAATATCTCCGCAGCTTTTTCAGAAAAAAGATTTGCCAACCAGAAAAAAAACAGTCTGATAAAGATGAAGCGGGAGATACCACAGAGAGAGATGACACAATCCACCCTCACCGGGCGGAATAAAACAAGCTTGTCGTGTTTCAACTCAAGTTACTCGGGAGTGGCAGGTACGGGTCACAGGAACGCATCAAAAGGATTTCTAACCAAAGCACCTAAGAAGACAGCTGGTTTCCACTCGTATCCTGGAGTATCAAAACTATACGAGGGTGGAGTGATAACTCCCCATTTCCAGGTTACCCGCCCGGAAAGGCAGTCTGGAGGAGGATTCCCCTTTTCGGCTCCTCAGGCAAAGCCAATTCCGGAGATTTCAGAACATCAGCACAACCGCGTTCAGGATGACCAGTGCTGCGCTCCCAGGGCTTCAGGAACAGCTCTTCCCACAAGGAAAAAGCTGTTCCTCAGCCCACCTTAGTAACCAGAGGACACCCCACGCAGCCCCGCGCAAACCGACCGTCGGGAAGCGAGCCTCCCTACCTCAGGGCTGCGGGACTCTGACGGAGCCGGCGGCTGCGGGAGCGGCCGAGAGAGGAGCTCACAGGGTC
>NW_009952879.1:753474-758738 GCF_000747805.2 Chaetura pelagica | reverse complement strand
GCCCGGCGAGCGGCTGAGGCGGGCAGCGCGCGGCGGAAGCCTCGCGAGAATCACGGGTCTCGCGAGCTCCCGGGCTGAGGAGAGCGACTCAGAGCGCATGCGCGGCCCGGCGGGGGTGGCTCTTTTGGCGCCAAAAGGCAGCGGGCGGGTTGTGCCGAGCAGCTCAGGGTGCTGTGGTGGTTGGAGCCCGGCGAGGAATCGGGCCCAGGAATGGGGCTTGAAATAGTGTCTGCGGAGCCCTGGTGCGTTCCCCTGGGGAAAGGGCTCCCAGGACAGGTGCCACCCCAGGCTGTGCTCTATGCGGATGCCTGCTGGAGCTTTCTGGTAACTTAAATCTAGTCAGTTTGCAGCTTTCCAGAGTGTAATAAAGACACCAGGCCCTCTGAGGTTTGGCAGCCGTGTGCACGAAATGCCATTTAAGGACTTGGATTTGAAGCTGCAGGAACAAGAGGAGAGAGACTCCAGGCCTTGGTCTCCAGTGCTGTTGCATCTGGAACATTCTGGCTTTGTTTTTTTACAGGTCAGTCCGTAGAAGTGCGTCTCACTTATGGGCTCTTCATTTAAGCCAAATGTGATAAACTGTCAAATATGAATACATTAAATTATTTCCCCCCCCCTCCCCGTATTTCTCTATATACTTGTATTTGATGTGTAATTCTTGTAATTTAATGTATCTCTTCTAATATGACAGAGGAAATCAGTTGCAGCTACTTTCTAGTTTTAAAAAATATATCTACTCAAAATTATTTCAATGGTTAATGTTTAAAATGTCTATTTCCAAATGCAGCAGCATCTTTTATAGTCAAGAATGCATTAAATATAATCCATATGTTAATTGATTAGTTAGCATGGGATCAATTTATTTTCTCTTTTTAGATATAGATAATTTCTTTAATTGACTGAGGCACATGAAGTATGGAAACATATATATTTATAGTTCTGCTGCTTTACAGCTCAAAAAACTTTAAAGATTTGTGTCATAAAATTATTAAAATTAAAATTATTAAAATGTCTGTATGATGAGCTCCTTGCCTTGAAATTAATAGTAATTCTTTGTATGAAAAAATCTTTACATTTGGATGTAGCCTGAATATCTCATTCATAAATATCAGTGTGATACATCTTTCCCTTTAAATGTTTTCCTTATTATTGAATGCTTTTGTCTGTGAAGTAATTGCATTTAAATAGTTACTTAATGTCAGCTACACTTTCTAGAGAGCTCAAGCTTTCAAAATTCCCTTAAGTCCCTGTGTATTTTCTGGAAAAATCAACTTGTTAGTAAAAAAGAAATAGCATAGTAGGGTCCTCTGAGAGCAGAAGGTAGTAGGAATTTATGTGGCTGGCCAGTCTCCATATGCCCAGATCAGTGTTTGTAAGTCCTGTGGTGTTTTGTCTTTGTTAGAGCAGGTAGTTAACAGATAGGAAAAAAAAAAGTGCTGGAAAGGTATAAAAAGTACTGTGCTAAAGTTGAAGCAGAAGATCACAGAGGAGTAAAATGTTATAAAACCTACCATATTTATGCAATTGATTAATCGATATTTTTGAAGAGTGTTTAATTAGAAACTGGACTTGATGACCTAGGTGGTTCTTTCCAGTCCTGTGCTCCTAATTAAATGAAAAGCATATGATGGCAGGCATTGATTATTTGTTTTTTCCTCAGGAAATGAATAACCAGCCACATGCTGATAAAATAACAAGGCAGAAAAGCAAAACAAAAGAAAACCATAGCTTGCTTCTATTTTAGAAGACACTTCTGGTTTCTGGTTTAGGTGAAAGGGAGATACTGCTTATTTCTTTCTGTATTAAGTAGTGTCTTTGCATTCGAAAAACTGCAGAAAATCAACACCTTATTTTATATTTCAGTCTCAATTCCTGTTATGTTATGCATAATATACGGGGGGGGAAAATATCTATTAAATGGGTAGTTGGCTGCTTCAGCATTTGTAGGTTAATGTTACACATAATACATGGGGGTGAAAAAAATCTGTAAATGGTTAACTGGCTGCTTCTACATTTGAAGGTTTTAATTCCTATGGGAGTAATACTTGTTCTGCAAAACCTCTCTAAGTACTGTGTTGGCAAAGCTGTTCATGCAATAAACCCAAGGCAAAACTGATGCCATTGTAGCGTGTTAGTGGGAGATCACATCTTTAGGGACTTGGCAAATTTCAGCTATTAGCTAATCTAATCTAAATTTTAGATCATGCAGTCATCTTAAACATTAATTTATAAGCTTTTAGTATATTACTAAACAGGATTGTGTTCTGATCCACAGTGTTCTTTTAAGTCTCTGCTTCTTGAGGAAGGCAAGACATGTGAGAAAGCCTCTGATTTCTGGCCGTTTTAAAGCCAGTTTGTCTGTCAACCTTCTAATAATTTTTGATGCTGTCGGCCAATTTCAGTCAAATTGGAATCAGACATTTAAAATTCCACGGCTTGTAGGACTAATTATTTTCTTAAATTGCTCTATTAAACACTAAATAGATGAAGTATAAATGTTACAAATAAAATTCTGTGTGCAGATATTTTGGCAGGAAAATATATAGCTTTATGTGGCAATAGAGTTTTAGAGATGCAATTAATATATGTAGTAATTGTGACTTTATTTTCATGCAAGAATCTAGATAAAATGTGGGTTTCCATGAGGGATTAATTCAAATTCCTAAAACACATGCTTTGTTTTGGCTGGGGAAATATGCTTAATTTTCAGTTGCAATACACCAAAGTGAAACCTATTAGTTTTACAGAAGCTCAAACCAACCTCTAATGGTCTTGAAACTTCTCAAATGTGCTATATAATCAAGTAAAAGAAAACTGGTCATTCAGATCATCTGTGTGACAACCATTATAAAAAAATCACACAAAAAAAAACCTGAATAAGGTGTCTTAAGAGGCTTTGAGCAAAGCCCAGAGGCCACCCAGCTCCTGTGTCCCTTCGGGGTTCCAGGATTGTGCTGGAGGAACTCGGCAGTGGCAGCCGCAGTGACACGGAAATGATACCTGAGGAGGCATCAATCCATACGCCCGTGGCTTTATTTCTGTAATCAGTCAATTCAAAATACCTTTGTTCTCGTGCTTTATGTCAAAGGGACTTTAAAACAGATGAGTTGAGCTCAGGCATTTTTCAGGTTCCACCTGTTTGCGGTGCAAGTATGAAGTGCTCCAGAGGAGGGAGCTCTCTCTAAACAGCTGGGATTGGCTGGTGGGAACGTGTCTGAACGGCACAGCTGTGAACATTTAATTTGTTCTGCTTTAGAAATAGGTAAGATATTAGTAACAATGTAGAATCTTTGCATAATATACTGTGAGGTTTGCTCGTAATTTCAGTTTCTAAAAAGTGCATTAGTGACTACTTGGATTAAAAACATTCTTTTCCTCTGTCAGACCACAGACAATTTAAACATGGAATTCAGAAGGGTTCTTTATACAAAGTATTCTTTATACAAAGTATTGACAATGTCAGTGGGTTTTTTTATGGCATTTACTCTGCACTTTTACCGTCAGCTGAGTCAGTCGGTGTGATCCACACTTTTTTATTGCTGTATTAGAAAAATTCTGCATGCAGAAACCCCCATTTTCAGTGGCAATGTCCAGTCATTCATCTGTGTAGGCTTTTTTTTTTTTTTCTGGTGGAGAAAAGCAATGCTACAAAGCAATAAATAATTCAAATTCACAACTCACAACTGAAATAATCCTTGCAATAATCTTTTCAGAGAACAAGAGGCCGCCCTTTGCAACATAGTAGAATAACTGCAGTTGCATAACTCATGTGGGCAATTACAGCAGAGTGCAACTGCAATTATACAGGGCATCTGTAGTCATCATGCATTCAGGACCTGCCTCATATTCACACGTTCTCTGCAAAGCAGTTCAGTGTTTCAGATAAAGGAGTCTCTGCATTTTTCCACAGACTTCTGTAAAGAGGGAAAGAACCTCAGCTGCAACTCAATGTCTTCTTCAGAAATAAGACCTGATTTTATTCTAGAAAGACTTGATGCTTCACAAGTTACTGTAAATGCCTGTAATTCTATTTTACTATAGTGTCTTAGTCCTGTGGCAAAGAAAGAAAGGAAAACAACACATAATTAAAATTTTGTGGCTGATTCAACACATTGCAGTATAAAACCTGCCCAGAGTTGTAAAGAAGCTATTAATGAGTGATGTATTCATATGTCTGAATTGTATGACCCCCACACACACTTCTGAAGCAACCTCTGGAGCTGCTGCCTAGCAAGGGAGAAAAGCATTTCAAGGCATTGATCTTTTTTTGCTTGCAGGCAAAAGACATAAAGCACAGAAATATAATAGCAGTGAGAGTGGTCAGTGCTGGCACTGCCAAAGAAACTGATTTTTCTCTCTTCTACCCAGCACCAAGTCATTAACCACCACCTTAGAATCACAGAATTGTAAAGATTGGAAGAGACCTTCAACATCATCGAGCCCAACCATAACCCAGCTACCACAACCACTTAACTATACTCTGAAGCACCACATCTAAATGCTTCTTCAACACCTCCAGGGTTGGAGACTCCACCACCTCCCTAGGCAGCCTGTTCCAAGGCCTCATCACTCTTTCAGTAAAGAAATTATTTTTTCCTAATATCCAACCTAAACCTCCCCTGGTGTAACTTGAACCCATTTCCTCTCATCCTATCGCTGGTGAGTTTGTAGAGGAGACCAACACTGGCCTCTCTGCAACCTCCCTTCTGGTAGCTGCTATGCTTTTAAAGAACAGCAGCGTGGGCATTTCATTTTTATACTCATCTATTTATAATTCACAGTTTTGGAACTGTAATCCTACATTTCCAGTTTTAATTTAGGCTTTTACTATGGGAAAAATTCAGCGGCCGTTAGTGCCCCTGCTGAGGCTTTACGTTTTAATTATAAATACAGTAGTTTCCACATCAGAGTAAACTAATGATTGCGCAGGAGGGAGATACAGAAACGGCTCCTGACGCGTCGTTTTAACGGGGTTTTCTCTGCCCAACGCTGCCGCTTGTTGGAAGCTGCTGCTTTAATTAAATCGCCCTCTGAATTTTCCCAAAAACAACTCGACCCAAAGCAAAAAAAAACTTAACAGCAAAGTCATCAAGGGAAAGTCACCAACCGTGGGCATCGGGAGGGGGGGATCCCGGGATACCGGACCCCGCAGGCAGCGCCTCCCCCGCTCCGCCCCCGCCCCGCGGGCTCCGCAGCTGCGGGCAGAGCGCAGGGCGGGCAGGGCGTCCTAGCGGCTTCGCTCCGCTCACCGCGCATGCGCCTTC
>NW_009952879.1:750029-752973 GCF_000747805.2 Chaetura pelagica | reverse complement strand
GGGTCCCCCCCCGGGGGCCGGGCTGCGGGGCCCCCCCCGGGAACGCGGGGCCCGAGGCCGTGAAGCGGCAGCAGCGCTGCAGATTTACTTTCTCTTTGAGCCGTCTTGCTACGGCCTGGTTTCCAGAAAAATCAAAGTTATTGATTCCTGGGGGGGTGTCCCCCCCCGTGGAGGTGGCTGCTGAGAGTCTTCTCCGAGGTGTGAGTGGGCGGTGTCCTCGGCAATAAGCAAACTCCTGTCAGATGTGCGGGGTGAAATGAGCGGGGGAAAAATAGAGCAAAACTTGTGTAACTCTTTTCACGTAGTCCTTAATGGTATCTGTTGAATCCTTGGATTATATAATTAGCTAATAAGTGCCGGATTTTACATTTCCAGCAGCGTGTTTCGTAAAGGTGTGTGAGATACTATATTGAAGATGTTAGGCTTGTAAGAAAGGGGTTTTGTTTTTCCTCCTCCTCGCTAGTCTCAGTGAAGCTGTTTTTCAGTCCTCAGCACGTCAGGTGCGTCAGGGGGTGTGCGTGGGGAAAACGCCTCGGAGCTTAAATCGGTGTCACGCAAGCTGTGGGAGTGTGTGGGAGATGGGTCTGGGCTCCTCACGGTTACACTCGAGGGGAGAAAAAGCGTTAACACTGGATTGTTAGGTGTTGGTTTTGAAGCCTGTGTTGAGCTTATGGATCTGAGCTTGGTGGCTGCAGTGACACCGGTACCGAGGCAACACCCTGAAGGAACCAAGTGTTATAGGAGGCTGATCTTTGAGGTTAACAGGTCTGCGTGCTCTGCTTTAGGTTTCAGGTTAAGGTGATGGACTAGCTCTGAACTGAGCCTTGAAGCAGAGATGCCTCTCAGAAGAACAGATTCCTGCCCCTGTATGGTCAGTTCAGGCTGCTCCGGTGTGTTTGTGCTACCCCCTGGCAGGGAGTTGCAGCGAGACCTACAAGGCTCGAGCTTTAAAGCATTCCATGTGTAGCTACGTTTTCAGACGGGCTCAGATCTCGTTTAACCACCCAACCATCTCAATTAAAATAATAAGAAATCGGCATCTAGCAGCTCCTGCTGTGACATTTCTAGCAAACTCTTTTGATTATTAGCCCAGAGATGAGCTGTTTGAAAACTATTCTTTGGCAGGAGTTACCAATTGTATCTAAGTGTTATGATCTAAATATGATGCTGTTTTTGTTATGTATTGATGGAGGGGAAATAATACGGGGGTTTTTTTGCTTGTATAGCACAATAAACTGTATAGCACAGTTTATTTTCTTTTAGGTAGTAGTAGATACATTGTTTTAATCTTTGGGGATCCTGTTTACATATTAATCTTGTTTGATAGAATAAATCTGATATACCTATCACTTGCTGCTTTTAGTATTGATGTTAATCTTCCAAACAAGCAATACATTAAATACAATATTCAAGAATGTAATTAATTTTAAATTTATTTTACATGTCTCATATACTTGTTGAAAACCTTTGGGGACTCATGGGGGTGTTGAGTCTTGTTTATACTGATCAACAATCTTGCTTAATTTTCTGTTTTGTGTGTTTATTTCTCTGGTATATGTCTGAGAGACTGTTGCTCTTTCTCATGCATAAGACCTTGTACCCAGGTTTTGCCAGGCTTAGAGATGTGACACGTATTTTTAAAAGAAGTAGCTTAGTGAAAGTAAATCCAGCAACCTGGTGTCCAGTAAACAGCCAGAATTAATTAATTATGGAAATACCCTCTCATCCTGCTAATATTAAATCCTCATTGTGAAAGGTTTCAAATAGCAAAGAGTAGTTGCATCAGAACTTGGAAATATTTTTAGAATTAGATTGAAAACTGTTGGTTGGTTGTGTCTTTCCCTTGGTGTGTAAGATTGTTTGTCTTTTTTTTCCTCTCCTGCTCTGTGGGTTTTTTTTCCCCTCTTTGGTCACTGCTTGAAATCAACAGTAGAGGTGTTTGTCAGCCTGTGTACATTGCCCAGTGTTTCAAGTATGCTATGCATCTGTGGTCTAACACATTAACACTTTCTAAAGCTCTGTTCCTGGAATAATGGAATTTTGGCTATGTGAGTCTCCAGTTGCTCATTTGCTTCCATCATATACAAACCTGTCACTTTGCAAATGATCTTGCAGACTTCCCTGTTCTTTTTTAGAGAAGAGATGAGAGAGAGAGTGAACAGAGCTCAAGTTACTTTGCTATGTAAAATGAAGGTTCAGAGCGAGGTGGTAGGATTACATGAAGGACCTAGGCATCCAAAAGGAAGGAAGTTATTTAGGCCCAAAGGCAAGGTTGGCGCAAAATCAAACGGATATGGATTGGCCATCAGCAGTCGCTGGAATTCGGAAACTCTGTCAGAGGTGGAAGGTTCTGTAACACGTTCTGACGGGTATTTGACCCCTAGAATCTCGTGCTAGTTATAAAAGATTGAAGCTAGATACTTTTAGGAATGAGTGCTTGTGATACTTTGACTTCTTAGCAGAAAGAAAGAGGAAAGGAAGGAAATGAAAGGAGAAGGGACTGAATGATTCAGGATGTCCTGCTTTCCGTTCCTGTCTTCTCCTGTCTTCATCCTTATTTGGTGATGGGAACTCATTGACTAAAGGAAGAAAAAGCTTATAGCATGAGGTTGCAGGGCTTTAGGAAGTAGGCATATGAGGCCTGATTCCCACTTGTATGACTCTTCTTTTTTTCTTTTTTCTTTCTTTTCCCTGGCAAGGGAGTATGAAGGAGAATTAGGGTAGTTGCAATTTAACTACATGTATATTGAATACTTTAATGAAAATTTCACAAGGATTTTCTCTGGCAGCACTTTTTGTCATTTGTAGCAATTAGTTTAATTATTTGTGCAGGATGTTGTGGTTCTCTCTGGGGTGTTCCAAATGCCTGCTGGACAGTGGAGACAACTTAATAAAAAATTGCCCTGTGCTGCAAGCTTCACTTCTGTATTTGACACTTCCTGCT
>NW_009952879.1:741651-749990 GCF_000747805.2 Chaetura pelagica | reverse complement strand
GGGGGGGTGGGTGGGTGGAAACAAGACTGAAAGAAAATTAACAAAAGGAATACTTTTGACTGAATGTGCTGGGATGGCTTATTGTATTCATAGCAGGTGAAACAAGAGCAAAATCTCCACTTTGTGTTCCTTTCAAGCTTCTGATTTCCTTTGAATAACTGGCAGTTGTTGCCCAGTTCTATGTTTCTTTAAACCCATACTAGATCTAGAGATGTAGAAGTAGAAACTTTGGAAAGAAACAGGAGGGTAGGTTTCAAGATAATGCCACGTTCTGTATTGCACAAAGTTTTTTGTTCACATGAAAATAAAGTTACTTTGTCATTCTTTCATTGCATCTTTACAAAACAGCAGAGGGAAGGATCATATTTATATTGAGAGAGTTATTCTATAAAATGCCAGTGGAGACAAGGTACAACTGGTTGTTAGGTTGCTGCAGGTGGTCTGCTGGATGCCAGATATGGCACATACAGTGGTATGCACAGACCATGCTGAAACAGCAGCACCACTGTCTTGTCTCAAATGGGATTTTATATTCAGATAAATATCTTAGGGGCTGTGGGGTTTTTTTGTTTGTGTTCCCTGGATGAAAGCGTAGTAGTGAACAGAACAAAATAAGTGCATCTTACTGTTCCCCAACTTTGGTCTTTGCTAATTTCTTTGACACATTAAGTCTTAAAAAGGCTCATTACTTCATACCTAAAGAGCAGCAGAACCAGTGGGCTGTTTCCCGGTAGACTTGTTTCCAAGATTTGTCCTCCATGGAGTAATTTATTTTTTTTTGGTCCCTTGGGTGTGAGTTTAGAGGGAATGAAAGATTTTCAAAGAGTTAATTTTAGTGCTTGCTGGGTTGCTTCTGCCTTTCTTTTGGGGAAAAGGTGGTGGGTTTCTTTGTTTTTTAAAACCAAAAAGTCTCTGAGGAGGGCAGCCTCTCTATGGATTTCCTTTGACTTCAGGGGAGCTTTGTGTGTATGTGTGCAGTGTTCTGGAAGTTTAGGTCCTGGAATCTTATGACTGATCTGGCTGGACTGCAGTTGCATTGAATGCATGTGTAGAATTACTGCAAACTCTTAAATACTTTAAAGAAAAAAAAAATCTGAATTTTTTCCTTTTTTTTGTCCCCTACTGCTGAAGGATTAACCTGCCTTAAAAAGTACATGTGGTATGAGGGGATACATTTTAGGCAGGCAATAAATGCTGGATAATTGCAAGAAAATTGTGAGCCTTTTGTTATTCACTAAATCTTCCAAATTTAAATTAAAGCATACTCACACATAACATTCTCTGTAAGTGTGCATATGCCTGTGCATAGTTCCTCATTGAATTAGAAATAGTATTCTAATAATACTTAAGAAGCTAACAGAACATGTGTTCTGTTATAATAAATAGCAGAAAGTAAGAACCTGCATCATCTTCCTAACTTTTTTTATTATTTCTGGATTTGTGAACTGAATAAGTTACAGCTAAGTGTACACAGCTAGTGCAGAAAGAAACACGAATGTCAAACTGACTTGTGCTGTTCTTACTTGCAAAGTGAAAGGCAGCTTTTAGTTTACAGTTACTGATGTAGGAAAGATTTTAAGATGCTTAATACTATATTTAAGCCTAACGACAGTCATGGATACATCCTTTAGTTATTACAATGTTGTCTTTGTTCAAAAAACATAGGAGAGCTGAATAAAAACTGGGTGTAAAAATGTTATTCAAATGAGGTGAAAGGTAAGGAAGGTGCAGGCTGCAAACATTAATCCAGCCACTTTTCCTTTTCTGTTCCTTACAGCAGAAGTTCTGTAGATGGTTACAAAGGTGTTATTTCACAATGAAGCATGTACAGGGTCCTGGTCCTTCTTCAGAAGTCCTCTCCTTGCTGTCTCATGATGCTTCTTATCTTGTGTCAGCTCTTACACTGAGATGTGCATGCTGATCTGACTGAGAATTTAGCCACAGAGAGGCCCGGGTTAGTCCTCCTGTGCTCTCAACAACATTGATGTAGCCACATGTTCCCTTAATCAGGGGAATCAGCTGAAAATTTGCAGTATTTTTTAGTTAATTTTTAAATGGATCTGTTATCTGAATTGGTTACTTAGGAACAAACGGCTAGGGGCAGAATGAGGCACAGCCACCTCCTTTGGCAAGAGCTCAGGCTTTTGCAGGATTAAGTGACAGAATACTCAGAACCTGAGAGATACTATTGACATACTATTTATGTTGAAATTCAGTAATTACAACAATTTCTGAGTAGCACATCTTTTAACTTGATAGTCTTAGGTCTCTGTCTCTAGAGGATCAGATTAGCTTGGAAACCTTCCAGTGTTACCTAGTAGCTGAAGAAGGTTGTTTGTTGTTTTGTGGTTTTTTTTTTTAAAAAAAGGATGAAAAGGGACTAGGTAAACCAGTATGTAGCTAAATTAATTATTTGGTGTAACAACAGTGCTACTCTTGTTCTGGGCAGAGGGTTTTTGCTTTAGCACTGGCTTAAAAAGAAGATAAACCAACATGAAAACTAGGGGGAATTTACATGAGACATCAGCCTGTTATTTGGGTGGATATTGACAGAAAAATTCAGTGTATACAAGAGAAGCATTCTGAAACGAATTGGGGAAGGAATTTTCTTTTATGTATGGCAAATCTAGATATGCCCTTTGAATTAAGTTCAAAATTTTCCAGTAAAAAAGCTTTCCCCAGCTTCTTGCCTTTGTTACC
Source organism: Chaetura pelagica (assembly GCF_000747805.2). NCBI lineage: Eukaryota > Metazoa > Chordata > Aves > Apodiformes > Apodidae > Chaetura > Chaetura pelagica. The sequence goes on along the minus strand of NW_009952879.1, from coordinate 747,290 downwards.
CTTTTTACAGCTGCATTTGTTCTCCCGTCTTTGCCCTGGGGATTGACTGGGCTTTATAAAGTGCATAGATTCCACTGCCAAAACAAAAATGTCTCTTTGAAGTAACAGTGTTAGTTGGCAACATCTGTTCCTTGCTTGCTGAATTTTTGGGGAGCAGGTTTGTTCTTCCAAGGATTTAAATTTTTGTTTATTTTTTTTCTTAAAGGAAGCAGTGGATATTTTTTTTTTTTCCCTGAAGACTTGCTAATTTCTAGCAACACATTAGTAATCAGATGACTTCTGATTTGATGTATGTTCAGTATTACCCTTGATTATACTTTGGAAAGAATGTGCAAGGCTTTCTGCCACTTAGTGCCCACAGGGATTGAACAACCGGGAAAGACTAATTCACTGCTCAGTATCTCTGTAAACATCCGTGGAGAAGCTGCTGTCATCCTGGAACTTGTCTGAGCAGGAGGAGAGCGAATTCCTGCAGAGCTTCTCCCTCCTGACAGCTGAGGACATGGTCTTTCACCTGGATTTAGTCACCTTGCCTTGGCAGAAGGAAGTGTCCAATGGTGTCTGACAGGGTAACACATGCAAAAGGAATAAGAATGGAAGCGGATAATTTTCCTTTACAGGCTGACAACTAGAACAGAGATACTCCAGCAGTGTGTGACTCTATGGCTGAATAAGTATCTTCTTAAAAATCTACTTTCAGGATTTTAAAACAAATGGTTACAACTTCTGGCAACTTCTTTCTTTCAGTGTTTTTTACAACTCAGCATTGTTCTCTGCTTTTCCAGAACTTTTCTCATTGTGGTGGAAAGATGAGTCAGCAGATTTAGCACAGCAAATACAATTATTTCAGAATGCATTTTTTAGGGTGAAAATATTTTGTTGGGATACAGATGTGTGTGTATTTATGTGAATATTTTTGTATAGATGAATACAGTAGATGCACATGTTAAACATTTTCTTCCACTGGATAGCTGTGCTGGCAAGTATTCTGTGTCACAAATATAGGCAAAGATCTAATTCTTCCATCCGTGGCTGTCTCTGAGCCCCAGTTACATGTTTTGGCTTTTTTAATATTTTCATCTGCACATTCTGGGTGTTTTCTGTCCCAGTCCCTCATGTGTTAACTGCAGCTTTTGATGGAGTTTGTGCTTCTGTGCTCTTTGCTCAGCTCTTGCCCAGGTGGCTGAATTCTAGTCCTGGTTCTTCATAGGCCTTGTAAAGCAATACTGTAACTTTTTTTTGTCATCGTAGTGTCTCTCCTAGGCTGTGTGTGTACCACATTAGAGTTGTGAAGATTCTGTTCCCATTGTACATATTTATCCCTCATTTTTATCATTAACTCGTATTTCAGGGACACGAAACAATGGAAAAGCAGGACTTCTGTACATACATGTGTTGGCATATGATCAGTATTTTATAGCTTCTATTTATCCTCTGTGTTTTGCTTTAAATAATTGATAAATAAGTTATTTTTTCTGTCTGTAAGAAAGCATTAGTGACCTGTGGTTCTTTTGTTCTGGTTGTGTGTAGTGCTGGCAAGGAAGATCAGCAGTAGGTGCACAGATACTTATGAAAGGAGACAAAAAACTCGGATTTCTGGTTCATGAGATTTAGTTCTTGGATTTCTTCATTTGAGATGGCAAAGGTTACTTGTGGCAGACTTTTAATTCAATGCTGCAGTAAGTCCTGAGGAGCCCTTGTAACTGAGGGGTTGAAAAAACATAACCCAATTGCATTGTTTAGCCACAGAGCTAAATACCAGAAAAGGGTGCCTGAGCCTTTCTGGCAGCTGCTGTTGCCACCCGGGATAAAGGGATCTAACTCCAAGTCGTGGCTGGGAACAGCTGCCAAAAAATCTGATAGGAAGAGGCACCCAGGACATGAATCTGATATCTGTCCATTTGTGCCACTTCTAGCATCTGTGACTTTACTCTCTTTGGTGAGCTCTGTCTTCAATTCAAACATGTTACTTGGCATGCTTCAGGTTATTTAAGAGAAAATGGTCTGAAGTGTTTCATGGTGTAGTGGTGAGGTTGAAGCAGAAGAGGGAGGAAGCTTAAGGCAAGTATTCCTACCCAGCAACTGAGCCTATTAGGAGTTCATGCATTTGAACTGTCCCATTGGTTGGGCACTCAACAAGAGACTTGAAGTTGTATCTTGTATTTTCTTTAAAATACGTGCCTTTCAGCTTTAGAAAAATGAGTTTTTACTTGGAATTGGCCTGGCCAGATGCTTTGTTGGACAGAACAATAGTTTTCTAACAGTTTTGTTTTACATACCTTTTACTAGGAAAAATATTTTAGTCAAATTGTCTACCTCTTATTCTTACATGCAGTGTTTCTTCTGGCAGTATTAAATCTCAAAATATGCCCTGCCACATCTGTTGCATTGTGGAAGTGGAACAGTGTTTTCAGATTTTAAAATTAATTCTAGAAAGGAGCAGATATATTTATTGGGCAATCATATATCCCACCTAAAGGTAAGATTAACTTACGAAGGATCTCTAACATGTTACAAGAAGTGAAAATAAACAGGAGTTGAAAAATTGTGGATTTTTCCAGAATAACTTTGGATCTTTTTGAGTTGTTGTTTTAACTACAAGTTTTATGATGTTGCACTGGAGTTAGCCCAGATAGAGACACCTGTGGTGTAAGCTGTGAAACTACTGTAATTACTTTTACCTTCCATCTTATTCTGTGAACTGTTGTTCGTTAAAAGAAAAATCAAATAAAAAATTGTCTTGCTGCTTGGGTTTGGCACAATCATGCAAAATAGTAGTCTGTCTTTTCAAAACTGCAGAATGTCTTCATGTTCCTAATACTTTATTTCAGCTCCCTGATTGAGGTTGTTAATGGAAATGATGTAGTGAACTGCCTGCTTTCGTCTCTAAATTGACAGTTGTGTAGGCTTGGGGAAAGCATTACTGTCACTGCTCTGCAAAACAACCCCCAAGCCTGTATCCTCGTGTGACAGGAGATCTGAAAGTAAATGTACTTTATGCTTTCACTCATACTAATTGTTCCGCTTGCAAAACTGATAGTAATAACTTGGAACAACTGTTTGACAAATTGCTGTTAAAGACTCTGTCAGACTTTTCCTCTAGCACTTTGTTTCTCCTCTCTTAAGTAGACTCCAGGATTGGTACAGCTTTATTGTAGCCTTTAGGGTTGAGTATATGATTAACTCCTCACTAATGCGAATCAAAAAAGTTCTCAAGGATTTGGAGTATTATTAGTATGAATTAAGAGTAAGGATTTATTTTCTGTTTTTGACATCGTGTCCTAACGTACTAATGGCAGCAGTTCCCTCTCTGTGGTGGTTCAAAGAGAGTAAGTATGCTCTAAAATGTTAATGCATCTTTTCAGCACTGGGGTGACTGTCCCCAAAAGCATGAAGTGAGGTCTCTTCTGCCCTCCTTGGTGTATAGGATGAGAGCACTCTGCAAAATCTGGAATTCCTCCCTGCCCAACCTCTGCATAGGGAATACAGGTTTGCTCAGGATCCCCTAACTCATTAAAACATACCTATGGTGCCCAGCTGTCTGTGTGTGTTGCACATGTTTGCAGTGGTTTTAAATCAAGGGGTTTTAATGTTTAAAAGCACAGTTATTCTGAAAACACCTACAACCAGACCTTAAAAGAACACTTGGATAGGCTCAAAAAGTGACCTGGTAACCTGGTGAAATGATGGTATTTGTGACAAATCTTGTCCATTCAGGAGTTTGTGGGTAAGACTGTGTGCATCTCTGGAAAAGAGAGAAGAGCATTTATTCCAGCAGTAACTAGAGGTTGCTGTGCACTGAAATTCTTTTTTTGTTGTTGCCACTCAGTATTCTTTTTTTCTAAGCATCCACTTTTGGCCATTGTCAGGAGATGAGAGACTGGGTTAAGTGAGACAGTTCTGAAGTCTTAGATGAGCATCCATACAGGTGAGATGGCATTGAATCTGAAAAGATCCCAATATCTCATGCTGTGATTCTCTTCAGAAAACCTTTCTCACCTCTCTGATATTCCACAAACTGGCTGCTGAAGGGGTGAATGTGGGCTCCCCAGGATGTCAGACTGCAGTTGTCTTCTGGCCTCTTAAAATGGGCATTTTGCACAGTGTGAATTGACAGCAATAGAGGTGAAGTTTCTCTACACCACCAGAGGGTCAGTGGGGAGGTGGGGTGTGGTGGGATGTATTTGGGAGCAGACTGTACTCTTGGGAAATTCTTCATTTTTTTAAACTTTGAGGTTACAGAAGTGCCATGTGACTAGGAGGAGGACCCTGCACTGTCAGCATAATTCCTGGAGTACCAAAAGGAGTAAGTCATGTTGACTTAATGGGAAGGATCCTACCTGATCAAGTGTGGGCAGAGATAATTCAACCTCTAGACTATTTAGTGCTGTACTGTAAGGAGGGGAAACAAACAAGTCCCCCCAAAACTTGCCCCAAGTGTATATTTTTATTAAAACTTTGTATTTGGTCTGGAAAAGAGAGATATCTTGTAACAATTGTGTCTGAATTTCAGTGATTCAGACACTTCCCTTTCTACAGTGATACTGTCTGATTGCTGTGCAGCATATTTATCTGGCTCTGCTAGCTGAGTAAGAATGTATGTATTGGTGGTGTTGTGTGAAACCACACTGTTTCTTTAACAAATAGAGCAAACAGTGCTGATGTCCCTGCAGCTTCATTGAGATGATCACATTACAAAAGCTGGATTCTTGCCCTAGCGCAGTATGTTTAGTATGTGCTTGGCTTTAAAGCCAGTAGCAATAAATTAAATGATAACCTGTTGCTGTAGAGTAGTGCTTGGAAGCACTGAGGTGGTTTGATGATTTCCTGCTTTGATGGAACTCTGGCAAAGTCACTGTGCTTTGACAGTGAAAAAACAGCTCCAAGACTGCAGCAGGTAATGGTGATGAATTTTAATAGGAATCTTTGTCTCTGAATAAAAGTTTTATGTAATATCAAGTAACTACTAGTGCTCCTTGAGGCAGACATTAGCACACTAACATGCTGCCATTTTTAGCTACCAAAGTTTTGTTACCACTTTCTTGGTGTCCTAGGGATGAACTGATTCAAGTTTTCCCTTTTCTGTGTTTTGTATGTCTTGTTTAGTTAAGTTTAATTTGTAAGACTTCATTTGCTATGATTTACTTGTCCACCTGTTTCTAGACGTGTTTTGCACTGCAACTTGGCTGTCCTGCTTTTATGTGGTGAGATTACAGCCATAGTTACTGGTCAGGGAATAATATTCCTACAGTAGTTTCAGTTCAAAGATTAACTATAGAAGTCCTGCCTCCTAGAAATACTGAGAGTAGATTACCACCAACACATTTGATGACACAAACACTTAAAAAAAAAATGTATCTATCTACATTGAAAATTTATTAGTATTTAGTTCCTGAAATGAAGGATGGTAATGAGAAAAAAAATTCAGGAGTAATCTTCTATGATAAAAAATAGTTTGTGCCCAGCATTAATTGCTCCAGAGTTTATTGTAGGAAGGTAATGGATGCTTTGCTCCAATTTTAGTCTTGGGATCTTAGTTGAATAAGCTAGTTCAGCTGTGTTCTAGGAAGAACACAAGTCAATTTCCTTGAATTCAGACGTGGGATTTGTTTGCTTTTCTGGGCACACTTGAGGGGAAA
>NW_009952879.1:731588-741481 GCF_000747805.2 Chaetura pelagica | reverse complement strand
GTAATCCAGCTATTTATTAGCTTTCTTTTTTACATTTTAGAAATTAGATTTTTAAAGTGTCTGTCTCTTAATGGTTCTTCTGTGAAACAGTCTGTAGGTCAGATTAACTTGAATGTTCCTATAAGCCACGTTTATCTACACAGGGAAGCTTCTTGTCGCAGTTGCTCTAGGATATTTGTTATATGACTATACTGCTGCAAAGCATTGGTAGGAGGACAGAAAGAAGGGAATGTTTCTTTTTGTAGGATAGCCTGAAAACAAAGTATCTGCACTAGAATTAAGTAATTTTTTTACTAAGACAGGACAATTATGGTGGCATCACTACAGCAGGGTAAGTACATGGAAATGTATGATGTGAGGCTATTCTTATTTTGAGCATTATTGCCAAATTGTTTGTCCAGAGTGAGCGTTGTTTGAAACTTGCTCTCAGTGTTGCCTGGTAATTGTATGCTGGGACTGTTAAAATGTCAAAATAACAGACTGAACAGAACTAACCTTTCCATCAAAGGTCTCATTCTGTTTCCTCTATTTATCTCTTCTAAGCATTATCACTTCCTAAGTTAACTTAACAATTGCATCCTGTCTCAAATATTTCAACTGATAAATGAAGTAAGAGTGTGTCATTGCTTAAACTTTAGGAGTCATTGTGTAATAAAGAAGAGCTGTGAATATTTATATTATTTTGATTTGTCTGGATTAAATCTTGCATACAGCCAAACAAAGATTGTAATCCTGCCTGGAAGTGCAGCTCTCTAATGAATGAGTTGAGGGTTTAATCCTTTAATTTTGCATTTCTGTTGAGTCTGGTGCAGTTTGTCATTGCTTCTTGGAGAATCAGCCTTGTATCTTCTCAACTGACCAGCACCTTGCTGGGTTTTCAAATAATATCTCTTTGTACATCATGTTTTGAAAGTGGATGTTTTATGAAGTGATTAATAGAAATAGTTTTCTTTATTTTGTGGTGAAATATACTTGTTGTTGACAGGAAGTGGTTCAGGCTCTGAAATAGATTCTGTTCCTTGAGCCTTTCATACTAGCAACACTGTATTATTCCCTGAGAACATCACATTAACTTTGCCTAAGCAAAACAGATATTAACTGTTAAATATTTACTCTTGCAGCAACTTATTGTTGCAGTTGGAAGTGGGAACATTTAAATGAACTCTTAAGTTTACAACCTATTGGAATGAGGTGTTTTCATAGAATCTGGAGTTATGAAAATATAATCTTTTGGGGAAATGGAGCTTGTGTTTAACTACTTTTAAAGTTTAACTACTGTTTAAAGTTTTGTATTTCTATTTGTATTGCTTTATGATCTTAAACCTAGACTTCTGGTGGATGTGCCCTTGAACAAAACAAAAAGCTTAAAACCTTTGGTTTGTTTCCCTTCCCCATTTAAATTAGAGGGGAAAAAATTGTTTCCAGTGGCCTTTTTTTAATGAGTGTTTGTTGGCTGTGCCTGATAACCTTTTCCTGATGTCTAAATAGAAGCTTCTGAACGGATTATTAGTTATATAGTTTTGTGAATATCAAGAGATAAAACATGTAGAAAAACTCTGTAGGAAGTTATAACACAATCCTTGAAAATGCAAAACTAAAAATAGTCTGGTGTGCTGTGATTCGTGAGGTCTCTGATCATTACTGCTGAGTCATGAAGCCATTCCTGTAGGTAGTGAAGCTTATCATGCATCAGTTTGGACAGAACCTCAAAGAAACTGGGTATCATCTGTTGGCCTTTATAATTGTTTTATCTAGAATGAAATGCTGTTTACTTAAATTAGAGTTCCAAAAATGCGTCTCTTTCATGGGGATGACTGTGCAAGTTGGTTCCTCCTGAACAGGGTGGTACATACGTGCAAAAGTATAATGGATTTAATCTCTGACCTCTATGCTCTATTGCTCCTCTTCTTGTAACACAGCTGGGTAAACTCCTACAGCTTAATAATCATCTGTCCTTTCTGTTGTACAGGACAAATTTGGAAGCCCTTCAGAAGAAGCTCGAAGAACTAGAGTTGGATGAACAGCAAAGGAAGCGCCTTGAAGCTTTTCTTACTCAGAAACAAAAAGTTGGAGAGCTGAAGGATGATGACTTTGAGAAGATCAGTGAGCTGGGAGCAGGAAATGGTGGTGTGGTCTTCAAAGTGTCTCACAAGCCTTCTGGTCTCATAATGGCAAGAAAGGTGAGTGCCTCAAAAATAGGAACTTAGGGATGATTTTTATTAAGGAGGTTGTTTCTGAAATATAGTTACTTTATTGCAAGAAATAAGTGATGTTAACACAAAAAAGCTATCTAATGCCAGCTTTCAGAAAAGTTAATTTGTTTCAAAAAGTAGGAAAAGTTGCACTTGCTTATCCTAAACTTCCCAGTTTTAGGAAGTGTCTCATGTTAGTGATGAAAGGATAGGAATTAATTCCTCCTTTTCATTCCCCCCCATTTTGACAAACACGGTCATCTCAGCTGGGCATGTGTCTTTCAAAGAAAATGTGGTAGACTCTCTAGTGGGTAAAAGGCCTAAAAGAAATTAGTAAAAGGTATAAATTAGGAAAAAGTGACAATAGCCTGTATTCTGGGCCATAGATTTAGAGGAATGGAAGCGATATCACCTGTCCTAAGATCTTCCTTCACAGCTGCAAACCAGAAAAGGGCCTCTGGATGATAATAGAAAAGATGAGGACTCAAAAAGCTGAGAATGAGGGAGAACACTGTGGTACAGTGACTTCCTCTGGTTTATTGTCTCATCAAAGGGTGCAAGTGGCTTCAGTGCAAAAAAAGTACTTCTCCTTCTGGTGAGCATATTTCTCAGTGATTCAGCTTGATAGCAGTTCTGACCTGGTGTGTCAAATGAGATTATTTTAACTGAAATAGCTTGATGCTTTAATTCTTACTTTGTTTATACATGGAAAACTTCTATGTCTTTTTTCATTGAGATGCTGAAATACTTCAGATCTTTTTTTTTTAAGAAGATGACACTGTTATCCTCAGCAAAACTGAAGGAAAATGTGCATACACTAACTTTTAAGAATAAACCATGCTCAGCACACTGGCAGTTTGGAGAGAAGCAAAGATAAATGTCCACTTCTGAGGTGTGACAATTATGAAATATCTCTGAGGTTTTCTTGAGCTAAATCAATATAATTGATTATTATTTTTTTTTAACCTACTGAGGTTTAACAGGAAGTTTTGCCCTAATTCATTAATATTTGATGCAACTGAGGTGTTTGCTGAACTGCAGTTTTTCTTCCATCTATTGACTGAAGTTAGATTTCCATAATGTCTCTGAATCTTCTCTTTCACAAAAGAAATACACTACCTGTATTGTATGAGGTAAACAGCCTAGTGGAACAAAGGATTTTATGTAATTTTCCCTTTAGATTTAGATTGTTTGGAGAGTTGTTATTTGAGGTTCAGTGAATTAATTCCACTGAAGCTTTGTAAACACCTGTGCTGATATTTTTCAGCAGCTGCTTCTGAGACAGTGTGTCTTTGACACGTTTCCTTTAGACATTTGCTCAGGGCCTTTCTTCAACTTAAAGAGCTTCAGTTTATGAGCTACTCATAAAAAACAGCTAAGAAAAGAAAAGGTGCAGGAATTTCTGCTAGAGAAGTGTTCTGTGAAAACAAGAGATGGAAATCTCACCTTTTCATGGGTACTGATGTTTCAACTTACTTGTACAGTACTGGAGTCTTTTTTCTTTGCCACTGAGAAAGAATGGATTATTTTACAGCTAAGTCATAGAATAATTCTGGCTGAAAGGGGCCTCAGGAGGTCATATAGCCCAACCTCCTGCTCCAAGCAGAGTCAGAAACAGGGTCAGAGCAGCCTTGAAAGGCTCTCTGACCAACCTGTTCCTTCTGAATGGCACTTTGCCACTAGGAAAATAATAAGAGTGGATCATTTTACAGTTAATTCACCTAGAGATCAAGCCAGCCATTCGAAACCAGATCATTCGTGAGCTGCAAGTTCTGCATGAGTGCAACTCTCCGTACATCGTGGGCTTTTATGGAGCTTTTTACAGTGATGGAGAAATCAGCATTTGCATGGAACATATGGTAAGTATGTATAAATCTGCCTCAGTCTGCAGTTAATAACAGACCATTAATGCAAAACCTGATTGTCAACAGGACTTAAGTTAACAAAGTCAGCCTTTTGCAGGAATAAAGAATCAAATACTGTATTTTGGATTTACTCTGCAAACACGAGGCTGGGACTGATAGGATCTGTTTTTTCCCTTTCTCCAGTATCTGATTTCCTGTAGAAGTTCAAGCTGCACAAGTATAGCCTCCCAATTGCTTCTGCTTAGTCCATGGTCCTTTTTGTTTTATAAAACAATATTTACCCAATTCTGCTACTTAGACACTTGTTTGGATTTGGGTTCCGTTTTAGTTTTGCGCAGAATGGACCAGATCACTCTGATGCTCCAGCTGTGTCATTCTCAGAACCTATGACAATCAGAATCTAGTTTAGTCTGTCTTAGCTGAATCCATATTGTTTCCTTCTTTTTCACAGAAAATGCAAACATAAGTAATAGTGCACAGGAAGTGAACAAGCCCAGAAGGATCTTATGCAACTTTTTTAATAATAAAAAATTATTTGTAACCATGTTTCATTTTAATAGAAAAGTACACATTCTTCTAGACATCTGTTTGCCTTTCTCTAACCATATGGAGCCAAATACTAAAAGTAATTTATTTTTTTTAAATTAAAGGACATTCAAATTTTTTGCCTCACTTGCTTAGTAGAGGAGGTTTTTTAACAATATGAAATATGATAAATCTGAAGACCTTTTTATTTTTTTCTGGAAAAAAAAATGTTTCTTTGGAGATAACTCTTATTTTTTCTGGAAGGTATATGTGGCTGTTTTAATGCTTTTCTGGTCTTCTCTTAAAAAAAATTTTAGAAGAAATCAATGGTTGCCTAGGAACAAGTGATCATGATCCAATTTTTAGCCATGTGCTAGCAGAATAGAAGGTGTGCATACCCCAAAATACAAATGACTGTTGGGAATTACAAAAATGTTATTTTCTCAAAATTGCAAACAAAAATGAAAAATAGGAAGGCAAGAGATGTTAAAAATGACTGGGCATAGTTGCAGAATACATTGTTCAGTGTTACAGGTGTTCACATCTGCTTTTTACTAAAATATTGTTGACACATGTTGAAGGAGGCATGGTGGGGTATAATTACAGGCAGAAATAAAAGCCTTAAGGAATCTCTATTTATCAATGAGAAAATTAACAGGAGCAATCAGGGTTTGTAAATTCCTAAACAAGGAATGATCTGTCTGACATGAGACATCTCAGTTTCAGATGAGGCAAGATGAAAGCTGGAGCTTTGGTGCCAGATCTCCAGGTCAGACTGGGTACAGGATTTTACACATAGAACAATAGAATAGAACATAGATCAGACTGGGTACAGGATTTTACACATAGAACGATAGATCAATAAGATATGAAAGAGAAGGTGACTTATGTAAACTGTAGTCTTGATCAAATTATTAAGCTACCAGCTTAATGCAGATCATTAGGTGCAAGGTTTAAATCTCCTTTTGGATCATAGAATAGACAAAAATCTTGGTTTTATGATTATTTCTTTACATAACTTTCTTTCAATTACTGCCAGTCAAAAATTATGTTACAAAACGTAAGTATGAATATGAACAAAAAGCTTCAAGTGGAAAAGGCATAGAACTTGAAAGTTTGATTGTCTGATATTTTTAGGTACAGAAATTCAAAATCAATGCGTAACTTGGCTTAGGAGCAGGTATTTAAAAAGGAAAAAGGACTGGATTCTGCTCCTGAAAGACACTGAAGGTTGCAGCCAACACTAGGCAGTTGGATTGTCTTCAGTCTCTTCCAGGATTGGAGCTAGTTTTTGGGGAGGGGGAAAAAGAAAAAGTGTTTTTCTGTAGGAAGCCTTTGTTAATATACTGGTGCCTCAGCAGAGACAGCTGCCCAGAAATGCAGACTGGTCACAAGAGACTTAAATAGTATTGGTTTTTTTTCTGTTGGTTTATTTTTAACCAAGTGTGGTGATCAAATAAGTATTTTTGTGCTTGCCTTCTCACAAGAGTTTTAGATTTTAATCCACATACAATGTTGATTCTTTTCACATGTAAAAATGGTGAGGAAAACTTCCAAAGGAGCGATTAAGGCAGCAGGCACTTACTTTCTCCAGTTGGGTTTATGTCTTGAGTACTGGGAGGTGTCAAATACTGATCTAGACAACAGGATATTGTTTTTTAATTGGAGAAATAACTTTTTCATTCTTTCTTTGGTTTTATATTCTGTTATAGGGAATTGGAAATTTATGCATAAACCTATTGTTGAATCCATGGCTAAAAATATTTTTTGTACAGTTTTCCTTCTTAAAAGCTCTTAGCAACAGTGGAATATATTTGACTTTGCTGAGGGCGAATGTGCATGCATTCCATTTATTTAACCTGGTAAGATTAGCAAGACTGTTACTTACAATGAAACTTCCCATTTTGGTTCTTGGAGAGCTGTGCCAAATCAACCCTCCATCCTGACAGTCACCCTGGGTGTGCAGAGCTAAGAGGCCAACTTTATTTGCGTTGGGTCTCCTCTGGGGTTGAGGGAAAGGGGGATCTGGGTTGAATGATGACCATGGGGAGCCACTAGCACACCTTGTATTCAGGAAGAGAACTCTGTCTTTTCCACTGTGATGAGTTTTCATCCCTGTAATCAGAATCATAAAATCTTCAGTGCTACTTTAATTTTCCTCACTCTGTCTTCAGAGTGGGAGAGAGTATCATGGGATGGCTGTGACAAGAAAAAAAGGCATGTTACTGCATTGGGCTGAAAGGTACAGAAATCTGTAAAACTCCTAATGCTTTGTTGACAGCTATTTGTAGACAGTACAGCCTTAGCAAGGGCCAAACTATGAATATCTTCTAGTATGGAAGATCATTATGTGAAGTGTTTATTTAAGTGGATGTTGTTCCTGGCCAAATGTTTGTTTAAAATAAACACAAAACAGACAAGTTTGTATTGGGGAATGATTGATTATTTTTTTTTTCTTATATAACAAGGTTGAATCAAACATGAAAAGCAACACTTTTTTTTTTTCCTCACCGAATTTCAGCTTGAGACCATAGTCCTCTTTAAAATGTCTTAGAGTAGTTTCACTGAAGCTTGACTATTCAAACATTTATTGTTAGGATGGTGGCTCCTTGGATCAAGTTCTGAAGAAGGCTGGAAGAATTCCAGAGCAGATACTGGGCAAAGTTAGCATTGCGGTGAGTGTGCTCGTGGCTGGAAGTGGGTACATCAGGGGGCACTTCTGTCTTGGTGTGGTAATGCCAGGCCCAGGAAGCTGCCACTTTAGGACTGAAGGATGTGTAAGAGATAAAATATTACCTTTTAAAAAGCTGTCTTTGTGCATGATGTTGTTTGGTAGCTCAGGGCACTGGAGTGAGTAACACGTTCTATTGTGTTTGCTTTGATTTTTCGGCTGTTGTATCAGCTGATGCTTCTGGATAAGAACAGAATTAACATTTAATTAAAAAATTTTGGATGTTATCTTTTCATATCTATTGTGCAACAAGCTCTGTATGCAAAACTTGAATAAGGGGTTGTTTGACTCCATTTCTCTAGTCTGAGCTGGAGGTAGAAATTAAAATAAAATACTCATTTGCAGTGATTACATTTTGGGATTTCTGTTATCTCACATTCCCTTGAAATTCTTGTATAGACAAAGCATGTGATTATCTCTTATGTTTCATAAATTAACATTTTTTCTTTTATTTGTCTTTAGGTAATAAAAGGACTCACATATCTGAGAGAAAAGCATAAAATAATGCACAGAGGTGAGATAAAATAGTACATTGTAACTTTTCTTGAATATAATTTTTATTCAACTTAAAAATACATACTTTTTTCTGATTGGTTCTTTATAGTTCAAAATGAGTTTAGTTCAGAGGGGTTTTCTTGGGTAGTTTAAGGCAAACTTTTTTTTATTCTGAATCTCTTACTGTAGCTAGGATTATATTGAAAAGCCTTGTCTCACTGTATCTGTTTGTTCATTGCAACTGCTAGTCTTCTGACAGTAACAAATCTAGTAAGTATGACAACAAAATTTTTTTGAGAGATTTGCACTTAAAACCCCTGACCTAAAATTAATTTGCCAGTTCAATACCCATTATTGCTATGAAAAAAAGTCACTATTTCTACCAGCTGTCTTATATTCACATGCTATTTGTAGACATCTGTCATGCAGAATTTAATATTTTTTATACTTAAAATAGTTTTTAAAATATGGTGGAGCTGTAATGTGAGTGTTGCTTCTGCACTTCTCGGGTCTTTAGTTACTTCACTGCAAAATAAATGCACTGCCTCATTTTCAGCTTACAGGTTTTTTTTAAATCCACCTTTTTAATTAAAATCCATTGCATGTTTCATTAAACAAAAATGACACTTGATATGGTAAAGTACTAAATTCCATTATTGCTGATGTGAGTGTAAACTGAAGACTGGAGATGGAGCATTTTATGGTTTTGTTTGGCTGGCAGCATTAACTGCAGTGATCATGGACTATGTATAAACCACTCCAACTGCTCAGGGGGTGTTGTGCCATGTGAGATCAGTCTTCAGATTATAAAAATGTCTTCATCAGACAGTAGCATGCATCTGAGTTGACACTTGTTGGCCAGAGAGTAATTAGCAATTCTAGTTCATGCAACCTGTTCTAGGATCACCTTACACAAGAAGCAGGCTGTATGTATTGCAGGCTTTTCTTTTGGGGTTTGTGTGTTTACTTTTAAATAATCAAATAAATAGCTTTTTTCTGGAGAAAGGATGCTGGAGGCAGGCTCTGTAGCTGGCAGTTGCAAAGTCATTTGTTTCTGTTCACAGCAGAAGGGAGAGAGACACTCCTGAGAAAGAGATCACCTTATTTTGGGGCATATTGGGAAAGTGACTTGTATTTTGTAGATCTCAGTTCAGCCATAGCAGTGGTTTGTTACCATGTTGGTTGCTTGTGGCTTTTATAGGTTGTTCTTGCTCAGCTGGCTGCTGAGACAGCAATTGTTTCTTCTTTTTTTTTCTCCAGTTTTTATAGTCTGTAAATCTGATAAATCCAAAAATAAAGCCCTTCTGATCTTGTTTCAGTGCAGCTTAACCTCACAGTATTGACTACCTCAGATTACACTTCAAGTGTTTGGACCAAGAAAAGTTCCTCTCCTACATTGCTTCCAATTTTACACTGCAGGGCACGGTCAATCCAGTAAAATGCCACATACAAATTGGGATTGTTGGCTTTTCTTCTCACCTTTCATGGACTGCACTTTGACATCAGAAATACAAGACCTTGTACTTTTTTTTTGCAGAAATTCTCATTGAAGTGTGTGTTGTCTGATAAAGTGGGAGTTAAATTGACATTTTGGAAGCTGATCATGGCCAGTGTTGGCAATTGAGAAGAAAACCAGTCAGCATTATGTTTCTATCTCTTGACATATGGAGCCAGATTTGCTGACTTCTGTCTTTGATCCCATCCACCAGCATGCTTGTGCTACAGATTGCCCTTGCAGACCCCCATCTGTAAGCTGACCTCAGGTGGGAGCTGGCACACCAGATGGAGGTGTTACAGCTTAGCATCTTGCTGGAGGAGGGTCCTGCTCCAGCTTCCTGCTGGTCAGGTTTCTGAGAAAGATGCTCTCCTGCAGATTTATGCTCTCTTCTGAAGGCTGGCTGATGCTCAGCTGGATACTGGCTGTACTGTTGTGTGATACTCTGTGCTTCAGGAGGGCCTGGCAAGAGGAAAAAATGTAATAGACAAAAAGTATGCAGACTGAGGTGGTGTCAGGAGGGTTTAGTGTTGTCAGATAACTCTTAGATAACATGGCTGAATGTTAAACTTGGCTTCAGATACAGGAAT
>NW_009952879.1:714782-731426 GCF_000747805.2 Chaetura pelagica | reverse complement strand
ATTGTAAGTGTACTAACTGCCCTT
Source organism: Chaetura pelagica (assembly GCF_000747805.2). Taxonomy (NCBI): domain Eukaryota; kingdom Metazoa; phylum Chordata; class Aves; order Apodiformes; family Apodidae; genus Chaetura; species Chaetura pelagica. The sequence continues at coordinate 731,402 of NW_009952879.1, read as the reverse complement.
TGACAAATCCAGTTCTTCACTTTTTGTAATTAAAAAAGAAAAAACCTTCTTATAATTTTCTTTTTTTAGGCTTTTTTAAGTATTAAGAACTCTTGCAGACACGTGGCCCTGGGTTAAGGTTGCTATCTAGTGAAACCAAAATGAAGCCAGGTCTGTAGCAAAAGAAGAGTAGTGTGTTTTACTGGGAAAACCCCTGTAGTGCAGGTAAAGCACTTTCAGGTGAAATTTCCCTTTTCCAGACTGTGTCTCTCTTTAATCCAATCTGCAGTTAATAGTATTAGTAAAAGCACATTTCTGGTATAATTTAGCATTATTTTGGTGACACAGTTGTAATAATTGGAGATTTTTGTCACTTATTTTCTCTAGCCCCTCTAGTTTGCCCTCAATGTTTATCTAGTGCTGACATAACATGACCAAGATCTGGCACATGCTGTTTGTTCTCACTCATCCTCTCCCTGGGTGACAATATGTACAGTTGGTGGGCTTGGTTTAGTAAGGGGGTTTGTGTGGTGGTGAGAGTGGGAGCCTTAGAAACGAGTAGACATCCTCACTGAACATGGGTACATAGCAACATAAACCTAAAAAATTTGTACAAAGTCTAAAGAAAGCAAGACTTGTGATAACTTGTTTTTAAGGTTATTCCATGACTGTTTTATTCCTTGTGTGTGACACTGCCATGTCAGCAACAGTTTGTAATGTTGACCTGGCTATTGAGATTACCAGGAAAAGGAGAAACAAGATGCTATAAAGCATCATCTAACAGTAAGATGCAAAATGTGAGCTCAGATCTTTTTAAGTAAGGAGTTGTCATGTCAGAAACAGTTGTATTGCCTATCCAGCAAAAACCTCACCATTCTCGGTATTTTTGCTTGTGGTTTTTTGTTTGGGGTTTTTGGTGGTTTTTTATATATAAAATAATCCTGAGGGGAAGGAATCTGTGTATGGGATTCCTCCTTTGGAAATCCTAGGCATCCAGCTTGGTTTTTTTTGTTTCTTCACTAATCTCACCCATGGACATACAATTTTATAAATAAGTTGCTCAAATCACTGTTTTTGTTGCACTCTATATAAATCTAGGGAAGAAAAAGTGGTTTAAATGAACTTGTCAAGACAGGACTACAGAACACCAAATGCAATGCACTGTGGTAGCTGCTCAACAGGAGATTCAGTTTAAACTGCTTTCACACCCAGATGTATCCTGGACTAATTGTGACCTCTGAGGAAAAGTTTTGGCTTGTCATTCCAGGCAGCTCAAGGAAGAAGCCACTGGGTCTTACAAAGGAAGCAATGGAAAATACTTTATTTTTATAGACCATGAGCTCATCTTTGTTTTGGTCATTTTTGAAAAGACTTGATAGAAATTGCACAACACCTGAAAGATGAGCTGGTGGGACAAGTATGTTCTCAAGTGTCTGGCTACTCAATTTCTGTAGGAAAGGAATTCTTACCTGGTGGTGTTAGGATAACGTCCAGAGCCACCTTTCTTTCAGAATGGATTTGTGCCTGGGGGGGACAGCAGACTTCAGGCCGAGGAAACCTCTTACAGAGATTACAGGAGATCTTGTAAATCCTGGAAGCTTCTTTGTTTTAACTAGCTCCCCTTTCAGTGTTGTGTGTCCCTTGTTCTGGACTGGCTAAGGACTCTTCTAGAATTGCACAGCTCTGTTCTTGGGCTGTCTGGGATGGATCATTAAATGTCCTTTCACTTCAGTAGCACACTTGGTCTTCCTTGCTAGATTTGTCCATTTCTTGCAAGTTAGAGGATACATTTTGGAGGGTGCCTTGGCATTCCTGTTCCATTTGGCAATACAAATCCCTGGTTTCCAGAGGAACTGCTTAAGTGTTCAGACACTGGAGTTAAAATAGCAGAGCATGCTACATGTAGAGAGGTGGAAAGAGAACAGCCTTCCCAACATCACACTCTGAGCACACTGGGTGCCTTGTGAGGAAAATGATTCTATGATTCTATAAAATGGAAATGCTGAGGGGAAGACAAGCTTCATGTAGAACTGCAGTGAGGAGTCCTGGCATGCTGTGCTGTTCTAAGAAAGATACAGTGGGGCATTATCAGCCAGAGAAACACTGAGGGTGAACGTTAAGTCTTCAAAAGACCAGGTGGATTCTAGAGCATGTAAGATGCTTATGAAGAGGATGCTGTTTGGTTCACTGACAGTGGAATGCTGATGTTATTTTTTTGACATTTAATTAGGAGCATGAAATATTCAGGAGCTGTAGAGATAAGCGAGGATTTATGTCTCTGTTTCAAATTGAACTAGTAGATGTGCATAGATGAGCAGTACAAATCTAGAGGCAATATCTATAATTTGTTCAGGCTCTGCAGTGCTTCCAGTGGTTTTTGCAAATGTTTTTTCCGCCTTGATCTTACTTTAGGTGTAGATTCCTGTGTAGCTGGAAATCTCTGGCCTCTGCTGCCTGCTTTGCTGCACCAACATCTGCCTTGTTTTTGCTTTTTTGAGTTTGTTTGGATTTTTTTTTCTACTGGATTTTTAATCTGATAGGTCAAGTTCCTAATCTGGATTCTGCCTTTTCATTGTGAAGTGGACTTGTGGTGGTGTCTCTACAAGTAGCCAAACTTGCACAAAGGACGTAGAACTTGCAGAAGGTTCAGCTGTCTGCCCAGAAAGCCTCTAAAATCCCTTTTTACTCAAGCCCTGCTCCAAGTTAAATGCTATGTAACATCTCCACAAACTGCCCAGCACCTCTGCTCTTACAAGAGGAACATCTATTGAGGAGAGCAATGTTTATAAGGCAGCTACTTTCCTAGGGATGGGGAATTAAGAGTAATACACACAAAATATGGGCTTCTGTTCTTCCCTCCCCATAAGGAGGAAGGCTGTGCCTGGCAGAAACAGCTGGAATTTTCTTCTTTGCAGTTGAAAGAAGGTGTATGCAGGCATGACTGGAACAACTTGTGTACACACAAATGATCACAGAATACTTCAGTGTGCTGGGACAGTTTCAGTTACCTAAAAAGGTGATGTCAGGAACCAGAAAACTGGCCAGAATTTTCAAAAGTGGTGAATTTATTCAAGCTTTGTGCTCTTTAACAGGAGGCTGAGGGGAGAAACAGCTAAAATGCAGTTTTGTCTTTGTTTCCAATCTCCATGGATCTTGCTCAGTGAGGCATAACCTGCTGCATGGAGATCTTTTTCCAGTGACAAGGAGTCACATTAGTATCATCTTTCCAGTTGACATCACAGACTGAAGTCAGTTGCTCAGTCACTGAAATGAAAGCTGTTTGGAATATGTTTGTGTTTAAAAGTGAAAAGCCAGTGAAAATATGATACAGATTATAGACTTCTGGATCTGCTCTTGAATAGATGAATTTTAAGTGAAATTTGGATAGGCTGAGCTGATCTTTCTTCAAAACCAATTTCTAGTACCTTTTTTCTGTAGCATTACTTTGTATATGTGAGCTGTTGATTCCTGTCTTGACAATGCATTGGAAGTGACAAGCTGAGCAGAAAAATATATTAAAAAAACCCTTCTTTCAGCTGTAAAAGAAACAATTATTGTTCTCTGTACCTTTGCATCCACAAATAGCTGTTATTAGTTGCTTAGCTACCGGTGACCCTTACTACATTTCCACTTAGAAAAAGTGATTAATTCAAAATAATGAGGGGTTTCTATCACAGGTAAACAATCTCTTAAGTGTTTTAAATGCAGAATTTCAGTAATAGGATATTTTCAGAGCTTTAAATTAAATAAGAACACAACAATAGCCAAACAAAACCAAGACCACCACCTCTGTTCCTGCCCTCCCCCCCAAAAAAACCCTAAACCAACAAAAAAACTCAAACCAGACAAAACCCAGAACAGCAAGAACACACACTCTAAGAATTGTTTTGCTATCATATGGTTTCTGCTTATGTACATAGGAAAGGATGCTGGCAGTGATGGGCTGCCTTAGTTTACAAAGTAGACCTTTGTAAAATAATACCTGGGACCTCTTTCTTTGTTATATCCAGGCAAAAGAACATTGAAGTGGAATCCTGCTGACATACACTTTCAAGTTTATTTCAGATGTTAGCCATTGCAATGAGGATGCCCAACCTTAATATTGGAAAGCTAAGACACAGCATGAAACCCAAACTTGGAACAAATAGTCTTTTTGCTCTTGTAATTTAAATACAGATAAAGAATTCTTTATTTTAATAGTGAGTCTGTGATTTGGGCCTCGTTACGAAACTGAATCTCTTTGAGTATTCCCAGAGAAGGGATAGGATTTTCCTGTTTAGAAGGGAAACAAAAGCAGACATGTAGTAATTTTCACCTTTCATGTTACTTTTGTTGTCAAATTTTCCATTTTATCTCTTATAAATCATCCATTCATTTTTTTCCAGATGTTAAACCATCTAACATTTTGGTAAACTCTAGAGGTGAAATCAAGCTTTGTGATTTTGGTGTCAGTGGACAACTGATAGATTCTATGGCAAACTCCTTTGTTGGCACACGCTCCTACATGTCTGTAAGTACAGATTTTATAGCTTTGAGTTTACTGTACATGGTGGTAGAGTTTTCACAACTCCTGTAATCAAGGAACCAACTGTTGCTGTTACTGCATTCATAGTTCAGTGTTTCCTGCATCGCAGGAGTATTCCAGTATCATATCAGATTTGGTGTGTTAGGAAGGAACTGTTGCAAGGAAAGCCAAGCAATGTGGAATGTTTTATAGCACTACAAAGGAGATGCAATTGCATCTACATTGCAGAATCCAGTGGATTAAAGCATTTAGGTTTTGTATATCTGTGGCTCCAAAAAAAAGCCCAGTGTTCCTAGTTTTCTTTCCATATGGAGTGTGGTTTTCTTTCCACTCCAACACTTTGCTGTGGCTGCTGTTGCAGATGTGCTGCTGCCTCACTGGTGATCCTGTTGGGACTGCTCCAGGAACCCAGCACAGCTGCAGCAACACGGGAAAACAAGAGGTGGCTGGTGTGGACAAGGCCACAGCAGCTTATGTGAGACTATTCACAGGGTGTTCTTTATTCCTCTGTATGAGGAATACCTTGAAACTTGCTCTTAGGATGAACTCTTGGCATGATGTGAAAGTCACAGTTCTGGGGAATAACATGTCTCTGGTTCTACTGCACACGCCTTGTTCAGCAGCCAGCCACTTAGGTTCTGCAGTCAGTGTTCACAGAGCTGCTGTAGCATTGAAACTGTGTGGGCTTAAACTTAAAGGAAAAAAACATCATGCTGCTGCTTCTACTCAGCATGGGACCTGCATTTTAACATCAAAGGCAGTATTCTCCTTTTTTTTTTTTTTTTCCCCACTTGGTACTGGTAACGTACTTGGAATAAACTGTGGCTTATGTTTCCACATACATCTAGGGGCTGTTGCTAATTAGCAGAAAAAAACAGCTCCATTTCTTCTGGCTCCTTGTCATACTACTGGCTTTGCCTTTTTCTTCTGCTAGAGGGAATGAGAGGAAAGTGGTGTCTACCTTCAGTTTTCTTTATTTTATTGTTTTTACAGATTGAGGTTTAGCTTTGCTCTCCACTGTCATACCTCACACACTAAGCCATGGTGGTGATTTTATTTATTCTTTTTGATAGCATCTGAAGTACCTTTACTTGCAGGATCTCCCCTAGCACACTTTTTTTCAGATGACAGCTATAGAATTGTTACACATCAAACAACAGCCTGTTCTACCATATGAGGGTGTGTACAATCAACAATGTTTAATTTTAACATAGTTTCTAGATTTCAGTTATTTTCATGTAACTATGTGTGTTTACTGCTTTTTTTTCATTCACTCACTTCCTTTACAGTGACATTTTGTGGAAATCACTTGCATATCTTTGGTTTTGGGCACCTTTGTCCATTGTCCAGCAATTGTGTAGTTAGTCCAGACAGCTTTGGAACTAGCTGAGGTGGGACAGTGGAGAAAGCTCAAATATAATCTCAGTTAATGTTACAAAACTAACTTAATAAAACTATCACCCATTGTGGCAGAGGGAGGAGACTCTACAGGAATTCTACATTCTTACATTCTATGAGAGGAACTTTCAAATTATATATATTCTCAAAATACCCATATAGTAAGGTAAGAATCTGCAGTATTTTGGTAAAATATGAGCTTAATTTAGAAAAGAGAGCAGAAAAGCAAAGTCAACACCTTCTTTGAGAAGTGTTAGTAGAAATGAGTCCAAGGATAATGTAGGTCTGTGTATTATAAGTTGCAGAAACCACATTCAGCACTCAACATAGATAAAGCAGGTGCAAAAACCACACAAAAGGAGTTAGTTAAGGGCTAGTCTTATGTCTTAGTCTTCAGGTAGAAACAGAAGATGGGTGTGCTGGTCAGAGCTGAGGATCTTCAGAGCCATGTGACTGGAATATCCAGACACAGTTTTAATTGGGATTCAATTGACAAAAAAAATCCCATTCATTACTATCTTTCCAGTGTTTGGGTCTTCTGAAGACAATACAAAATACGTTTTTAGCGGAGTCTCTCTTACCTGCGTGCGTTTTTGGAATCCTTACATTGGCATGTGCTTATCTACCCAGTATTTGTGTTTGTCCCTTTCCAGATTGTTTTTTCCTGAGAAAAATTTTAAGCCTATTGCATTTTTGTCAGGCCATAATGTGTGAGGGGTTATGCTGGCAGAAAAAGTGTCTGTCTTCCTATCTTCTATGTGTTTTTCAATCTTTCTGCCTCCAGGAAAGGTCTGTGCCCTGCAAGATACTTTATCATTCCATTTGTACATTACATTTTATTATCATTTAAATGGACTATAAAGCTCAACAGTTTATTTAGCAGTTATTTGAATATGGATCTAAAACTGCACTGTGCACGTATATAGCAGTCCTTGCATAAATACATTTCTGCTGTAGGGAGCTACCAGAATGGAATCAGCTGAGAAAAGTGTCACAAACCACAAGATTATTGCTAGAGCAGCAGATCACTTTTGGATCCACATAGAATCAATAGTTACTTTCCCTCTCCTTCCCAAAGCTGAAAACCAATAGCAGCTTCTCAGGGAAACCAGGTGAATCTTCAGTTACCCATACTTGTCTTGACTTCTTGCTCTTTAATTATCCCATTGTCATTAATAGTTGCAAGATTTAGAGATTCTGCTAAAGAAATAGAACAGCAGCATAATGGCATAATTTAAGAAAGAAAATCAAGAATTTATTTGGAGTTCTGGCGTGTAATGTTTGTGGAACTTTTGGAACTCCAGAGGACACATGTAAAGGAAAATACCACTCGTTGGGACATATCATACTATTAAAGTTTAATCCTTCATTTTATCATTTTTTTCTTTCTTCTTACAAGACTGTCTCTCCTTCCTTTTTGTGTGTGTGTGTGTAGCCGGAACGACTACAGGGAACTCACTACTCAGTGCAATCAGATATATGGAGTATGGGGCTGTCACTGGTAGAAATGGCTATTGGCAGATACCCCATCCCTCCTCCTGACTCCAAGGAGCTGGAATTAATGTTTGGGTGCCCCGTGGAGGGAGATTCTCCAGTCACAGAAACCTCGCCCAGGCAAAGAACACCTGGTCGACCAGTGAACTGTAAGTTACAACCATCTGTTAAATTCTTTACTGATACCTTCTTCATTAGCTTAAAGCTCTTCCTTACCTGATACTGGTCTGCATAGTGTGACTTCAAACTTAAAAAAAGAATCAGGATCGTAATGGGCAACTGCCTCAGGCTCATTGTGAGGAGGTGTCTGAGACTAGAGATCCTGTTGTTAATAACTGAAGCTGTTCATGAGCATCATTAAGACTCTAGTCTGTTGTTGTGGTTCACCCCTCTAGGCAGTGTGGGTCAAAGTGAAGTTAGTGGTTTGGATCAGACCTGAAGACAGTGTCTTCTTGCAAAAAAAAGTACTATCCTATTGCTGTTCCACTTTTTTCCCTGTAAATCTACTTGATGCCATGTAATAACAGAGTATGACTTAGCTTCTTAAAACACCCCTACCATGGAAGGGCAGTAACAATGTGTTTTTCCACTTCTATAATCTCTTCTCAGCCTGTGGCCCAGACAGCAGACCCACCATGGCAATCTTTGAACTTCTTGATTACATCGTCAATGAGGTAATTAACTATTTGCACTTGTACTGATACAACTGTACATTTTTTAAGCAATCCAGAATTTGAGGGGCTGTGGAGTTCACATTAGGATAAGCCATGTTATCTTTTATTGCTGCAGTATGAGACATCCTTATTATGTGTGTTAGCTTGATTTTGAAATTATGCCCAGGAAAATTTTAGTTCATTTCTCTGCATCATTTCAGTAGGTTTGTGTGGTTTCCAGACTGGAAATTTGTTTTAGTCTTATGAAAAACCAGGTTTATAATACTGTAATTCCCAAATAGCTTTGCTACAAGGCTCATTAATAGATACAGGTCTTTTAGAGCTGAGACTCTTGTTTCCAATGTTTGCACAAGTGCTGCTGAAACTTGCATAACTCCACTGCTTGTGTCCCTCCAAAAAAAAAAAGCAAGCATACTCCTTTTGGCTATCATTTGTAACAGCTGGATAACAGAATTGTTTAAGGTGAATGAATTTGACAGGTTTCTGACACACCTATTTAACAAGCACAGTTAGTGTCCAGGTCCCTGCCCAGCCTGGTGTGGCTGGTGCTCTGGAGCTGTTGTTCCTCATCCACAGGCTCATGTCTCCTCTCACAACACAAACCGATTTTGCATATTATGTAGCACTTCAATATAACAGCACCAACTCTTGGAACAGAGTTAGCATTGGATTATATGAGATGCTATGGTCCTGCTCTCTTAGCATCCCTGCAGAGGTCAGCTTAAGCTGAAGAGCTGCAGTAGTTGAGGGTTTGACAAGATTGTCTTCTGCCACCTCTGCTGTAGCACAGTCTTCAGCCTGAGCTGCTGCATCCAACAGGGTCCGTACACCGGTGGGTAGCTTAATGCAGGCTGCATTTCAGCTCTCTACATACAAGTAACCCAAGTGTAAGTGCTCCTGGCACCCAGACTGTAAGAATGAAACCTTAACTCTGATCCTACAGCAAATGTCATGAAGAACAAGACAATAATATGCAGGTTTATATAGTATCTCTTCTTTGTCAGAATTATTTTTGAATTCATAACCTGAACAAACTCATTCCCTGGGACAGAACATTTAGATCAAAAGGATTATGGAGCTAGTGATGTGCAGGGCATCTTCTCTTCCTCAGACTGGAGATTAGTAGTGAGGAGAATATCATGGTGCTCATTACTGCTAGCTGCTCTGAGCCTTCTTTAATGACAGCTCAAGGCTGTGTTCACCCCATTCAGGTGAGGGTGTAGGAAAAAAAGCCAAACCAAAACTCAACCAAAACCACCCCACCATAGAAACTGTCTTGGGTCTGACTTATTACTGAAACACCTAAAATCCAGCAGCTGTGAGTGTAATAGCCAGAATTAGTCAGGGAAAAACTCAGCATCTTCACTTTGTAAGTCATAGGATAATACATCCTCTGTTTTTATTTTTGGAAGCTGAAGTCTGCCTGACAGTTGGTTCAGAGCTCAGCTTGGAAGGGCAGCCTGGGTGGTGCTGGGGCTTCACAGCTTCCCCCAGACACAGGACACACAGTGGGTAGATCTCTGGGTAGGTCATGCATTGTCGTGTGTTGGTTATACTGAATGGTTCCTGATTTGATTCTCTTATTTTCAGCCACCTCCAAAACTGCCCAATGGTGTTTTTGGTTCTGAATTTCAAGATTTTGTTAACAAATGGTGAGTATTTTCTCTATGGCTAAGTTGAAAAGGGATCAGCCTTGCTGTCTTAACTGTATTGATAACGTAGCAATCAAGAGTCCCCACTGGTAGGCCATGGCAAATGTAACGCAGTTTCAATGAGCATCATTCTCTTTCTCGGCCTCTTTATGTGCCTACAGCTTGTTTTGCAGGCACCAAGCTGACAGCACATGCATCCAAAGAGAACCCCAAAGCTGAGGGATGTTTCCCTCTTTTAAGATAGAATTTCTGTTCTCTGTGCAACTGAGTTCAGTGCTTCCTGACACTGGAGACATGATAGGACTTAGGGGCTCTGATCATACAGCAGAGTTGTAGAGGACCCTCACTTTAAGGGGAGCCCTCACAACATTCTGTGATGCAGGAGTCTTGCAGCTGCTTTTTCCTTGCCCAGAGCTTCACTGGACTGCAGTCTTCATTTTTCCAGTCATTCTCCTATCTGTGTACTTTTCTAATTGTACTTAAGTGGTACCTGCACTGTGTGTTCAGTGTGAAGGGAGGTAGTTCATTACAGTTTGAAAAGTTAGTTTTATTATTAAAAGCTATATATATCTATTTGTTTAAAAGGAAGAACAGTAGTTCAATACCTGTACTTGGTACTGACCTTGAAATGCCTTGGGTAAAAGAAACTTGAAGGGTAAAGCAGCTCATACTGTTGAGGTTTTGTTTAAATGGGAATTTGATCTCTCCAGCTTGGTTAGGCACTCCCAGCCCCCTGAACAGTGTCAGACAACTCAGGATTTTGTACCTAGAACTGTTCCTGCAATTCCCTATGGAAGGGAGCTGCTCACAGCCCTGGTCTATGTTTGAGAGTCACTGCATTGCTTTTCTCTAGAGTGGTACCTTCTTCAGACCAAAGCTGTACACCAAGCTGATAATACTTCATCTTTATTTTGAAACTAAACTTGTGTAACACTTTTTTTTTTTCCTAGCTTAATTAAAAACCCTGCTGAGAGAGCTGATTTGAAGCAGCTGATGGTAAGTGGAAGTTCTTAACTTGAACTAAGAGCACTCCTCCCTGCAGGTTGGATTTCTCAGCTGATCTGAGATCAGGATCAGAGCATATGGCCCAGAGTGTAGTTTGTGGTCCTGGACACAAGCAGCTCATATGGTTTGATGGGGGGATTACTTTTCTGATCTAATGAGGAAGGGCTGCAAGCTTTCACACACTCCTGCAACAGCAGCTGTCCAGGAGACCAAAACTGGTGGGTTTATTACTCTTAGTAGGAGAAAATAACAAAATTCCCCATCTTCTAGATATTTATTTTTTTTTGTCTGGTGAAACACAGGATTTGCCTTTGTCATCAACTTTGTCTTGCAAAATATGTAGAACTACTAGACACAAATCTGCATATTTTTTTTCTGCATGAAATGACCTCATCATTTCCAGTGGATATTTTCATGGCCTCCAGTGTCCTGCCAAGTCTTGAATTCCACTGCAGAAAATCAGGTTTTCCCTGCCCTGATCCTGCTGTACAATAAGGGTGCAAAATGCCGTGTCAAGACTCTTTCTCAAACTAAAAGCCTTTCTGTGCATAGGCAAATATTTTCCTGAGTATTATCTCAATTGGCTGAGTCACATCCTTATCTCATGCCATGGTGCAAGTCAGGCACTGTGTAGGCAGTGTTCCTCTGGAATGCTCTGCAGTGGGTACAGTTCAGGTGCTGGTTATTTCACATACCCTGCAGGAAGGCTCTCCCGGTCACTGCCAGGGGTTTGCTGAGCATTAGAGCTCGAATACCGTAAGTAAACTGGATTGATTGTAGTTCATGTTATTAAAAATGATTATTTAAGAGATTGGGTGCTTGAATAATGCTGTGCTTCTCCTCTGCTCAGATTCATGCTTTCATTAAGAGATCTGAAGCGGAGGAGGTGGATTTTGCGGGGTGGCTTTGTTCAACCATAGGCCTTAACCAGCCCAGTACACCCACGCATGCTGCTGGAGTCTGAACGTGGAAGAGCAAATCCTGTACTGTACATCTGTTAACAACAATGCTATTTTGGTCCTATTTCCTCAGCTTGTACCTGTTCAAACATGTATTTCACCTCTTAAGGAAGAATGTCTTTATAGCATGTGCCAAATGGTTTTAAACTTTGTCATAAACTACTTGGTATTGTATTGGATTGCATTAGTTTACTGACCAAAATGTTCAGATGTTTAAGTTACAGTGCTTGCTGATTTTAAGTGATTATGGATATTCTTTCTTAATGAAAATATCAGTGGGGGTATTAACCCCTCACTTGTTTGAACCTTATCAAGATTCTTTGTAAATTGTTGGTACTTCAATCATGCTTACCTAATCTCCCCTGCAAAAAGGATTAGGGATGCTCCAAAACTGTCTCTGTTGAGCATGCTTCTGCTGCTGCCAAACTGTATCTGAAAGTTAGGCCTAATGGTTCCAATGTTGCTGTTGTTCTGAGATCTCTCTTTCCAGGTAAAGAAGGCAAGAGCTCTGCATTTCTTGGAATGTACAGGGAAATATTCTAATTGTAGACTTGTTCATATTTCTGTATTTATTTTTAAAACATATCATCATGCTTGGATTTAGTGGCGTACGTCTAATTGATTTTTAAGTCAGTTCTTGGAAGTCTCCTACAGAATCAAGGCAAACATCCAGGCAATTTGCTTTCTTTTAACCTGAAAATCCATGACAACTGTGTTTTGTGTCTAAAGTGTATTGAAGATCCTCTATTGTTTTATTCTCTCAGATGTTTAGCAATGGATTCTCTTAATAAATATATTATCAAGTAACTTCTTGAAGCTTTTTTAAACTCAAAAATGTAACCAGTCTTAGCCCTAAGTTACTGCTGTATTGCACACCCTTTTTCTGTGTATTTTTCCCCAACCATGCAACATCCTTAGCTGCCATTGCAGTGTGTTAACACCCTGTTTACAGGCTTTCTGTGGAATGTCCAAGAGAAGCCTGACTCCAGAGGTTTTGCCTGTGTGGACACGGGAATGTTGCTATCCATCCCCCAGGGGAAGGACCTTCGTGCCTGCATCTGTTCTTCACCAGGAGTGTTGGTACTAAATCACTTCTTCAGGTTCAGCCTCTGCCAGCAACTTGGCAACCTTCTTGCTTCTGCTGATCAGCAGGGCAGGGAGAGGTTCCTCAGGACAGTGTCTTGCCCTCTTAACAGCACTATAAAAAGCATGGCTCTGTGAAAGGATGTTTCTGACCTGGAAATGGCTGAAATTCCTTCCCACAAGGAATCCAAATCATTCTAGACATGAGCTTCCACTTGGCTGACAGTATAAAGTATCAGGGATAGAGTGGCCCTCAGCTCATCAGCAGTAGGAAATGACTCACTGACATGTCCAAGGCTTCCTCAGCTTGTCTGCACTTGAATGTGACTGCGATGACAAGGCTGTGCAGTTTAATTTTAAATCTGTTCTTGGCTTTAAAGTACTACAGCAGTATTCTTTACTATTTGGTAAAATAAAGGTGCAGTGTGTCTAGGTTTTCAGAGATGTACATCCAATTTTACTTGTTTGCTCCACAACCACCAACTTGAACACTGCAAGCACAAATACATGTAGCAGCACACCAGAAGTACTTTACTGCAACATGCAATTGAGCTGGTCTGTTCAATCCAGCAGCAAGCAAGGGAGTTCATCACAAAAGACAGCAGGAGGAAAGGATACAAAGGATAGCCACAGAAACTTCTCTAAAACATGCTGGGGACAAGTGACAACAGCCACAACCACCCCTTGGAGAGGAAGCCCTAGAGCAGCTCCTGCAGAAGGTGAGGTGCCACGAAGGAAAGGGAAGGCAACAAATGGTCCTGCTGGGAGGCAGAGACACAAGTCCAGGGAAGTGCCCTGAGCTTGAGCAGTGTCACCTGCACAGGAGCGAGAACCTGCCCACCCACTGCCTCACACACCACCTCCTCACACACACTCTTTGACATGCAAAGATGTAATATTTTTGGCTCAGACCTTTTGTTTTTTACCTGTGAATCTTGGGAAAGCTTTGCTGAATGGTCTGCACCCTTTCACCAAGACAGCCAGAGTTTTCAAAAACCAATTAGTCCCTAGCACAGGCTGAAGCCAATTACATCCCAACATACAGTTTCTCTCACAAATAAACAAATCTCTCTTCAAGCAGTGGCAGGAACTCATTGGAGGTTGAAGTGTGTGTTCTGACCACACCCAGGACACTTCTCCAATTTCCTTTCCTGCTCTTAAAAGCAAACTTCAGTAGGCTTTATCTTTTCTCTTGAATGATGACAAAGACTCACTGTGCAATGAACAATCCTGGATATAACTATTCTCCTAGTAAGACAGTTGACAAAGTGGCAGAGTTAGAATATTACTTTTATTGTTTTTAATCCACTAAACAGAGTTTGGGTTTCTGTGCTTTAAAACAAGTATTTAAGATCTGATAAAACACTCTGCTGCACCACAGGGTCTCTGCACTCCATGAGCAGAAAAAGCCTGTCATTTCTTGGTAAGAGCAGCACCAACTTGTTACTGAACCATTAAATGAGTTGTGAAGGAGACTTTACATCTCTTTCCATTTTATAACCAAGGTCTTAAACTCCTCCTTCCTGAAGATCAACTGAAAGCAGATGGTGGACTCAAGCTTGATTTATGAAGTTACTGTGAGGGAAAAAGAAAATTACACCAATTTAACAGTATTAGTCCCTTATTATAAGTGCCATGGACTAGTTCTTGCCACACAATTTGTGACTAAATAAAAGGCTAATTGGCTGCTACTCTGACACAGAAGTAGAAAATACTACACTGTTTCAGTCAGACTGACAGTACCTAAGCAGAGCACCAGTAAGTACAAGGAGAGGCTGCCTCAGGATTCAGTTGACACAGTATCTGTGCACAGGGAGCCTGGGTCCAGGTTCCCATGGAACTGAGAACACAGCAGTGGAAAGCCTGGAGACTATCCTGGACACATCTCACTGCCTGTCTTAAAATTTCCAGTTCAAGCAAATTAGGTTAAAATATAATTGATTCAGCGACCACCATCCAGGGCCTGGCTTTATTTTTCAGCATCAGGAAAGAACAACAGATTAATTATTGCTTTTAGTGTACATGTTAAATTGGTCTGAATCAATTAAGGACTTGTCCCACTCACATAGCAGGTTGTAGAAAGATACATCAGGTTTTAAATGTGGAATGGATTATGCTACATATTGCTGCAGAAAATTCTCATTCTTTTAACATCTAAGTCAAGATGTGTCAACTGTGACATTCCTGTGTTCAGGTGTAACTCCCTAGACTCCAAAAGTCTTGCACATCACATAGTTCATATGCATGTACATGACAAAGTGAAAAACAGTTGGTGAATTTGATATGAATGAAGAAGAAATTCCTGAGTCTGCACTCAAAACCATCTCTGACTTTTCTCTCTCAAGAATCTGATTCCTCCTCCTCTTCCTCCTCCTCTTCATGATCTTGAAGACTTAGGTGTAATTCAGTTTGATTGATAGCAGCCTCGTTGTCCATCTGCCCAAGAGTCTGTCACAATAAAAGAGTTTAACTTTCTAATTATCAAGACCAGCAGTGATATTGAACACTTCTCAAATCACTATTAAAACTGCCCAGTCACAGGGTCCTTTAGAAATCTCAGAACTGAAGCTGCTCCTGCGTGAGCCCATCAGTGACAGGCACCCATTCTCCTTAGAGGAGCTTGAACTAGTTCAGGCTGACCATATATTTAGTAAGAGGTTCAGAAGGTACCTGTACCTCCACCCTTGCAGTCAGCTAGCTAAATGTGCCTGTCACAGTTAAGTGGATTTGACACACTGCTAAATAAACAATGAACTGAAGCTATGCCAGCATAAAGCAGGTATTTCCAAACCCCCTGGAAACAACATGCTGCTTTCAGGGATGGGAAAAAGCAAAACCCTTCAAATATAAACTAGCAACAAACCAGTCATATTTTACAGCTGCACCTTTCAGTTAATGAGCAGCATAAACAAAGTCAATAATAAGCACTCCAGATAAAAACCACCCATGGAAACATCTACAACCACTTAAACCAAAGAGCTGTCTCTGTGGCTGACACAGACAGAGCCCATCGCAGGGGACAGCCAGACCCTCCCTTGTCACCAGGCAAGGATGTCCCTTACTTTTTGAGTCTCCTCTGCAAGAGCTGATGAAGAGACTGTCACATTCTCCTCCCTGGACCTGATCATGGACTGCAGAGCCAGCTCTTCCACCTGCAGACGGGGAACACAGAAGCCTCTGCAGTAATTACTTACTGGACTCCATCAGAGAGGTATTAAATATTTTGAATAATGAACAGCAGCAACATCCAAGCTTTCAAAACCTGTCTCACCAGAAGTACTTCAGTGCACAGCAGGACACTGACAACACCAGCACAGCCCTGTCTACTGGGACAAGAAGGGTTGTGTTTAGGATCCCAGACTGGTTTGGGTTGGAAGGGACCTTGAAGTTCATCTCGTTACAGCCACCTGCATGGGCAGGGACACCTCCCAGCAGCCCAGGCTGCTCCAAGCCCCATCCAACCTGCCCTTCAACCCTGCCAGGGATGGGGCAGCCACAGCTTCCCTGGGCAACCTGGGCCAGGCTCTCCCCACCCTCACAGGGAAGAATTTCTTCTTAAATGTCTAATTTAAATCCACCTCTTCCAGTTCAAACACGTATTACCCCTCACCCTATCGCTACACGCTCTTTTTCATCAAGTCCCTCCCTCCATTTTGTGAAACAGTTGCAGAGTCGGGATTACAAGGCGGGGAGGCCACCGGAAACCCCCAAACCTCTGAGCCGCGCCCAGGAAACACAAGAGCCTTAAACGCATTAGAACACGAGAAAATACGAGAGGCGGGGGGGGCAGGGCCCGGCCTCTGCCCACGGCCCCGCTCCCGCCCCGCGCCCCAGAGCCGCGCAGCGCAGCC
>NW_009952879.1:708845-714629 GCF_000747805.2 Chaetura pelagica | reverse complement strand
TGCCCCCGCGCGGCCGCGGGACGTCACGGCCCGGGGGGCAGGAAGGACGGGAAAGCCCAGCACGACCCTGTCCGTCCCGTTCTTGAGTTTCTCTTTTAAAACCCGCTCAGACAGGCCTATCCGAACAAACCGCGTCTGAACACCAGGACAGCATTTCTCTGTTCCACCGGACTTTATTGGCTGTAAACCCACAGCACAGGCTCGGGCTCTCAAGAGGATTGCACTGGGTTCTGCACTGAGTTTACGCTTCAGCCTTGGCCTTGGCTGCAGTCTTGGCTTTCTTGGCTGCAGGCTCTGCCTTGGGCTCAGCTGGGACCTTGGCAGCGAGCTTGGCCTTGGCCTTTTCTCTCCTCTCTTCCTTAAGTTTATGCTGAAAAAGACAAGCAGATGATCAGGGTGCTGTGTGGAGCAGTGACCCCCCCTGGCACTGCCAGCCCCGAGCTGACTCACGTTCTGCGCGTGGCGCAGGATGGTGTTGCGACGCATCGTTTTGGCGTAGGGGTTCAGCTTGATCATGATTCTCAGGTTCTTCAGTGGATTCTTCTTCAGGACTCTACGGCGAATCTTCTTCCTGACAAGAACAGACATGTATCACCATCTCATTTCTAAATTGCAATTTTGCTAAATCATCCCTGAAACTTGGGGAAGCACAATTCCTAGTACCTGGGAAGCTAAAGAAACCCCTGCCCCATCTGACGTCCCAAGGCAGAGATGTCCATCTCACAACACAGCGTGGTACACTTGGCAGTGCTTAAAGAGACACTGCACATTCATTAGAGATGAACACTTACTTAGGAGCACGCAGTGCCTTCTGGATTTCCTGGCTCCTCATGATTCTCCCAATGTCCGTGTTGGTCATCTTGTGCATCGGCAGGCTGTGAAACCAACGTGCATAGTGTCAGCTGGACAATAAAAACATGGCTAATGCAACAAAAACAGGCACTTAGGAGAAAGTACTAGTACTGATTGGCCCCCTCCCACCAGTAGGAGCTGGGGCATAGCAGGGCTGCTCCCCAGCCCGTGGTGCCCAGCAGGGCTGTGCTCACTTGTAGTCACTCTTGAGCGTGGCAGGTTTGCGCCAGGTGCCGTACAGGTCGTCCAGCTTGCGGAAGGCGCTTTCTGTCCAAATGCAGAAACGCCCAACGTGGCCACCAGGAGCAAGTCTCAGCAGGTTCAGCTTGTTCACATCGAGAAGAGTAATTCCTATCAAAAACAGGCACACCCATCCCTTTGTTTTGTAATTAAAATCAAGGAATGCAAGATGATGCAATAAACAGACAAAATAATAGAGATGTGGGCTTATTAGCCTCTATGCCAGTTACACACGCCTACCCAGGAAATATTACATTCTAAAACAAATCATCCGTCTTCTTCCAGTAACAAACTTGACAGCTCATTTTTAACTGCTCCAAATGCAGTTTAGGGTTGGCAACAACCAGAAAATTTCTCATGAACATCCCCAACCTCACCAAAACAAGTTCTTAGAAAGAACATCTTAGATGCTTCAGCAAGTCAGAACTTCCACAAAATCATGTGTTTCAGAAACACGGACCAATGAAGTGGAATCTCATCATTCTAGGCAGTCTCCCAACAAAACAGGAAGCGTGTCCCAGGCTGCAGTTACCTGGGATATTCCGGAAAGCTCGGATGATGCCATTGTCCTCGTTGTAGATGATGCAGGGGCCCCGGCGCTGGATGCGACGGCGATTCCTCATTTTACCCTTTCCCGCCCGCATCCGCTGGGAGGCATAAACCTACAGAAACATCAAACTTGTCAATACTGAAAACAGTGCAGATCCCATGAGAAAAGACAAAACCAAACTGCTTTTGTCAGAACTTCACAATCACCACTGCTTGTCTGAAACACGGACCAGTGAGAAGTTCATCATTCATAAGCGTAAGGAAAGCAGCACTATGCATGTGAAGGAACACTGACATGAAGACAACTGAACACAGAGTAAAGCAGCACAGCAAGACACTCACTTTGCTTCAATTCTGTCTTTTACAGTTTCCTGTTTTTACTATGGGATTTCTAGTGGCATAAAATAAAACCAGAACTATTTGGAATTCCTACTGTAACAGTAGCAGTCACATCACCTGGGTGTTCCTCTTAAGAACATAGCTTAGCAATTCACCTTTTTGATGTCATTCCAAGCTTTCAGCTTCTTAAGAAGCAGAACAGCTTCCTTGGTTTTCTTGTAACTCTCAACTTTGTCCTCAACAACCAGAGGAAGTTCTGGGATCTCTTCGATGCGGTGGCCTAGCAAGGATGTGACAAGACATGAAGTTACCCCCTGACCTTAGTTCAACACATCTCTCAGTCATTGCCTTGTATTCAGTAATGGCACAAAATGGTTGACCAACAGTGCAAATTAAGTTCATGATCTAACATTCAGGCACAGTAACTACAGCAGTGAAGTTTCAGTGGAGCCTTAGAGATCTACCTCAGGCAGCACCTTCTGTATCTGAGGTAAGTATTAAGCAAATCTTGGGCTTCCATGGACAGCAATCCAACTGCACTGCCACGTGATGCAAGATTCCATTTGTTTCCATAAACCACATGGACAAGGCTTGTGCCAGCAGCACACACAGAAGCACCTCAGCATGGCTGAACTTCCAGCACCTTGGAACTGCAAATACTTGGGAGTTGTGCATAACAAAAATACCCCCCTCCCCACTGAAGAGGGGACAGCCTTTACACCCTGTATGGGATAGGACAGTGATCAAGTCATCTCACAGTAACTGCTCGGGGCACACAGAACTGCAGGTGCTGACTTCCAGGGCAGAATTCCCACCTTTGGACATGACCAGCGCGGGAAGGGCGGAGGCGGCCAGCGCGGAGCAGATGGCGTAACGCTTCTGCGCGATGTTCACCCGCCGGTGCCAGCGCCGCCAGGTCTTGGTGGGGGCAAACATGCGGCCCCCACGACACATCTAGAGCATCCACAGTTAAGAACAACCTTTTGAAGCTCCTTTTCCTTGGCTGAATCTAACCCTTGCTCAGCGTTTGCTGTTCATCAAACATCTGTCCCAGCACGCTGACAGCAGGCAACTGTCACTGAGCACAGAGTCAGACGCAAATTACGACATCATGGCAAGATGGTACGTGTCACCAGAGGCAAGACACCTGCTTTTGTGGTGGGGGGAATCAGTGAAAGCTGCTGTTCATTAAAGCAAGTCTGAACTGGCATAGAAAAGGGTCTAATCACATGATAAATGTCTCAGACCTGTGGTGCAGCTCGCTGTAGGTAGCTGTTATCTCAAGTAGAAGATTCCATGTTATGTTTAGATTCTTAAAAATATGTTTCTACTGCTTGCTGAGTGCAGGGCACCCAGTGGCAGCAGCAGCAGCTGTGAAAGGATACGTTGCCAAAGGCACCCTGGCCGGAGCGGTGAGTTCCCCCTCCTCGCACTCGGGGAATACGAGCGACTGCTCTCCCAGTACCCCAGGACTCAGCACTGGTCTGGTGACCTGGAACAGAAAGAGTTTCAGTCAGACAGTGACAACATGGCAATTTTCATCAAGGCACAGACAGGTACAATTCAGGAGCACCAATCAGAACTTCCACTCTTATCATGTGTTTCAGAAACACGGACCAATGAAGTGGAATCTCATCATTTCAGCAAAACGAATCCCAGTCAGGTAAATTAACTGATACCACGTTAAAGATCTGCTTGGGTCAGAATCAAGCACATTAACACACTCATTTCTACGCTTGATCCTCAATTTGGAAATCTGAACTGCCAGTGCTGCTCCTAGTGGGTTAAAATGTTTGTGAGAAACACTAGCAGAAAGAAACCTGAAAATGCACGTTCCTGGCACAAATAATTTGGAAGCAGAAGCCATTTGTATCTAGAAGCTTTTCAGGCAGCCCTAACAAATGTTGATTTGCAGAAGTTTCTCCTTGGGAAATGCCTCAGGTAAGTCTGCTGCACTTACTGTGCAAAAGGGATGACGAAGGGCAGCTTGTCACCAGTTTTCTGCCTCATACACTTGTAGACATCCTGTTATTCTCATAGATGCCACTCAAGGACCCAGGCACCACGACACTCACAGTAAAACACATTTCAGAGAAGACCCCAGACTAGTCCCAGCCTGTTACACTACCTGGCTGTTCTTCAGAATAATAAAGCTGTATTCATAGCATTTCAAATCAGACTGTTACTAATCAGAGCAGCTGCCTTACCCTCTAAACACAACCCCAGCAAACAGCACTTCCTTCAATTCTCAACCTGCTGCCCTCTGAGCTCCCTCGCACTGCAGGCCCAGGCCAGCACAAGTGCCCAGTGCCCTGCCTGCCCTACCTGCCAGCTCGCTGACCGCATAGGGCTGCCGGTTGTTCTTGCGCAGGTTGGTGTGCACGAAGTTCACCACGTCGGGCCGGATGGGGGCCTTGAACACGGCGGGCAGGGTGACATTCTTGCCTGATGCTTCCCCCTTCTCGGAGTAGACAGAGATCAACGGCCGAGCACAAGCCTGGAAAAGGAAAAATCATCCTTAAGCCCAAGTCAGGTCCACTGCTCGTGTTCAAATCCCAAGAGCTATTGCTCAGAATGAAGAGGTCTTCAGTTCAGCAGTGCCAGCTGGCTGACAGCAGGCAACTGTCGCTGAGCACTGGATAAGACGCAAATTACATCATCACAGCAATAACTTTCACTCTAAATAGTGCTCCATAGCACCAGGCACAGCCAGAATGCTGTATCTGAGGCTGGAAATCCAAGTGATTTACAAGTCATTTGGGTAGAATTAATCTAGAAATGAATCTCTGCAGTCTTCAGTTACACCTTCTGAACTACTTCCTATCTACTCTTAGAAATAAGCCCATATAAAACTCACCTGTGTTGTTACAGGTAATTCAAGTTTTGTTATTTGGAGACCTCACAGTGGCTTTCCAGTGCCTGAAGGGGCTACAGGAAAGCTGAGGAGGGGTTTTTCACCAGAGAGGGCAGTTAGAGGACAAGGGGTGATTGGTTTTAAACTGAGAGAGGGGAGATTTAGGATTAGACACCTGGAAAAAATTCTTCCCTGTGAGGGTGGTGAGAGCCTGGCCCAGGCTGCCCAGGGAAGCTGTGGCTGCCCCATCCCTGGCAGTGTTGAAGGGCAGGTTGGATGGGGCTTGGAGCAACATGGTCTGGTGGGAGGTGTCCCTGCCCATGCAGGGGGTTGGAACCTGATGGTCCTTAAGGTCCCTTCCAACCTTCACCATTCTATTATTCTATTTAAATTATGTTTCACTGCTGAAATGCTGCACCCAGCAATCTTGAGAATCACAATGACTACAAACAAACAAACTTAAGTATCAGAGTGAACTTTCTGTAAAGCTTACAGCCTTTAACAATCCTTGTGCCTCTAAATCCGTGAGGGGAAAGTCCCACTGCTAGCAGCACCAGCTTCTTTTAAAAATATGAAAAAACGTCCAATATACCTTGCTGGTCTGAACAGCACCCTTTAAAAAGGATCTGTTATCATCATACCGTATTTGTTATTAATACCTTCTGGAATTATACCGGATCCTCCTTCCCTTTCCCACTTACAATGAATTGTTAAGGTATTAAAACCAACCCCCCACAGGCTTTACGGAAACCTTCTTTTCACTCAATGTGAGGTCAAAACCTTCCGTGGGGCTTTCTTCTGCTATAGAAAAACACGAGAAAAAGGAAAAAGCCCTGCCAGAAGGCGACGCGGGCTTCATCTCCCACACTGCCCTAGCAAAGGGTGACTTCCAGCCCACTAGGCCAAGATCTGGGCCGAGACCCCCCTCCTCGTCCCGCCCCGGCCCCTCC
>NW_009952879.1:667262-707611 GCF_000747805.2 Chaetura pelagica | reverse complement strand
GGAGGTGCCCGCTGGGGCCGCGCGTTGTGCCGGGGCTGCCGCGTCTCTGCTTGTGGAGCTGCGTCATTTTATTCTCTGTGTTTAAGCTTAATGAGGGATGACGAAATAAAAAAGCCCAATGTTTCATTTTCTTTCAGAATCTATGAAGAAGGGAGGGAAAGTATCCCTGGAAAGCAACATCTCTTTGAGGTAAACAAATATAAACGCGAAATCCGTGTTTCTCTGAGGTAAATGTGTGAAAACGCTGTGGTGTAACCGGGGTTTGTGTGTTGAAAACGTGCGGCGGTTCATCCACAGCTGCGATATGGGCGGGGATGTCGCATAAAACGGAGAGTTTACCTCAGTGATACCTCGTTGGGGCTGCCCCTCCCTCAGGGCGGGGGAGACGCGGGCACCTGAGCCCCTGCCCTCCCATTCCTGCCTTCCCTGCCCATCCTTGCTCTCCCCTTCTATTCCTCCTCTCCCATTCCATTCCTGCCCTGCCCTGCCCTCCCCTCCCTGCTCATCCCACTCCTGCCTTCCCTGCCCATCCCTGCTCTCCCCTTCATATTCCTTCTCTCCCATTCCTGCCGTGTCCTGCCCTCCCTTCCTACTCCTCCCATTCCTGCCTTTACCCGGATTTTTTGCACCTGTTACCACTTGTGTTAAACGGTTGTAAGGATCCAACACACGTGAGAGGGTTATGGGTGGAGGTCGTGCGAGGCGGGGGGTTATGAGAAGGTTCGGTGTGTGGCTGTTGGGAGGAGGGAAAGCTCCTGCAGTAGCTGCCCTCAGGTACTGCTTTCATGCATGTATCTTCAAACTTGCAGCTTCTCTTGATACACTTTTTATCTATGTTCTTCTGTAGGGAATAGGATAGCTCTATGAATGTAGTAATTGCTTCTGATGGCTTTTGGAGCATAAGAATGGCTGCAAAATCTCTAATGCTGTTGAACTGTTTTCATCTTGGGATTTTGTATAAGTTTGAAAATAAAATTGTGGTTGTTTAAATTACAGCAGTGTGAAAATGTACTGGATGTGAAGAATTAAGCAATGCTTTTCTGTGTGGAAAAGCCCAAATAAAGATTGATATTCCTTCATTCCTGAGAACAGGCTTAAGTTATTTAATGTCTCCAAACAGTGTTTAGAGCTCTTGAGAGACATTCAGAGAAGCAATCAATTGATATTTAATGTTACTTTAAGTAGCTATTCTCCCTCAAGGATATGTGGTGACTGCAGTTGCTACTTGACAACAGCAATCCCTCATATCTGAGGCTTTGTTCTTTGAACCATACTTCAGTTTCTGATAGAATCAACCTTTCAGGGGTTAAATTTCCTATGTTGGTTAGTTGAAAGCTGGTGCATTTTTACAGTTGATTGGATTCCACCTGTGGCAGGCATTGCATTCTTCTGAGGTAAGAAATCCTTAAATTAATGAGTGGCTGAAATAAGGTTGGGAAACAGTTTGTAAAATTAGATAATTTTACAATTTCTGGTATGCAAAATTGCTGAAATGTAGCAGTAGTGTATCAACAATTTCTATTTCTTTTTTCAGACTGATGTAGAGATCTCTTTGGTTGATGGTAGTTGCAAAAGTCCCGTTGAAAGATTTTGGAATGGAAACAATAAGATTTATGTTTTGCAGAAAGCTGTAAGTGTCTCTTGTTCATTTTTAAAATGTAATCTAGACTTCTGAATTCTTACCAGATATCTTCCTGCATTGGATTTTTTTACTTATTTCTGCATTTCTCTTAAAGAGACACAATGAAGACAGTGACTCAATGAGTGAATTAAAACCAGATGATTCTATTTATGCCTCTGAGCTTTTGCCAAAGGAGAGTTCTGGACCAGCTGCTCTTTCTGTCACAAGAGCAAAGTAAGTATCAAAGTTCTGCCTCGCTTTTGATGTCATGTTCTTCTGCAACTTTTGTCTTTCTTCCTAATATTCAGAACCTGTGTTATTTTCAGTCTCCCCACAATTACATTATGCTAGGGAGGAGATAAGACCATTTTTCCTCCTGCAAAATGGCCTCCCCTGGCTGGAAGTGTTCCTAACCAAGTGCAGCTGAAGCTCAGGGTACTGGAGAAGCACTTGTGAGCTGGTCCCCGTCAGGTTAATGGGACTATCTGGGTGTAGATCAACAAGAAGGTTTACTGAGAGGTCAGGCCTTGGTTTTTTAAGAGTTCTGTTTGAAAGGAAATATAAAAAGATTTGATAGGGTCTTTGGCTGTCAGTACAATACCAAGGCATGACACTAAACCGTAGTGACTAGTTTGCTTAACTAACGTATCCTTTTAATGTGCTTAAAATGTAAGGCTCAAATATAATTTAAGAATCTTTAAATTAAAAGATAATATTAAATATATTTTCAGTTATGATATTTTCCTTCTTTGTGACTTTATTGTTCTATAACATGATGGTAACACTGCATTCTCTTTGCAAAATTATCTGCTTCATTTCATTAATGAAGCATGGTAAATCAGATT
Organism: Chaetura pelagica; assembly: GCF_000747805.2. Lineage (NCBI taxonomy): Eukaryota > Metazoa > Chordata > Aves > Apodiformes > Apodidae > Chaetura > Chaetura pelagica. The sequence goes on along the minus strand of NW_009952879.1, from coordinate 705,145 downwards.
TAAGTTTTATGTAAGAGATTTAGCTGTACTCACTGGCATCTTTTTATTTTTCCTGTCCATGTACCTAGGCAGTTGATTTCCTTATATACAATGGTACAAAATCCAAATATGACCCACTTGAAGATCAGTGACCTGATTGTGCTTCCTCCTCTTTGGATAAGGTGTGATGGTTCTGATCCTGAACATACTTGTTGGCTTGGAGCTGAGCCCCTTAAAGCTGGAAACAAGATCACAGGAATCAATCTTTATATGGTTACATGCGATGGTAAGGGTATAACATTACACAGGATTGTATGAGGAGGGCTTAAAAATGTGGGAATATTGATGTAGTGATGTTATCTTTGTCCTTTGTGGGATGTGGGCCTGGTGCTGCTCCAAATTCCTTGTTTTAAAAACCAAGAGAAAGAAAAGTTGGTTTTTTAACCCATATGGAGCAAATAACTTTTTAGCACACTTAGTTAAGCAGTGCCTGTGCAGATCCTGCTTAACTCAGGTGCAATAACTTAGCAAATGTAAATTGCTGCCGTTCAACTTTGTATACAAGTACTGACTCTGAGTAGAGGTTTATGCGCTAACAGCAGCTCTTAGGAGAAATAAAGGAAGCATGTCTGCTTTCTGAAGGACAAGATGAGTCCTACTTGGAGGATTTGAGAATTAATTTTAAGTGCCACGTTTGAACTGCTAAAAGTTTTTTATGATTCTTGCTTTTTTCCTTTCCTAGGTCCTATAGCTGATAAAGCCTGTTTTGCAAATCTGGAAGAGCTAAAAATGGCACATAAAATGAAACATCATTCATCTGTTGTAAGTTTTTACAGTCTGTCAAACCTTTAAGTTTAAAAACTCTGGGTTTGGATTTAGGTGTGATTCCATACTATAATAATCTGTTTTGAAGTACCAGTTGAGCTCCCTGTGCTGTAATTTATTTATCTGATATTATACCTATTTGTGTCTGTTTAAAATGTTTTTAAAAACATTTTGCCTGTGTATAAAATAATCAGTGTTGTGGTGACATTTTAAATGTTTTTTTTAAATGTGTTCATTCTAGGTGACAACAAAAGGATTTGCTCAGTATGAGATTATTAGAGCTGCTGCAATGGAGGACACAATTGTGGAATCTGAAAGCAATGTATATGTTGATATCACATGGAATTCTGTAAATAAGATTCTGGAGGCACCCCCACTGGTTTCAGCTGCCACACTGGTAAGTCAAGAAGGAAAGAGGAAACAAGCCCAAACTCTTTCCATATCTTAAATCATGACTAATGTAAAGGACACAAAATAAATTTGACTCTTGATATGTGTGCTTACTATTCTTTGTATAAGTAATACAGTGTGTTAATAATCTAAATTTATAAATTATGCTAATATGCATTTCAGTAATTAAAAATTTAGGTCATTTGATTTCTTAAGTTTGAAAGTGACTTAAATTTCTGGAACTTACAGAATATTACATTGAAGCCTGGGGACCCCAGAAGTCCTGTATATCAGCTGTACAGAGAGCTGCAGTTTCTGCTTGTAAGTATAAATGAGAAATTATTTTTCAGATTTTAGATGAATGGTGTTTTTTATGTGTTAATGATTTGCTTTATTTAAAACTTCATCAGATGTTTCAAAGGTAACTCTTTAAGCTTGTAGTTTAGAATAAACTCTGAGTTCAATTTTTAAAATATTGACAAAGGGGACAACTTGTGAACACAAAAGCCAGGAAATTCCAGAAGTTTCTAAGTCCATGGTTAGCTGTACGGAGATGGGTGTGTGGTTCTTGGAGAAGTTAACTACATTTTGAAGTCTGGCATGTGCAAAAGGGGAACTGAGCTGTGCTGGTTGGGTTTTCCTGCTGCCCTTAGGCTTTGGCTGAAGGTTTGAAGACAGGTGTGACAGAGTGGCCTGAGCCCTTGGAGTCTGAATCAGCTGTGGAACTGGTCCAGGAATTTCTGACTGGTAATTACTGCTGGTTACATCAGGAAAGGGGATGGGGATGTCACTTTTCACAGAAATAAAAATAATTCCACATACAATTTTTAAAGTATTAGAGGTGTTAATTTCTATTGACAAAGTAGTTCAATAGGTTAGTCAGCACATCTGTCATTCTTTTATTTCCTGATATCTTATAATAATTGTTTCTTTATAAAATGACACAATTCTGTTTAAAAAGCAATTGAGAGAGTTCTGGATGTGTCTTCCAAGTGATCTGACATGCACATGAACTTGTACACCGGCCTAATGTCCCTTTGGTGGTGGAAAACAATACTTCAGTGACATTTTAAAACGAAGTATCCAAAATTAACAGATTGCTTTTGGAAACTGTTGTGAACAATGTGTGCCTTGTCAGAAGGTTAAAATATTGGAAAACAAATCTAAAACCAGAATCTGATGTAGGGATGCACCTGGAGATTTTCAAATGCAACTGTGAATTTCTTTAAAAAGTAGATATAACTTGGATAAAAAAATAAAAAGGACAAAAAGTTTCTCTGACAAATATATATGGAAGAAAACCAGAGATACTTATTAGACCAACCACCTTAGTGCTTCTACACTGGAACTTAAGAAGTTGATCTTCAGATAACAGGATGTCACATAGGGTACATGGGGAAAATGTATCACTTGTAATAAAAAATATTAAGAAATTCTGTTTTCAGATTGTCCTTATCCAGTAAAACAAATTTAAAATTGCTGAATTTTGACTATTAGCTGTCCAGGTAGTGTATTTGTTAATTATCATGTGCCTGGGGATTTATATAATTTGTTTTCTGATATTTTTTTTTTTTCCTTCATATTGGTGACATTTTCCTTCTCTACTAGATTTAAAGAGGAAGCTGGATGGATACTGTTTATCTGGAAACACTAAGGAAGCAGAGGTATGTGCAGTTTCCTACTTATTTCTATGTTGTCTTGTTTCCCTCTGTAACTGCACTTATTTTAGATTTTGACTATGCCTTGTCTGTTACTTATGTATATGTGTAAAGACAGAAGGATGTAAAGAAAGATTAATCTCCTGCTTTCTGTTTCTGCTGTGTATAAATTAAGAAGACCTTGCAGGTAAAATTAGGAATCCCATAGCTATTTTCTAATAAGTCCACTGTAATTTTTACCTTCAGAAAATCTCCCTCTTAATTTTATTCTAAATGTTCTGCCATTGTCCGTGATACATGGTTTTTATATAACCTACTAGTGTGGAGCCGTTTTGGTTTATTCTTTCCCTTTCTTTTTCACTACCAGAAGCTTGCAAATGAACTGTATTAAATCAGCTGCAACCACACTCTCTTTTCTTCACTGTTGTCTGTCATAATCTAAAGTTATCAGTCTCATTTCCTGATTCCTTCCACGATCTCTGATCTTTGCACCATTGCATTCTATCATTACGTTGCTTTACTTGCCTAATTTAATGATTTTGGGACAATTTTAACAGTACCAGTTAGATATCTGCCCTATTTATTTAGAAATGTATGATATTCTAAAGCAGTGGACAAATTATACAAAGTCTTATATTAAGATTTTTTCCCTTTCAATCTACCAGGAAATATTTGGGTCTTTTTCCTATTGAGAGGGAAGTTTCATTTTGTTGATAAGCTAAAAATACAGTTATTTTTGTGTCAGCTAAGCCAGAAATATTCAGGATCCAGGTTAACAGCAAAAAAGTTGTCTGTTGTGAAAATCACTCTATATTAATTTCAGCCTTCCAGGGCATTGCTGGATATATGTAAAGTTATTAATCGTGGATGAGTTTGGTGTAGCACAGGTCGTATGCTGAGTTGGTACTTCCTGGACTCTGTATTTGCTATTTACTAATCCTCTGTCAATTGTGAGGTGAAAAGGACCTTGAGATAAACAGTTGGACTCCAAAAGTCTTTCTGTGGCAATAGCCTTCATTTCTTGGTCCAAAGCAAGCAATTATCCAGTGTGATAATTCTGAAAATAACCAGTCTTGCTTTCACATAAAAATACACTTCCAAATGACTATGCAGTAGTAGTTCCTTTGTGGTAGGGTCACTGGAAAAGGGGGAAAATTGGTGATGCACCCAGTCTTGATCTCTGTTGAAAACTGGAATTCATAAGGTCTTTGAATCTTAGGCAACCTTTCTTACTTGAGACAAACCAACTCTTTCAGAAAATCAAATGTGATACAGCTGCAGTGGACAGTTCCTTGAAATCCATCTTCAGTGAGCGAGGAGACCTGGATTTTGCTGAACAGTTATGGTGCAAAATGAGAAGTAAGGGCATTGTGGGGTTTTGAGAGAATGTAGCCAAAATGTGTGAGATTGGCAATCTGTCTGCCATGTGCTGCTCTCTGACAGCTCACTGGTCTCTTCTGGTCATTTCTTTACAGTAACCCTTTTTAATACCATAATGTGAGAAACTTAAGAAAAGGCCATGCAGTCTGTCATTTTAGCTGTCATTCTTTTAACTGAGGGGTTCTGTTCTTGCCAGTATGTGTGGGCTGCTTATTACTGACTTAGCTAGAGAGCAATTGATAAAATATTACATCTCTTTTCCTTAAGGTGTCAGTTCCTATCAGGGGTTGATAGAGTGTTTCACACTGGTCATAAAATGCTTGGAACGTGGTGAGATACAACCATGGGTATGTATTTGTATTTCACAGAAAGTTTTATCATTTTGAGTTGTGGGAAGTAGAATATAGTTCTTGTCACTGAACTGCTCCTCATCGATACTGCATTGTTTTAAAATGACTGTCACATGTCAGTTTGCCTCTTTTTCCATGTTGTTGTACTTCTAAACAATGTTTATGATGTTTTGTACAGAGTTACATCAGAAAAAAACTTCTGATTTTTAGATTCACCAAGGGAGCAGCAGTTTGCTAAGCAAATTGATTCAACAGTCTTATCATGGAAAGATAGAGGCCATTTCCCTCAATGGTATCACTCCAATTCAAATGCTCTTGGAAATTGGTTTGGATAAGATGAAGAAGGATTATGTCAGTTTTTTCATAGGTAAGTCATTTAACATTATTAGAAATTGAAGATAAAATATAATCCATGCAGGAAATCTGCTTTTGGTAACCTTGATCTCACTTCTGCTCCCATTTGCTGAGGTGCTGCTTCCAGGCTCCTTCATAATTTGTACTTTTCAGTTGTGTATGGTTCCAAAATTTAAAAAAAAAAAAAAAGAAGTTTCAAATAACTGTAGTTACATAACTGCTTTTGTTTTTCAATTTGAAAAGATCAGTTACCGTGTCATTAAATAACATTGCAGTCCTAGTGACTTTGTGCTTTTATTTGGTGAAATTCCCTATTTGATTACCTGAATGTTGCTTATGTTTCATCTGACACTATGTAGTAAATGTTGATTTTTTAAAATTATTTTTTTCCCCTATTCATTTTACAGGTCAGGAACTTGCAACATTAACCTACTTGGTGAGATGTCTCTTTTTTTTTTTCCCCCCTTAAACTCTGGCAGCAGTCTGAAGTAGAGTGGTGGTGATGGTGGGGTGCAAGTCATACCATTCCTATGAGCTGAGAAACTGCATTGTAAATCATGGGGGTGGGACAATATACTGCAAAAATGTCAGGCTGTTTCCTTCTTCATATATTATTTCCTAGGTATCTGATATGAGTTATTGTGAGGAGGGACAGTGAACCTTTGGTCATACTTCAATAGCATGGAAGTTTGTTCTGACTCTGCTGGGTCATTCTTAACATTTTGGCTTCTCAAAAGAAGCAGGGAAATTATTTTAGCAAACCGAGGGTGCATTGTGAGTCTGTAGAAACTGAGTGTCCAGTTACCAGCAGAAGTTCTTTGCTGTTCCAGGATTACTTCATTTCCACAGCAGTAGATCTTCAAGAGCAAGTTCATCGTGTTCAAAAGCTTCACCATATGCTGGAAATAATGGTCAGCTGTACAGTCTTACTTCAGTTTAAACATGAGAACCTCTTCCCTTTGACACAGTAATTATTTAATTTTTGCTTCTTGCTCTTTAAGTGACAACAACAAATAGATTCTGTTTGACAGTTGTAAAGAAACTATCTGCAAAGAAAAAAAGCATCTGTTCTTGGTGTTGATAATTATGAGACTGCAGAAGTAGCAGTTGGATCTTCCTGTTACATTTTGCTTTGGGACTAAAATAGAAAATTAAAAGAAATTATAAAATCTGAGAGTCCAGTTAGTTTGGCACAAGTTTTATGCAGTGTTGCACAAGCATTTCTCCAGAGAAAGTTAGTAACTAGTTGATTCCTTTTGTAGAATTTGCATGAAGTATTATAAGGAAAACCCTCTGAATGAGCAGCATGAGTTTCAACTGCCAATCAGACCAGCACTTGTCAACAAGTTATATGAAAAGTAAGAGAAATTTCAATCTCTGCAGCATTAATAATCAGATGTGACTGAACACCTGACTGAATTTTGGCATTTCCTGATTCTTTTGTCAGTGATCGCCCAGAAATATGGAAGGTGGACATAAGTAGTGGGCATGGACAGAAAGAGGTTAAAACAACATGGCAAGTTAGTACTAATCCTCCAGTTGAGCATATGACATCCAACACTACAGGTAAGGAATATTTGTGGTGACATGAAATAATGAAAGTACACATTTCAAATTAAGTTTTATACTAGGTGCAGTGGATCTGAACTTTTTCCTGTATCTTCAGCAAAAGCAAAATTATGTTTTGCCTTTTAATAAAAAGGAAGGAAGATATTTATAGAATGTAAAAGATTTGCACAAAGTGGTGACTTTCCATCTTGCCTTTGAGTTATGTTTCTAGAATTAAGATGACAGAGTAGTTCCAAAAATGATGTAATTGTTAAATGTTCTAAGTAATATAACTTATTTCTAGAACCTTTGCCAGTGTATCTGAGAATGGGTTTGAAGAGAGGTTTATCTGAGATTGAGTGCTGGCCTCTGGTCAGAGAAACAAGCAGATGGTAAAGAGAGAAGTCATACCTTGTAGCAATCAGATGTAGAACGAGTAAAAAAGCATGAGAATGGGGAAGAATTTAGCATAGAGACTGGTACAGAAATAATTTCCATTTTGGGAAAATGATACAGGGTAATGCTTTGAAGGCTTCTTGTCATTCTCAGATTTTGCATGAAGTGGTCCTTTCAGTAAAGATGACTTGGCAAAACCAGTTTTTGAAGTTGCTCTTTGAACTATTCTCCACAATTTCTAAGAGCAGTAGCTAATGCACTTCTTTTTCTTTTGTCTCTGCAGGTCTCCTTTGTGATTCCACAGTTAATGGCAGCAGTGAAGAGAGAATGTATTTTATTTCAATGGCTAAGTGCAGTCAGGTGTATTTCATGTAAATGCAGGTTACTCTACAGGCAGGCACTTGAAAGGTACAGTAAAGTGGGGAGTTCAGTGTTACCTGGGTCCCTACAGCTTTAGAAACACCATTTGAAGAACACCACATCTTATCAGCCTATTTACTTTGGTATGCTTGAAGTTTGACACATACAGCCATAATTCATCTATACCCACCTAGATTGTTTGTAAGTGTTGTGCAGTTAATGTACAGTATAATTATTTTGAAAATATAGTAGATATTTTTGTTGGTATATTTAGAAACCATCAATAAAGTTATGCACTTTGGGGTTTTAAATTTTACTTTTATTTGTTAAGAATGCAATCAGACACAGTTCAAACTGTGAGTTATCTTAACCCGACAAAGCAAGCAACATTGTCATGTTTTCCTGGTGTCAAGTGACGTTTCATCATCCAGATTTATTTGGAAAGCTCTTCATCCAGGGCACTGTGAACTTCTGGCAGTTTGATTTTCTTTGTCCCTGTGTTTATATTTTGGAGCATTCTTGGATGTACTTCTCTCTCCTCTTCAGATTAATTTTTTCCCTCTACGCAAACTGAATTATTTTAAGTGTTGTCTTGTATAATTTGCATAATTTACTGCAAAAAAATTTCAGTCTAGTTGGCTGGGCGTAATAATTTAAATATCTTAGGGTCACAGTTGCATAGGATCTTACATTGGTTAGACAGTGTATGTAACATTTTGGTAGTGTAGTTCTAAACATAGTGTAGTATATGCTGATTAACATTAGAACAGAAACATTTTGCATAAAAGAAACTATTAATAGAAAGAGTGAGCAAAACCCAAATATTCATGCTTTTGAAAAGCTACAAATATATGTAATTTCTGGTTTTATCAGTAAATATTATTTCTTATTCCTTTCCTAATGTTACATCTTAATAATGGTTAGTTTAATAGTTAAAGCCTTTGAAGACACTCTAAGAAAAAGGTCCTCTTCTGGATTTATGTTCTGCTACTCTGCACTGAGTATATACACATTCAGTGTTGAAACTATAGTGCATCCCAAGCAGGAAACTTGTTTTTTTGCTTTAGAGGAGCAATTTCAAACACAACAGAAGGACAGATACAGCCAGATGGCCATATTCTGGCAAAACATTTCTATAATCATGTACTTAGCTTCTTCCTACTTGCAGTAGAAGTAAATTTGAGGTGGAATATTACATTCTGGAAGTGCTTTGATTACTGACAATCCACATTTCTATGTATAATATGTTAGAAAGTAGCATGAGGCAAACCTAATTCCCTGTAAACAAAATCAGAGAGAAGAGTCCTTGGTTTAAATCTGACTCAGTAGTTGGTATCTTGGATTAATCACTTCAAATAATTCTTCTCCACACCTAAACAGTAAGACATATATTATCCTAACTTTCAGGTACTAATAACAAGTTAACTTTTAAGCAGTGCTCTTGGAATATTTAAATCCTTTTCTGTTTTAAAATCCTGCGCCGGTCTCCACTCAGCAGTTACACGCTAGTTAAGTCTATTGATGAACAGTCAGAAATCACAAGTTGCAAACAGCTTTGAATCACTTGAAATATGTACTGGTGAGTTTTGAAACGCTTTAATCTTAGCTAACTATTTTTATGGTGAGGAAAATGTATAGTAGTTTCAAAAATAAGCAGCAAAGTCTGCTACTTAAAATTATTAGCAAGTAGTGCATCAAGGAAATGTACTTTGGATTTCAATTAAATGCTTAGGGAAAACTGCAAAGCACTAGGTGGATAGGCACATTGATATTTCTTTGTCTTTACAGTTGTAGAAAAAGAGGCATCTGTGATAAACTTTAACCAATATAATAAAACAGTTGCATTTTATTAATTACGCAAAATGAAGCTGTGTGTCAGCATGCAATCTTAACTGTGATTTCGGAGGTAGAGTATTAGTAGGATGACACTGATGAGAATGCAGAGTGTGAACAATGTAGGAAGGACAATCTCTGTCACTGTTTCCATGTGGGTAATCAGGGAATCTAAAATTTGAGAAATGAGTAATATGTAAGAAATTTAATCTTCTAGAGTATGCCAGTTGTTCAAGTTAATACTGCTTAAGGATTTTTTGAAAATTTATGGTAAAATTATTTTGTTAAATGTTGACTTTCGCATAAACAACAAACCAAACAAAATTCATAATTTAGCAAAAGCTGGGGTAAATCCATGTCAGTTTTCCCCTCTCTTTTTTTCTCTAGGGTAAATTTTTGAAGATACATTAGTGCCCAAAGGGCTGCAGAAGTGGGGCTCACTATGAATTGCCTCCAGTGCATTAGCAGCATTCTATTGTTCTTTGATTTTTATTCTTTCCCACCCCATGGGGAAGGGTAGGAAGTAAAATTGTTAAAGAGAAACCCTAGGGAAGCACTCTAGCTTTTTTTAATAATTATTTTGCAGCACTTTGAAAAATGAAATGGGTTTGATTCTGTAGAATTTTGCTCCACAGATGAACCTCAAAGAGTTAAGTAAAGAGCCTTTAATTCACATCTAACATAGAGTAGTTCAGGCTAAGGTAGTATACACTTAGGATGACTGCTTTGATGTTTTCTACCATGTGGAATTTATCGCATCCTTCTGAGAGACTTTGTAATACTTCTTTCATCTTTCTTAGAAGTTCCATAAATCCACTGCAATAATTTGGGAATCCCCTTTTAGATCAGGAATTACTAGAGGTCCTGAATTACTCTGGGGAGGTCTTAAGTGAGATGGATTAGCCTGGCTCTGTGGGAATGGCAGGCAAAGTCTGCTGTATTTATGTATTGTTGTGCAGCTGCTATTAGCTTTGTTACCAGGAGCAGGAAAGAGCAGGAACGTGGTTTACTGGTTCCTCAGGCTATTGTTTAGCACCCTTTTTAAAGTGTCTCATTGCATGTAGAATTCAAACATTTTGGAGATTTTCCATCTGTGGTTGTCTGGATTTGTCTGGTTTTATTCTATGTTTGAAAGGGCATTTAGCACTTTCAGGATTTTAAGGAGAATACTGTCATTCCTAGCCTTAATTTTAAATAGTAACTCTTACTGGTTGTGTATTCCATTAACATCCAAAGTTGAACCATTTAGCTACTGTGATTTTAGCTGGAGAGAGTAAAGACAGACTTTTTTCTTTAGAGGCTTGTTAAAGCAGTTGTGCTTTCAGGAAGAAAATTCCTTGTAGGACCCGCCAACACTAGTATTCACAGAGAAATTTTAAATCTGAAAGTTACAGAATAAGCCTTTATAAACTAAAAAAGAAGTTACCTGTTGCAAGGAGTTGGTGTGTGGTAGAGCAGGTGTCCATGGCCTTCTGATGCCAATTTTGCACCTGAGAAGGTTGACATGCAGCAGTTCTGTTAAACTGTAGTGATCTGCCTCATTCACAGCAGCTTCTTCTCTGTCCCTTTTTCCACTAAAACTGACTTGACATTATTCTGCCAGCACATTATTTTATGAAAACTTCTTTTGTATCTTGGTGATATTTATTTTTTTTTGCAATATATTTCTAATAGTTAATGGTTTTATAAAAATGTTAAAAGCACATATTAGTTTCCATATTATTTTCCAAGAAGGTAGCATGAATGTGTAAATGTTTGCCCAGAAATATCACTGGTGACTTAGGGTTCTGAATTTTTGGTCACATCAGGAAGTCCAGTTGGAGTATGTCAAGTGTTTGAGAAACAGTAATTGAGACTGTTCCCTCTGTCTCTGGCTGCCTGTGTTATATGACACATCCCTAATCTACAGAGTCAAGAGTCAGATTTCATGTAGCATATTTGTGCAAATTGTTTCATGACATTCAGTGAGGTATTTGCCCATATTTTGAGAAAAAAGAACAACAGGGAAAAAAGTTAGCAAGTGACATCACCTCTCGTGGATTTGGGAATCCATTGGCATTGATAATCTTTTTATAGTAGTAAACAGATGCCTTTGGGTATCGTGCTTTGTTCTTGTTTTTAAAATCAATGTGATAGAATCCGAATCTTTCCGAGAAGCCTTTGTTCCATTCAAATTGATCCAGCAGTGACCAAGCAGTATAACCCTTGACATTAACTCCATCGTTTAGAGCTGTAAACACAATACCAATTATTCTCTTAAACACATTGCCTAAGTTTGTCATCCATGAAATACGGTTCTGTAGGTGTTTTGGTTTATATCAACAAGAGATGGAGGTAGGAGGAGGACGGAAAGGTAGCAGAGTATAAAGTAATTTAGGTGCTTTGAAAATGTTCTTTAGAGATACTAGAGCTATGTTAGAAAAGGTAATTAAACAATTTCTCCTTTTAACAAATGGAAAATTATTATCTATTCCAGTATTAAATCTCATGTAGGTTATTGCATCAGTATGTTTGGCTAGATTGTCATTTTTGTGAAAATGTATTCGTCTAGTTTGCTGTCCATTTTGATCCTATGAATATTTATTTCTCTATGATGTAAATTACAAGAGTAAAAAATAATCAGAATGTGAAAGTTCTCAAAAAGCTTGTGCACTAAAAAGATGGTTTTAGAATTACCTTTCAGCATTTCATTAATATATCCTTTCAGATACTCTATCCGCCATTCATCACACAGCTGAGTGCACTGTACCTTTTCAGAAACTCCATTCTCTGTCACATAAATGAGAGGGTTCCCATACTGTGTCTGCACACAAAGATATGGTGAGACTGGTTCATTGAAACAGAATCATCTTATTTGGACAGAACATGAGATTCTTAGTAAAGTGCATTAAAAGCAATTTTCTAGGTTTACTTCATTACCTTTAGGGAGAAAAATGCCTATCTAGGAGCTTAAGTTAACTATGGTTTTTATTTTAAAGTAATGAATTCTGTAGTTGAACTATGAAGTGTTGGTTTCGTTTTGCAAAAAAGCTTCTCAGTATAACAAAACAATGTATAGGTTAAACTTGAAAATCTCAAAGAGGTGCAGCTTCTGCATGTAACCAGACATGTTGTAAACTTCCTTTTAAAGTATTACTTGTAATCACCTTAATGAAGTTGAGTAGTCTTCTGAATCCCCAGGGAACAGAATATAACCATTTGGGTCCTGGAGCTGGCCATTTTGGGTCCACCAGTTGGGCCAAGTCACTGTCAGTGTCATAGCTGCGCACTTGGAGGAGGGGAGAGCTCTTCTGTGTAACATAACGGGTGGTAAAATGACCTATTCCCAGGAAATCTGATGTGCCTTTAATATAGTTTTTCTCTTGTGCTGAGAAGGTTGGTAATCTTGATGTCCCCAGGCCCTGCTTGCTGCTCTTCCTACCTATCAAAGTAATTATAGGAAACAAACTTCTGAGGAACTCAGAAATCTGTTTTCTTTACCTCACCAACAATAAATAGAGTTTTCCTGAATGTAGTGTTAGTGTAGAGGACAGTTGAGTTGGCTTGCTTAAGGTGAAATCATCTTACATCCTTTTGGTTCTGAGAAGCGGGGTACAATACATGGAGAAGACAGTGAATTAAAGTGTGGTTTTTGTTTTCCAAAGAGCTTGGTAAATATCAGCAGAATACTTTGCATCCTAATGTAACAAGAACAGAAGTGCTTTGCTGCACAATGATTATCTTTCATTTTGTGAAACAAAGATAGCAGAACACTCTAGAAATGCAAGTGTTAGTGATGGAAAACTGCTGATTCTTTGTCCTTTGGTGGAAATTCCAGAAAAATATTTAGCAACAAGTTGTCTTTGTTAGGCCATTAAACATGATTTGTGACTGAAAAGTGAAGTAGTTTCTTCCTTTCCAGTTCAGAGGCCTCAGCTATACATGTGTTGGGCTCAACACTACGTTTTGCTGTCAGTGTGTGATGTATTCATGTGGGTGCGTGGGGCTTACCTACATAATTCTTCAACATTTCAGGATAATCTCCTCTGTAAATTGGATTTGCAAACCAGCCCAAGTGGAACTGAATGTATCTTTCAGCAGCATCTCTATCTGTTGGGTTGTGTGGATCAATAGGTTCACCCCAGTCACTATTTAGGGAGATTCCAACCATACCTGAAAACACAAAGTGACAATTCTGCAGTTTGTGTAATCTTTAAGCTCTTAATATAAAGAGGAGCATAATTACAGAACGAATCCTTATTACCTTGCTGCTTGCTGCGCCACGTGTTATTGTAAGAGTGCCACACCTTTGCATGACTCTGGGTACAAATAAACAAAACAGGCACATGCACATTTTAATCTGTTAAGCCATAGTATGGAAAGTTAGTGAAGATCAAGAGGAGTTTTTGCACTAAGGTTTGTCTGAAAATACTGCGTAATTTATTCTATGTGTATTGTGGAACTTTTCATTTCATACAAGCTGTCACATAATGAAGATTCCTTCCCTAAATTCCATGAGCTCCCTATGAATGCAATCCCCAGCATTCAAAGCAGTGTTCTGTCCAGGGTCTCCAGTCCTTGGATATCTTTCCTTATTTATTCAGGAAGTAAAAGCAGATTTTCACAAGAGCCAGCCTGATTGAAACACCTGTTGAATTCTAGTTAATTTCAACAGGTCAGGATTTTACTCCTTGTTTCTAGGGTAACCTGGGCATTTACTTATTCAACCAGTTTGGAACATAGTGTGAGATGCTCAAATTATAAGGAGCAATGTAAGTTGTTGCAACAGGCAACCTGGCATTTCATGCTACACCTGAATATGCACTGGTGGTTTGAAGTCAGGTGATAATTCTGGTGTGTTAGTTGGAAATGACATAATGACAAAACAATTGCTGTTTAAAGAGTAGGCAAAAAAAAAAAGCAACTTGGTCTGCTAAAAATTCTTGATTTGCACAGAATTTAAAGCATGATTTGAGCTTTACTTTGATTATATGGTGTGCTGCTTTGTATGCTCCACATCCACCGAGCTTCAGTCCTGGTGCGTGTTCTCCTCTTTCATAACCCTTCTCAGCAACTGCCTGCAAACACAGAGTTGGTTATTCTTTGACAGCAGAGCTCATGGATTTGCTACCATCCTGTGGCCCTGGATCCTGTGCTTTTCTGCAGCATCCATCTCTCAATCTTTCCGTCCTTCCCTATCTCGTTCCCCTCCCCTCAGCTCCCATCCCCTACCCCCCTGCTTGGTTGATAAGATGCTGTGGCTTGTTGGAACACCCTCTTGGTGACTGGTGTTAGCAGGGTGGCTCACCAGCTTGTTCCTGATGGAATGCATGGAGGGGAAGTGATTGCTGCTGTGCTGATTTCTGTGCCTCTTTCCAGCTGACGGTTTTTCAAAGCTTCACCAAAATTTCATGTATTGAAACTCTGTGCAGGCTCTGGTTGGAACTGGCCACTGAGATTTTTGGGCACAAAGATTAATGGTATAAGTCTTCCGTCTCAAATTTCTAACCCAGGTTACTGTAATGTCAATTCAATAAATTTTGGGAACAGAACTGAGTGATGGGAAACAAAGTATTGATAACTTACCCAAGGATTACTGAAAGTAATCCAATGTTTCACACGATCACCAAACTTCTCAAAACACAGATTTGCATAATCATGAAAATAATTTATCATGCTGCTGTTTTGCCAGCCACCATACTTTTCTTGGAGAACCTTTGTAAATAAGAATTTCAAGGATCAGTAATGTTATTTAAAGTTCAGCTGCCTATTAACAAAAACTTTTTTTTATATTTCAGTAGCTCAAAGGGGAGTTTTTAAAAACTGCATTGTATATAAACTGCAAATTAATAGAAAATAATTACTTAAAAGTATGCAGGCATCTTTAAACATTCATGTACACATAGTCCTTAAACTTAGGAAATTTATATCAGAAGCATTTATATTAGATATTTCACTAACTTAAATATTGTCTCACCTGTGGAAGATCCCAGTGGTAGAGGCTCACAATAGGGATAATATTGTTTTCCAGAAGGCTATTAATTGTATCATTGTAGAACTGTATTCCCTTCTCATTCAATTTCTCTGCTGATGAAGCACACAGACAAGAAATTACCTGGATTGTTTTTAAAGTAATTGGAAGAATAGAAATTTTTTACCAAGGCATTTTACATAATAGCGATGGGTATGCAGACAAAGAAACAGAAATCTATTTACCAGTAATGTTAAACAGCTATGGTTTACTCACAAGTAAAATTACTTGCATGCTAATACTGGTAAGAATAGGATGAAATTGTTTTGCTTACCCTTGATGCCAGTGGGCATAATCCGAGGCCATGAGATAGAGAATAAATAGTGATTAACTTTTAGCTCCTTCAGTAACTGAATGTCATCCTGTGAAAAGAAAATCCAATTGACATATCTGAAGTCCAAGCAGAATAACTTCAGTTACTCATCTTTCTTAAAAAGCATGAAGGCAGAAAATCTAGAAGAGTTGCACAAGAGAGGATTCCATCATTCCATTCACTCTCGGACTGAATTTTAAAGTATCTGATGGTTTTATTATTCTTAAAAACCTTTAAAACTTCTTGAACACACACAAAAATGTGTTAATTTTATTCAAATCTCAAGTTAATTGTTCTGACTAAGCATTTGGACTTCCAAAAAATGTGGACTATTTCTTTGGACAGGTAAATCCTGAAAACCTGACATAGATTTAGGAAATCCTGTGGTGTTGTTGATTCTGTGAGATTATTAGGAAAGAAGAGTTTACTGAAGTATTTGAAAATACATCTGCCTTTGGCTTTCTGGGTTGAATGTGTCTGTAGAGCAAACAAAGCATTTAATCTTTGCTGTTATTTCAAAATGGGAAATCAGTCTCATGAAATGGCTCTAGGGTGTCTCTAGAGAGAACTCCTTTTTAACAATACCTTAACTTTGTAGTAGCCATCACATGCTGAATCTCCTGTTTCATTTCTAAGCACTGTCCCTTTCTTGTGAGTAAAAGTATCCCAGATACTTGGTCCTTTCCCATCCTTGTCCCAGGCCCCTTCAGTCTGGTATGCAGAGCTTCCAACACCCCATAAAAAACCTGAAGGTAGAAAGAAGTGAGTTACAATTTAACATTTTCCTGCAAAACTGCTCTTCATGGTGCATGTTTCTATGAGAGAGTAATTGATGGGCCTTCACAGCTGCATGGCTTGGTGTGAAATGGGCATGATGGCAGGTCTGCTGAGTAAGAGGCCAGAGGTTTCCATGTGAAAGTATTGGTTTTAATTGCATAAAAAGGGGCTGAAAATATGGGATAGACTAAAGGTATCGTTTGCTGATGCAATGAGAAAAGAACCTAATTCTTTCACATATTAAAACTAACTACTATTATTTTACAGGTTGAGGTCAGTGCATTGATTGTGTGGCAGAAATATCTTAACTGCAAAAAAATTAGCTTCCTACATAGTTTTGCCTGCTTGTTTTTCTGGTCTTTTTAGTGATTACAAATTTAGCTATTGTTACATAAAATACATAGATTCTGCATTCCTAGTGTTATACAAAAGGACATGATTAATCCATTTCATAAGCCACTCAAGAACTTGACCCACAAATCAGTGCCTGTATCTTTTTACTTTTGATTGTGCAGGGAGTGTGGATTAATCTGTGGTGCAGGAAGGAGAAGGTTTCACAAGGCAGTACTGAACATTGAATTAGATAACACTAAACAAACCCAACAATGATTTCACTTGTGTTCATTTCCTAAATTAGCAGCAGTAACAATGGGTATTTTTAGGTTATAATTTTTCACTGTTGTAGGTAATTTATGAAGAAGAAGAGTTCTCAGGTGTGATTTGTTATACTGTGCTGCTTATTCAATCACAGGAAAGGGAGGTCTGGATATGAAATAATAACTATTAGCATTTTCTCTGAGTTTTCTGTTATAAGTGACTGTGTGAAGTGCAGGGTTATGTGAATCCTTGTATTTCTAGGGCTGGGTGCAGAGAATGATACTCAGTGTGCATCCTGCAAGAGCCTGAATTTTTCTTTTTGCCATTTCCCTGAAAGGAGAAGGAAAGCCTTTTGGTAGCTTGTGCAAACAGACAAGTGGATCTGGAGCATTATATAAAACCCACAATGAACTGTAGTTCAAAAGTACCCTCTGGAAAAGTGCCATAATAGAAAGAGCCTGGATTATTCTGTGTCCAACGGAATTCCTCAGCTGCGTTCAGACGTGTTAGCAACACAAGCATGTACCAGATCCTCAAGCTGTAAGTCTTCATTGCTGGTGATTTCATCACTACTAAGTGTTCTCTGTGAGATCCCACCTGATAAAATAGAAGAGCATTGTCAAGTATTGCTGCTCTGCAAAGTAGGCTTAGGGTGATCCTCAGGGAAAAAGCTGCTTTTCTCTTCTGAATGGTGATGATTTTTATTGAAGGCTAAAAGTGGTGCTTGGGTAAGTGGAAGGAAGATACAGTTAAGCTTCTGATGAAAACAAGAGAAGAATTAAGTGCAAAATTATACATATTAGAAGGACTCTGTACAGATTTTCCATAATGTTCCTTATCTTTGCTAGATTCTAAACTTCTGTTTGTTGGTAGCTGTTTTGTTTTGTTCTGGATTTCAAATTGTCCCATCAGTGTCAGCAACTAAAACCTGTGAACAGTGTGAGTGGGAGCAAGAAATAAAAGTGGTGATGCTGCCAGCATCTTGCCACCTGAATATGTAATGGAAACAAACCTGGTGGAAGATCACAAGGAAAATTAATACTTTCAATTGTTGCAGTTTTTATTAATTGGAGCTTTTGTCATGATTATGTCACTTTTATCCAGTTCCAGCATCAATTTAAAGTGCTACTACATATGCACTATATTTTTAACTGCTAAATCAGGTTAAGCTATTGGTAGGATGATTAATTTTAACCATTTTAAACAGTTTCCAAAGAGCAGCATTCTTTTCTTCAAATTTATACAATTCCCAAAGGATCTGTTTTACATTCCTGAGCCTCTGCTGGTGAATTTGAAGAAGAGGTTAGAAAGTGAGGAAAAGTAGGAAAATATATTAAGAAAACCACATTTTATGTTGGAGCATTGTATAAAAAGTAAACCTACTTGGACCTTTGAAAAGCCAGCTGGAATGACAGGATCATGCCAAGACAATCAGCCAGACTGGTTATGTGAGACAGCATTTAACTGCCCTCAGTGTCCCAAGAAGGAGGTAAATGAAGGGCTGAAAACACCACATTCTTGTCTGCCTGTATTAAACCAGGTTTGCTGCAGTCTTTCTGCACCGTGCTAAAAAGGAACTGCATTTTTACACAGCAGCTTTTCTCCTCAGCCCTGGGGCAAGTGGCAGAGTGAGGATGGAGAAACCTCCTTCAGACTCAGGTGAGCCCACTGTGTGCTCCTTCACTGCTCCTAGGAGACCTCAGCAATGGGAGAGACTGGCTAAACAGGTCTGACCAACAGTTCATCTCTGACTTGCTTTTCACTATCATTTTGTAACATCTATCTCCCACATATAAAAATTTAGGACCTGAGCCACAACTTGGTGGGAATTTTGCATGGACAACCTAGGGCTGTAGGTCAAGCCTGCAGTGATCTATGATACCAGACCAGAAAAGCCTGTGTGACACCTGTGTTGCCTACAGACCACAGTGAAAAAAAGCAAGTTTGGCTAAAACCAAAAGCAATGTACCTGCTTTTCAGAAGATGTAATAAATGTATGAGCTCAGAGACCTCTCATTCTGTGATTAGAGAGCAGTATCTCCTAATGAATGCAGGAGCTGCGCAGCTGCTTTGGGAAAACCTCTCCACTGCTGCATCAAAGGCCTTTAGCCTTGGATTAAAAGAATCTTCTCTGCATTTCTAATGTGGACGTTTTGATTGCAAGGGGCAAAAAAGACTAAGACCATTAAAAAAACAGGGTCTGAATATAAGGTTTTTTTACTTTGAATATAAAAGGTTGCAAATATATGTGATTTTCTTTTAGGTATTGACAGGCAAATCTAGTACTTCAGCCTAGTCAATAAGTTAGTTTAAATTTAGTGTTCTCTTTCATATTCTGGTTAGCAATGACTGACAGTCATGTGAAAAATAGCAAAACTATCAACCTTCTTGTTCTCTAGCAGCTATCTTACATTTACCCTGATTTTAGATTGAGTTATTTTCATTTTCCCCCATTTCTGGCTTACCTGGTGTTCTTCTCGGTGGATGTGTCCCAGCTAGGAGATTCCTCTGGACTGCCAGCAATTTACCAGGGCATTCAGAATAAATTTACTTTCATGGAATAATTGCACGGAATTAATCGACCTGTCACAAAAACTCAGGAGAAACATCTAGTTGAAAACAGTATTTTTTTCACTTACAGCCAGAACAAAAAAGAACAATCCTTTTGTATTCAGTCAATGCTGCAGGAAAAGGTTTAGCTTAACCATTCGAATCTCTTTTAGCAATGAGGCATTTTCCTTTGTAAGCAAAATTAGCTTTGTGAGTGATCTATACATTCATACATAATTGCACTTGCTCTTCAGTAGGGTATTTGTAGACATTTTTCTCTTGGTGAAAATGTCTGTGTCCTAGGTGGTGTTTGGCAGGAAGATCTGTGCAGGATTTTGTGAGGCAAAAGGTTCTGTTTTTATATGGCATCATTTTTAAGCAGATATTCAGAAGGCAGTCTTGGAAAATAATGTTCTTTGTCATTTATCTCTGGAGGAATTCCTCATGGAGTCATGGAGTCTCATGTCTTTGTGGAAAAAGTGACTCTCAGTGTTGAAGGTTGTTCAGCTTGGGCTATAGCTGTTCATGCTTTTAGTTCTGTGAGTTACCATTCAGTCCCCTCTCATAGACAGTAGGGATTGAGAAGACTGAAATGAGCAACCTATTGCTAAGGCTCTCTGGGCTGAAAACCTGTGGTTTCAGACTGCCACTCTCCTGACTTCCAGGAATACAAAGCCTTTCTCTGCTGAGAGGAGGGGATGAGCCTCCCAAGAGCAGCAGTGGAGGTGACTACTGGTCCTAGGTGAGAGGCCTGAGGTAGGACAGAGATGCTGTGGAGTGAGGCTGTGCACAATACTGATAAAAAATGATGTGTGAACCTTTCACTCATCCACCCTAAGGAAAGGGGGTCTGGAAGCAAAGGGGAGGCAGAAAAAGCAGCAGCTCTGTTGGCTCCAGGTACCTGAGTGATTTTCTCCCTGCTGCAGTGCACCCTCACAGCTGCCTGACTCTTGGGCGTTCTGTGGGTGGGTCATGACCCTGGAACCTTCGAACTTGGGCCTTTGTAGCTATACAGTAAATTCCCAGTTATTTCCTTAGCTACTTGGTTTTGTGGTGTGTTGTTTGGTTTGTTTTGTTTTTTTTTCTTTTCTTTTTCCTTTTTTTTTTTTGAGTGGCGCTGGTGCCCTCTCGTGGTCAATGTGAAAGAACATTAACATGAACAATGTCGCCTGGTAGCATAAAGTCAGCAGATACTGTCGGTCGTAGCCTGCCTCTGAGCTCAGAGGAGAAAAGTGCGTTAAAACCAATGAGGAAATTCTTGCAGGATCTTCTTGTAGGTGTCTTGGTACCCTGGATGGGCTTCTTAGTCATCAGGATGGTCCTTTTTGAAGTATGGAGAAGGTGATCTTTGAAAATCAATCGGCTCACGCTCTCTGTGATTAATGATGCACATGAGAGCCAGTATTGCACACAGCAATTTGCCTACTGCAGATGAGTTTGGTGCTCAAGGTACGATTTTAGGTCCTTGCCATGCATTTGGCATGCTCTGTCTCCTGCATTAGTTGTTCATTGTTCAATCAGAATTACACCTAAAAGACACACCAAAAGCAAAGGCTTTGGCATGCCAGGAGGAGAGACTGTGACTGTTGTGAGACCTGGCAGTGGAAGCAGACAAGGAGAGATCACTCCTCTTTATGGGTGAAAAACTGAGGCCCAGGGAGTTTGTATCAAGCTGGATGGACAATCCATTTGGCTGCTTTGGGGTGAGTTGATGCATCACTGAAGTAATTTGGTGAATTGTCACTGACTTCAGAAGGAGTAAGCCCTTGGTGTGCACAAAACCATGATTCTTTCAAACTACATTTAACTGCTAGAAACATGATGCTGTTCCACTCTGCAAGTTGTGCATGCATGGGTTTGCTTCTCTTAACAAAATCTTTTTCTGTGCTGTTTCCCAGTTTTCTGCATTAAAGCCCAGCTATTAAAAAAAAAAATAAAAATCATGAGATATTTACATTGCTAAAGCTTGGTCATTTTTTCCTCTTGTTTAATCCTGGAAAAAGTTTTATTAGCAGCAGTTTTTAAAATGTGCCAGAAATACATCAAGGCTATAAAATCCTGTAGTTTGCTTTATTGGTAAAAAGAATGTTAAAA
Source organism: Chaetura pelagica (assembly GCF_000747805.2). NCBI lineage: Eukaryota > Metazoa > Chordata > Aves > Apodiformes > Apodidae > Chaetura > Chaetura pelagica. The sequence continues at coordinate 683,731 of NW_009952879.1, read as the reverse complement.
AAATGTACTCAGTGGAATCCATCCAAACTTGCCCGATGATTGCAGTTAAATAACCTGGAAAGTAGGTTATGCAATGGACTCACTACAGTGGGTTGTGAAGTCAGGGAAAAGTCACCACTGACTCCCAGTTTACAGCTTATCTGCTATTGTCTACAGCCTGGAGTGGATCTTCAGCCATAAATGATGTAGATATTTATGTATTGCTGCAGAAATACTTTGTGGCTCTATCACCAAAGATTTGGCACAAAACCCAACAGCTTAAATGAATTAATACTTATCCTCCCACTTAATTTTCTCTCATGTTGCACAACCTCTTATCTCTAGATAGACAGAGATGGAGACACCTCTAATAGCAGATGCCATAAAACTGGTATTTATTTGCTTTTTCCTTTTAGCCCTTATGTTTTGCCTAGGCTGATGAAAAAGTAGAAGCTGTCTGTCTAATTCCCTGGCAGCTGTTCAGACAACTAGACCAAATCATTCTCAAACAATTGTAACTTATCTCCCCAGTTTCCTGATTCTTCGTTCTTCTGGGCTGCACTCCCTTTCAAACCCTGAATAGGCCTTTCTGTCTCAGAGAGAAAAATCCTTTCTTTTTATACAGTGACCAGAAAACCACGTAATTTTTCCAGTGTGTGGTCTGCTGCAACTACCCTGAGATACTGGAGATTTTTCAAAATCAAAACAAAACCCACTTACAATTGTTCTTGGAACAAGAACACTTGTATAACTGTGCTTCTATTTTTCTGTGTTACAAAATGACTTTCGTTGCATTATGTTAGCTGGTTTTGGAAACTTTTTGTCTAATGCTCCACTGTACTAATGGCCTGGACTTGCTTTTCAGAGAAAAATAGAAAATTAGAAGTAAGAGAAACGAGGATGCCTGGCTTTACAGTTAATCATATTGCTTTGACTTGAAACAGTTGGAGGAATATCCTTGTTAATAGAGAAAATGTTTGGAACTGTTTCTTCTGGAGTGAATTGTAAAGGCAGTGAGGAAATATGGGAGATGCATTTTATTGCCTGTAAAAGGAGATCATGCACACTGAAGGCTTATTCTGCTCTAAAAAGCCTGGTTTTGAATTTGCATATATATACACACCAGGGTTGTCCAGTGATGTTAGAATAAAGATTGCCAACTTTTCCATGCTTAGGGCCATTTTTATTTCTTATATAAATTTTTTTTAGCCAGACTTATCTGGTCGTATTTGCACAGCTCTGCCCTTTACCCAATAAACTGGTTGACCTGACCTTGTTATATGTCTTTTCCCCAGCTCTTTATGCCACCAGCTGACCTAATCTGCTGACAAGCCTGCCTTCCCTTGGACTACCAGGAGGTTCAACACCCCTTCCAGAGCATCTGGGATGAACCATTAGCAGAATTTTACCATGCAACTGTTTGGAACTCAGTTTCACAGAGGTATTTCTGGCCTCCCACCTCTCTCTGCTTGTATCTTGGGAAATCTGTGGCCAGGTTCTGAAGACAGTCTTCATCTTAAGCAAGCCTCCAGAGTTTGAAAGATCTTGTGTTTGAGCTGTGATCTCTGAGATGAGGTTAAGATAGATACATCTGAAACTTGCACCATATATTTTAGCAGAAAGCTAGTTCTATCATACTTTATGCCCACTGGGCACACTAAATAGCTGTGATCACTAACTACTGGTTTTACTGGGTTCAGTTGTGGAAAAACTGTCACATTTGAGAATCTGCCATTTCTGTTTTGCAAAAAAAGATTGTAGGGGCTGGTGAGAAAAGAGTAAATCTGCAGAAAATGAACTAGTTGCTCAGATTCTAAAGATCTCATTTTTAAATAAGCTCCTAAGTCATATATTCTTAATAATGTTTCTTGATGCATGTAGAAAGGTGCAGAAACTTCCCCCCTTTGTAGAACCCTGCTCTCCCAAATGGTCAAAACTCCTGAGGTTTTGCACTGCTAGTTAAAGGTACCTACTGGTTGTTGAATGCCCAAGCTCAGTGGATGGTTTAAAATCCCAGCCGTGATATATAATAAATGACAGATGTTAGAGATACTCCTGGGTGCAATGAAGAAGGTCACAGAAGTTTGCTTCTAAAAATCAATTTTAATTTATCTTTTCCTGCTCACAGCTTCATGCTACGAGTTGGCCTCCATTTGATGTGAACACTGAGAAGCTGCTGCAGGCTACCACTGATTGGAATTTACTTGTATTAGTCTAATTGCATGCTCTACCATCATCTGTTTGCAATCACAAAGAGGAAGCTTCTGAAGCTTGGGAATGAGAGAAAATGAAGTGTCTTGACAACTGCAGAACACTGAGAATGTTTTTGGAGCTTTTCCCATCACTGTTTGTGAGTATCAACAAAAAGGCACAGTTGTTTGTTTTTTTTCCCATGTCTATCTTTACACTGCACCCATAATATAAATACATATAACAACTAGGAATAGTGATAATTAATGAAGGTCCCTAAGCACTGTAAGCTGATAATGAGTAAGAGTTCATGTATTGTTTTGGAAGGGGTTGAATTGGTTCATTATTGAATTAGATCATTAGTAAAATCATACTATTGTTCTCTTTATGGATATTCAGCTTATGAAACATTCAAATTTGGTGCTTCTGGCTGTCTAGTTTAACCACCAGTTTTGAAGCAAAGCCTTGAACATTTTTTCTTTAATGTTCCCCTAGAAGTTAAGACATGAGTCCTTTTCACATGCAGCAGGCAGACACAAAGTCTAAGGAAGTGGACAGATAAAGCACCTTAATAGCTAAAGACACTGACACCACTTTTGCTTCTGCTCAGGTCAGGAGGTTTAGACTGGGGATTGCAGAGCATCCACCTGTGCACCAGTGAGGGGCAGCACTGGGGGAGCTGGGGCAGAGGTGGGGGGGCCAGGCTGTCCCTGGGCTGGATGCCTCACCCCCTCACCTGTGAAATGGTCGCAGTGCTGGTCACACCCACTGCACAGAACACTGAAAAATGTGAGTGGGGAGTGCTGCACAGGGTGCTAGGTAGGTGGGAATCTGTTACTTATGAATGGACTGCTACTACTAGTTCAGTAGTAGGAATTTGTTTGTTTCTGCCTGACTAATACCTGTGGAGAACAGCAGCAAAGGAGTAGAAAAGGCAATTTGTAGCCTCAGCATAGCTGCCAATGAGAGTGGAGTGTCAGGTCTGCCAGGGAAAGGAGGAATTTACTGACATGAGCACAGTCTAGGAGATCTACTTACCTGCCAGGCTCCTCATTTCCTAAGTAGACTTTACACTTCATGGGGAGAATGTGAAGATGAACTAGGATAATCTCAGTTCTTGTACAGCTCAGGTGAGCTCCTATAGGTGGCATGGTCTGGTACTTCTTGTAGTTTATTTATTAAAAAAAACATCCAACAAAAAAACCCTCAAAAAGCAATGGCTTTTACTGTTGCCCTTTCAAGGATCAGTTTCAGAGATGAAGCCTTACTGCAGTTCATTAGCAGCTTCAACTCCAGAGGAATATGAGGTGATGCCAATGAAAATTTAATGTATCCTTGAAGTGAAATACCTGCCCTGATGCTCTGCTGTATCACAGCCCCCTTGATGTTTTGGGGGCTGATCCAAACCTGACTTAGTAGAAAGTATAGCAAATTCCAGCAAGGCCTGGATGAGGTTCTGAGAGTGTTTGGTGATATGAAGGGTTAACATTTCAGGAACATTTTTTCAATTTTAGGCAGTGAAAAAGGGAATAATGCAAATAATTAATTGAAACATTGTTCTGAATCAGAGAATGTGTTTATTAAAATTAACAAAAAACAAACCCACAACCCTCAGCTGAGTTTGGGTCCAAGCTCAGAAGAGCACGAAGAGATGCAACTAGAAGCTTTATGAGATTCTCATATTAAACTTGACCAGATGTTGGCAGTAAGATGATTATACTCTGTAATTTGTACCTTGTATAGTGGCAACTGTTCCATCACCATAGCTTCCCAAGGCACGTAGATGAAGCAACGTTGACTTTTATTTCCCAGTGTATTAGTGAGCCTGTATTCATCCCTTTTGACAGGCATTTTTGCATAGTTGAGGGCATCAGATGGATAGCAGGTGGTCTCTCAATCAGATTGAGGACCTGGGTGAGTCTAAACCAGGTTAAATACTGATACAAGGCTTGTGAGTTTCTGTGGATTCTGCATATTAGTGCTAGTATCTGTCAACATGGAAAATCTCTGAGCTTCAAGTCCAGCCCTCAGAGTTTGTCCGCTTTCAGAGAGAACATAAAGTTCCTTCTGTCTTGCTACTGAACTTATTCCTCCTCAAGTTTCCTGTCTGTAAAACAGGACTGGAAATAGAGTCTTCCTTCCTGAAGACTTATCTGCAAAATGTCCTGTGATCCTCATGCTAGAACAACTGAATTATTGCATCAATGTCTTTGAGGAAGCGATTATTTTTTCCCCTGCTGTGTTTGTACAACACTTAATTAATTGAGTGAAGTTCATGTCTGCAGTGGAAGACCCTGGTGCTATTCCAGCTGATTTATACTGAGCTGCAGAACTAATACTGCTAGAGGATAATGGTGGGTGGGAGGATGGACTTATCATCCAGACAGTCATATCAACTTCTCCCTTTATAAATTAGAGGCCTTACCTTAAACTAGGAGGTGTTACAGTGGGTTAACTTACACTGTGAATTAGGCTTGTAAATCCAGAACAGAAGATAGGCTGAAAAGTAGTGGTTCCAGTTAGGTCTGATTTATTTTGTTTTCATAAACTTTTTAAACTTTAGTATAGCCTTGAATTAAAGAAGAAAGCCATTCTAAGTCACAAGACTGTCTTGATCCACTGCAGGTTGTAGCAGTGTCGATGTTTCAAGTAGCTGCATTCTAGTATATTAATGATGGTATTTTTAAAGATGCTGATAAATGATACTTAAGATCATGTTCGTTAACTTTCTTTTTACATCAAATAAAAAAAGAATCTTAGTTACAATCATGGGTGAAAGTACTTGAATTTGAAATAATCTGTATTTATTTAACACATTTTTTTTTAAAAGAGCTACATTCTTGACAATGAATATTCCAGTAATGCAAAAAATATGAATTCCAAAATCTATTTGTAATAACAGTGCTAAAGCCTCCAGATGTGCCAAACTTTCAGCCTTGTGGATATGAACTGTAAGCACTGTACATTTTTCTTTCAGCCATCATATCCTCTCCTCTGAAGACAGAGTATCATTAAGGAACAGTTTGAGATAACCAATATGAACCAGAAGAGCACAAAGAGAATCCTGATGGCTGCCAAAACAGTAAGTTAGGATTTTTGTAAATATATCTAACATAAGCATTTTTCTTTAGGACTATAATGTTAAACAAGTGGTCTGACATATGGGATCATAAAGTGATTTCCTTGAGAGATTATGCAGGTGGGACTGCAGGCTTGCATAGATTTGAAAAATGTATTTCTCAAGTGGGTTTCACCCTAGTGGAAGATCTTGAGGTAACTTTTTTTTTAAAGAGGTGATATCTCAAAGGAAGAGTTGATTTGTAGCTTAGATCCAAATCAAAAGGATGGATGTAAATTGTCTTGTTTGTGAGACGAATGGTTATGTAGTCTTTAAATTAGAGTTTATTTAAAATGTTTCTGATGGTTGAGTAACTGCTGAAATAGAACATGAACACTATTGTGCTCAAAGAAAAATCCTACAGGTGGTTTCAGGGTTTTTTTGCAATCATAAATGACTACTTTTTCAATTTTGGGTGTATATACATAATCACATGAATGTACACTGCTAAATAAGGCATGAAAACTGAGCTAGGGAGTAATTTGTTTTTCTTATAAATTGCAAATTTCACTGGGAATCTTCCAAAATCAAATGAGCTAGGAATAATTTCAGTCTAGCCTTACTCTGCTACATTGCTTGGCTCCAGACTAGGTCTTGCTTGTTTTTTGCCCAGTGGTCTTAGAAGGAGGTTCTTAAAAGCACAGAAAACTATGCTATGGATCATCCTGAAAGGACACAGATGGTTTCTTACACACAGAGCTCGTGGCAGTAGAAGTTTTGGAGCTCTCTCTTAGAGAAATGGGGTTTTGTTACCACTGGTTTGCTAAAAACAAGAATATATTATACTCTGTATTGCATTCAGATGATCTCATACTAATCAAAACAATATTGTGAGACCTCTGATTCTGAGTAAGCTCTGGGGCTGAAGGGACGATGCTGCCACCTTACCTCATTGGCAGGGGCTTTGTCATGAGACATTTGTTATGTTTTTGGAGGAAATATTTCTGTGATAAGTGTTATATTAAAACCCGCAAGGATATGAATAATTCTGTTTTCAGTGAAGAGTTTAAACTGCATGCTTTAAATAAAACCCAGGCCACACATTGACTCAAAAAGGTGGAAAAAACAATACTGGATAGCTCTGCTCATCCTGCCCAATAAATGGGGTGAGGCCATGGGGAAAAACATCTCTTAATTGTGTCACACAGGAGAAGTGAATTAGAACTGCACAAGGCAACCTTAATTCTGGTGTTTCCAGCTCTTGAATACTTGACTTTTCAACCTTAGCATAGGTGGGTGGAGAAGTGGTTATTATTTTTGTTTTGTTTGTCATCATGCAGCTAAATTACACTTGAAGGTACTTGGTGTTTTAAAATTTATTCTGCTAGTACAATCCATCTACTTCATCTCAATTGCTGTTTTCTAAACTGAACCAGGAGTGACAAACTCTTGTGAAAAGAGGCTGTGAGCTGCCATCTTCACTTTCTGGTCATAAAACTCCAGCATCAAAGATCAGCAAAGCTCCTGAAACAAACGGGTGCCCCAAGAAAAACGGAGTGGCCTCCAAAGCAATTGTAGCAGTGACATCAGCCCTGGGGTATTTTCATCTTGGCTGTTCCAGCAACGTTCAGTCAATAAGGGACAGCAGAGCCAGCACATGCTGACTTGCTCCATAGCTCCCCTGCTGGGAACGTCTCTCTTTGTAAGAAACTCACAGAAAATGGTAGGTCCAAAAATTAAAGGTTGTTCCCTATGCAAGGCCTTGCACCCAAGGGCCACACAGGGCACTGCTGTCCTACAGCCACAGCTGCACAGTGAGCAACACGGTTCTGCAGTTCAGCCTTGTCAGCCTGCAAGTTCACTCATCATTAACTTCTCTGGCTCCTGGACATCAGCCTTTATGGATCTCAGACACCTAAAGTGTTGGATGGCCAACTGCCATCTGAAAACCACTCCTGATGTTGCTGTTGACCCATTCAGAGAAGCTGAAAAATTCATTTTATCTCTTTCACTCGGTTTCCTAGGGTGGAATGTCATGATCACAATGCCACTCTCCACTTCAAAGTACTGTAAGGGCTATAGATTAAAAAGGACCTTTAGCATCTACGTATTTTAGCTCTTAAGTATTACTGGTAATCCTCTAATATTCCTTTAACACCACCTAAAAGAATTACAGCACTGCAATTCCTACTTTACAGATGGGAAGTGGATGCACTGGGCATGATAAGAACTAGTTTTGTGCTTTCTTAGCGTAGCAGAGGTGGGATAGGAACAGAGGAATACACTGTTGTTCCTTAGCTGGCATGTTTTAGCTCTTCTCTCCTGAGTTGTACCTTCTGGGAAGAAAGTATTTTTCTCCAACATTCCCCCATCTCCTTACTAAGGTCTTGCCATGTAGAAATAATATTTGGAATTTGAGATTGTGCCTTCTGAAGTGGTTTCCATCTTGCTGTCCCCCTAAGAGAACTTTAACCTTTTTTGAATTATCATGTTCAGCTATATATAATTTAAAATCCCTAAAAAACCAAGTCCCCTTGTATTTATATACACTGCAGCAAAATGTACCTTTAAGGATAAAACATTGCTTCACTGTGACTATCTGAATTTATTGGCTATTAGAAGTCTTATAGTGTGTGGCTCACATTTTTGAACTCTGATTTCAAGCTTAATGTGGTCAGGAAATATAAAAATACATTTATTTATGTCATCTACTAAAAATCTCAACCTATGTAATTGCTAGTCTAACCAAATCTCTGTTTATGTTGGAGATGAATGATGAGTTTGTAGCTGCCTGTGTTTCTAGCCAGGCTGAATGGAATGATTCTGCAACAGAACTATGTGTGTCTTTTTTTTCTTTTTAACTTCTTTTTATTTACTGCATGTGGCAGCTATTTCCTTCCTCCTAGAACCCACTGCCCAGTTCTGATGGCAGGGCAGCTGTCTGACTCCTATCAAGCTGTGTACGTGGAGTGATGTGATTTATTGAATTGTTCAAGGTCATAAAAATTCAGGCAAATATTTTGTGCCTGCTGATACCTGTTCACTATTGCAAGCTTGGATTAGATTTGCTTTTCTAAGTCTTTGGAGCCTGCACATCAACTAATACTTGCACAAGCTTTCCTTGTGTAATAATCTTGAAGAAAATATCTTGGGATATAATTTTTTTCTCAGACATTTGATAAGTAGATGTTCAAATAGGATGTGAGATCCCATTCTGTCCCTCTGGTAATAGCTGGTTAGGAAGAAACTGCCAGAATAGGTACCAAAGGAGAAGGATTAGGCTGGGGATGTCTTCCTCAAAGATGCACAGGCTTTTTAGGGTGTGACACTCAGTTGTCCTGAACAGCCACAACATGTCAGCAAAATGATTCACTATAAGGTGTTTCCCATTCTGAAAACTGGTTTCTTGAGTCTTTTTCCAAAGAGGTGAATGAATCCATATTATTTCCGTATTCAGGACTGAAGGGGGTGGGAGGAATTTACTGCTCTGACACCATCAGAGCACAGGGAAGAGCTCCTCTGAATCTAAGCAGTCAGCAAGTTGCCTACACCAACAAGCCTTGTAGATCTTTGTTTTCAAGCACTGTGTTTTTTTCTAAAAGATATATCCACACCTCTTGTGTTCCACCAGATTTCCTGAGCCACCCAACGAGTTACAAAGACTCCGACTAAATTCACTTACCCTGCATCCACCCCTTATATCCCTTTTTTATGCCTCAGATTAATTTTATGGCACATTTTTCACTGTCTCTAGGAGGCTCTCCAGGACAGGAGGGCAGGAACAAGACAATCTCCATTCTGTGAGCTCCCAGTTGTACTGGTCATGCTTGAAAGATTTACGTAAAAAGAGTAGGTGCTGATTGTTCATCATCAGAGACCCACTGAAAGAAAAAAGGCATGGAAACAGATGAGCTTTGCTCTTTCAGGTTCTGCTCTAGATTGAAAGTTGAGAAGGAAAATGATTAAAATTGAGCTGGTATAAGACAGTGGGGAAGGACTTAGAGAAGCTCTGGGAAGCCTCTTGGAAAGAAAATTAGGGTTTTGAGTATTTTTTTCTTCTGAAGTAATATCTAATATCAGATCAAACTTGTAGGAAGAAAAGAAAGTAATCTTGCATAAAACACCTGAACAAGTGACTTGCAGTCTTTGTGAACTGCAGGTGCCTACAATTTTCCAGAGGAGAGGGCTACATCTCTGTAGGAAATTGTAGCCTTCTGACAACAAGCTCTTCTGTTGCAGTCGTGTTTCACAGGTTCTTCAGAAGTAGCCCCAGACTCCAGCTGATTCTGTGAACCAGAGGCTGGAAAGAACTGTCTTGCATAGTAAAAGACCACGTATGCTTTTTTGCAAGAGGCACAAAGAACTCTTGTATCATTTTTCCATTCAAGGGTCCCTTGATAAGCACTTTGCAGGAGGACATTTCCCTGTTGATCTCAAGTGATATCTTTGAGTAAACTGTGTCAGATGGGCTACAGCAGCTTCCCTTCTGTTACCTTCTTTTCCTCGAGCTGTATTTTTATTTTTTTTTGTACACTTCAACTGTTCCTGGGATGAAATAATACAGTGATCTCAGCTGACCTTTTATTTACTGTAAGAAGCAGGTCTGAGTCCCCTGAGCTGAGGTTTTTGGCTGTAATTTCCTGGAGCAGGTACAGCTGAGGCGCTTCCGTTGCTGGGACTGGCTCTGCAACCGGCAAGCCCTCTTGGCATCAGCACACTTAACCTTTTGTTTCAGCACATTTCCCATCCTGTGTAGGTGGACAATGAATACTAATATGATGCAAATTATTTCCTTTTAAATGTGAAGGTTCCCTGATTAAAACCACACTGTTCAGGAGCTCTGGGTCTGTTCTGTTGGCATGGAACAGAACGCCCTTGTTGCCTTTGACTTTAGTGATTGCAGATCAAACTCTTAGTTTCAAATAACTTGCAAGTACCGTTTTTTTTCTTTTGAAACTGAGGGTGAATTACCAACTCACTAAATAAGGTGTGAAGAAGGTAGAGCAAAAAAAAAAGCCAAGAGGATATGTGGAAAAAATTCTGAGGGGGGAAAAAAGAAGTGTTAAATGTCTTACTTGAGAGTCCAGAAGTTGTCAGAAAATTAGAAGCTGGGATTGGTGGCAAATCTGTTTGAACTCCTTTTGATATAAGAAAGAGAAGAACTGATGAAAAGCTAAATTACTATACCTGGGAGAAAGCTGGGGCTTCCATGATGTCTTGGGTTTGGTATATTCTGACATATGGTCTGGATCAGGCAGCTACCTTCTTAGCTACTGGTGAAGTTACACCCTGGGATTATTCACCCCATCAGGAAATAATGTTTTAAGTATCTTTCTTTGGGTTTCCATGTCTTATCTACATTGCTTCTCCCTTCATATCTAAAGACACTTAAAACAGCATTATTATGTATTGCAGAACTAAAAATACAGATATACAGAGTTGGGGAGTACTTTCATGAGGCTATTTTTAATCCATATTAGCACTCATTTAGATTAAAAAATAATGTATTTTTATATATATGCAAACATCTCTGTCAGGTACCAGAACTCTGCTCACCCTGCAGCTTTGGTATGCTGTCCTAGTTTGTTTCTGTTGAAAGAAAGAGACTCTAAAGATGTGGGAGAGCATTGTTCATTCTAATAAATATTTTCTAATTAAGATGTTTTTGTGAGTGCCATCACCCAGCAAACAATCCTAATGCTCTAGAGGGACCATAAGTGTGCATAGAGCTACCAGCCCAGGCCCCTGTTGGGGTCTAGGTAGTTCTAAAGGAGCTGCCATGTTTGCAGTAGGGATTCAGCCATCTCTGGGGTAGAATTTCCAGTTGTTTTAACAATTATGTATGAGGATTAGCAGCCAAGTCTTCCATATTCTCAGCTCCCTAATTGCATACTGTGAGCACAAAAACCCACCAGTTTGGATAGGCTTTATTTATGGGTGTGCTTGAAAGAAAACCAGCCAGCAATGATGCCTACCAAGTGACTCCATGTAGAAATTTGTGACAGTGCTGTGATCCTGGGCTTTAACACCAACAGAAATGGGGATTCTGCTGTTCTGAATGGGCTGTCTCTGGAGTATTCACTTTATGAAAGTTCTTTGACTCCTACAAGGATTTCTGTATAAGTTAGTTGTAAAATAGCCTAGGTCTCCTGAGCTCTTTTGCCTTGTCCTGCCACAGTAATCTCATCTAACAGCACTAGCTTGGGAAAGGAGCCATAAAGGAAAAAAAAGAACAGGCTCCTTTTGTAGCTAATAACTTCCTTTAATTGGTAATTAAGCTGCCTGCTACTTATAAATGTCAATAAAGGTCAAAATATTTAGAAGCAGAATCATTTTAGTGGCTTCCCATTTCTCATTGCATAAGCTGCCTGCTCAGACCACACACATGCACATTTGAAGATGGTTAAGATTTCAGAGACTTGGTCTTCCCACCAAATTCTTATATAAAGTGGCCCAGAAGGGGACAGAGCAGCTTCAGTCAATAGGAGGGAGGATGTGAACTGAGTCTACTGGGTGAGCATTCCTCACATTTTGGAATCCCACCGCAGGCGCTGGGGCTGAATCAGACAAGGGGCTGGCCAGATGGTGCACTCGTTTACTCTTTAATTCAGGGAAAGGGGGGTTGCATCTGATCCATGTGCAAAATGACTCAAGGAAAAGCTGCCTGGTAACAGATTAAATACCAATTGCAGCTTGAAAATGAGAATTAGTATGAATCCTGTTGTTTCTATTGAGCAGAGAAAAATACAGAGGGTTCTCTTGGTTTTACTTGCAGTTCTTGAGTTAACATGTACAATACTTATTTTCACTGCATGAATCTGCTGATTTTGTGAGCAGATTCTTCCCACTGAAATTAATCAGTTTACAAGGGGGCAAGTGAGGGGACATTTGGCTTTGAAGAGTGCAGAGAATGTATTCCCAGGGGTATCTTTGATCTTTTTATGGTGTTTTGTTTTTCTTAGTGTGTGCTTCTCGCAGGGACTTGGCATTTGCAAATGAGAGCAGCAGAGATTAGGTTTTACATTACACTGTTAGAATATGGCCTCCTTTTAATGCTTTCCCGAAACATCTTCAAGCAGCTCAGAGTCTAGTTTACCATTCCGTGAGCTTGCCACGGAGAATGGGGTGGGTGGGTATGTTTTTGCGTGTGCAAGTGCAAATACGTGAAACGTGCAAATATGTGAAACGAAATCTGATGCTGATGTGGGGCACATCTAATTCCTGCTTCTCACTGTGTTGCATCGAGGACGGTTCACCAGCAGCTGCCCCTCTCCATGACCTCTAGTTCTGGTGGATAAGAGACCTGTGTTCAGACAAGTCCAATCAGAAAACACATTGTGAAGGTTAGTTGTCCCTTTCACAACAGATGTCTCAATATTGTCCCTTGTCCTCTCCTGTGGTTCCCTGTGCCAAATGTATTGCATGTAGGAGTAGGAGTGGCCTGGTGAAATAGTTGTTGTCACAGTTCCTACAAAGATGTCAACTGATTATAATCTCTGACTTTTAGAAGAAAGCAAGAGATTTGGAGTCCTCTTCCATATTTCAATCCTTAGTGGCCAAGGACTCCATAAGGATTGTCCTTTTGACTCCCTCTGGCTAGTGGGAGGGCTGTGCTTTGTTGAATCTGGAGGTGGAGAGGAGTGACCAGTTTGTCAAGTAGAGCTGGGAATGGGAAACCCATGATCCTCTGATCTTTCCTTCCTGTCAGACTGAATATGGGTTATTGGTGAGGGTGCAATATGCACCCATCTCAAGTTTACTTTTGGTAGCATCAGACTGGATAGGTGGGAGACTGACCCGAGAACTGTCTGAAAGGGATGATGTCCTGTTGGCACATTCCTCCTGCCTGGGAACTTCCCGTTTGATCCAGTACAGCTATAATTAGAAGCAGAGATTCCAGGCAGTCCTGTGTGTAAATAATAATGCCAGGCAAGTTGAATCTCTGTTTTCTTGGGGCAGATATGCTGCCTGGCTGCACTGTGGCATCCGTGTTATTGGGTAGCTGATAAGGCATCTCTGGCTTTATGTCTAAATGTGCTTATGCCATAAAACCATCCAAACAGGGAAACACGAGGCAGTCATAATCTATGTGGATCTTGCTTCCTTGTTTGTTCTTTGTGTTGGTTGCAGATGTTTTCTGCAAAGGTTTTAAGGAAATGGATGTTAAGAGCAACATTACATATCAAAGTGCTTTTAAAAGTAAAATTGCTCTTCATAGTCAGGAGATTTTCTGAAGGACCATAAGCTTAAAGTGGGGACATCCACTTTCAAAATCTGTTGTTTGCCTTGTGTTTTCAAGCCATTGGACTGTTTTTACCTATTTTATTCCAAACTTTTATTCTGTAGTTGGTGTGGTTAGAAGCTTCTTATTAAAAAACCTGAAAGCAGATCACTCTGCAAAAGCATTTCATGACTTCAGAAGCTGCTCATTTGCTAATAATAACATGTAGTTTCCCTGGTGGTCCTTTGTGGAGAGTGGTTGCTGTAATCAGGCTGTTAGGTATTTGGAAGTCCTTGGCATCTGGCTAGAACTTTCAAATTCTTTTTCTTCAAAATCTGTGGCCACGAAGGAAGAGGTGTCCATATTTTTCAAGGCTCATGGAAGCCACACATCTGCCAAAATTATGTCAGGATTGGTGCCTAGTGACATGCAAATGTCACAATGGCCATTGTAGTGCTCAGAAATGTGCTTTCAAATATCTTGTTTCTACTCAGTGCATCTACTGGGTGCCTGTTCATCTTCTCATTGTACCAGGACAGTAGATGGTAACAAAAAGGGGTGATGGTTTTAAACTGAAAGAGGGTAGATGTAGGTGAAATATTAGGAAGTTCTTCACCATGAGGGCAGTAAGGCACTGGAATAGGTTGTCCAGGAAGGCTTTGAATGTCCCCTCCCTGAAGGTGTTCAAGGCCAGGTTGGATGAGGCTTTGAGCAACTTGGTCTTATGGGAGGTGTCCCTGCTCATAGCAGGGGGGTTGGGACTAGATGATCTTTAAGGTCCCTTCCAACCTTCACTCTATGATTCTAAAAAAGAAGTTAATAGGGATTAAGGTGGGAATGTCTTTCTGATCTCATCAGTGCTACTTAGCATCATACCTGTTATCTCTCCTTCTCTCTCAAGTAGTTTAGATGGACATCCCCAGCAGAGCTGGGTGCTGCAGGCTGCCCACCTGGGAACCCCAGTCATGGTAGCAGGAGCCCATCTCCTGGTCTGGCTGCAAGTTTTTGTTTAGCTGAGGCCATGGCGGGCAGCGCGGAAACGCTTGTGATCACTCATGAGGAATTCTTTCCACAGTTCCTTTCTCTTCTAATCCACACCAACAGTAAATCCCTGCTGTGAGTTCTGGAGGCGGCGCAGCGGCGCTCGCACACCATGCTGAGCAGTCACAGCCACGCTCAACCAACACACGGTGCCGCGCATTTTCCTCTGTGCTTTCCCAGGACTGAGCGTATGATTTAGATTCCTCAGCCTCTAAAATGCTCCGCTGGGTGTTCTTTAATATTGCATTATATTACTCATGATGCATAGTCGATTCCATTGCTTCCATTTACTTTAGCAATGATAAATGTCAGAAACTGTATGAGAAGTTTATAAATTTTAAGCGCTTTGCAGGCAACTCCGAGCCAGAGAAATTTTCAAACTGTTTGTTACTGGTGAAGTGTAAGGGTTGTGGAAAAATTGCTTCTAGAAACTTGCTTAATGAGTTTCAAAATAGGGTAAAATGCATTAATTCTTTATGAGTAAGAAAGATGTAAGTGTCAGGATTTTATCTTCTGGAGTAGTCATTAATTTTGCACACTTAATATTTAAAATTTTTTAGCAAAAAAACCCCAACCTCGAACCCAAGAAACTTGCAGCTCAGCTTTTCTCCCTATAATTTCCTCATGATGAAGTGTAAAGTTCCTAAAAACTTGCTGCTCAACTGCTGGAGTGAGCAGAGCTGCGTGAGGGGGGCTTGTGCGCCCTGGCCTGGATGGTGTGTGTGGGTGGGTGTGGGTGTGTAAGGAAAGAGCTGCTGGGGCAGCTGGAGTGGGGCCAGGTGCTGCTCAGGCCCGTGTTAACCCGTGGCTGCGTCATCCCCCTCACTGGTGGTGGTGTCACAGCCAGGAGCCAGCTGGAGGCTGAGCCTTGTGGTCTGGCAGAGCTTCCTTCACCAGGAAGGATTTGGCCAGCCTGTGTGATGGTTGGTCCCTCTGGCTGTTTGTTGGCCATGGACTAGCCACACTGTAAGATGTAAAGAGGTCTCGTGGCCTGCTGCCTCTGCTGCTGAAAGGGGTAAACAACAGCTAGTAAAGCAAGAGGACAAAGAAAATTGGGAAGGAGTGAAGGAAGCTGTACAGGATGCTCTTCTCTCCATTTCCCACAAACAATGAGCTGAAGTGTTCAGGGAGAGGAATACAAGATGTTGGCTTTACTACACAGAAGTGCTAAACCTTTGGGGTTGGAATATGCTCTGCCCAGAGATGTTCACTCTTACTTAATCATGGCAGGGGGGCCCACTCATGTCCTGCCTGCCTCTGGGGCCTCAGTCTAGGAAACTACTCCTAAGGAAAGCTGGGTTTGCCCAAGCTCACACAGTGCTTGTTGGAGGGGTTCAACATCCACACTTAAGCACATAAGTTGGGCAATTGTGCTCATCTCTCACAGGGGCTTTATTGCCTTTGAACTGAACTACTAGTGTGGGTTAATTTAATTTATCGGTTGCTCTGAAGTGCCAGACACAATTCCAGCTTCTCTGGAAACCGGAGGGCTTCTGTATAGTGCATCCTAAAGGGCTGACAGCCACACCATCTTCTCAGGAAGCTGTCTGTGCCCCTGCTGAGGTGGCCTGGCTGGACTGGTGGTTGGTCAAACAGCAAAACAGCAGCACCACGGGGCTAAGTGACTGATGAGTTTTCTGAGTCTGTTCTCCTGACCTGACCCTTCTTGCTCCCATCAACCAGTGGTTTTAAGGAAACAGAGCCACCATAAAGGACCCCCCGAGTGGTAGAAACAGGCAGGATGAGTTATAACCCAGTTACTGCTCGAGGGAAGACGGCTCCGGTGAGGTCGAAAAGTTTATCTGCAGAAATGCAAACTTTGAATGGGATCACGTGTGGCTTGGAGGAGCGAGGCAAGCAGTGAGGTCTCCGCGGTCTTCCTTTGGAAAGAAGTCCTTGCGTTGGACGAGGCAGTACTTTGACACACGTTGTTCAGCGGGTGGTTCGCTGCTGTGCCCCGGCCCGGGGGCAGGTGCCCGG
>NW_009952879.1:656073-667231 GCF_000747805.2 Chaetura pelagica | reverse complement strand
GGCGCTGGGAGCGGCGGAGCCGCTGCCCGGCCGGGGCTGCTGGGGGGAAGAGGCTGCAGCCACAGCAGAACACAAACCACCACTGTGCAAGATAATCTTTAGCCTTGTGTTCTTCTGCCGCAAGCAGTCCCTGCAGCAGGTCAGGGCTATTTGAAATTAGACTTTTGACGTTTTACTTTCCTGTGTTTTGTGGTTTCTTGCTTCCCTTGCTTCCCTCCCCCGACCCCTGGGGGAGGGATGGTGGAAGAGGTGGAAGCCCAAGCGGTAAAATACGATCTAACAGGAATGTAAGTTTGCAGAGACTCGTTTAGTGCAAGGCATATTCAGACCGATTGCAAGCTGCTAGGAAACCGTGCAAAGACTGCATGAGGCTCAAAAGTAAACATGTAGTGAGACGAGGGGCTGCATTTGTCCCGGCTTCAGAGCTGATGATAGGCAGTAGGGAATGTCTTTGGAAGTCTGTATCAAAAATAATGCATAACTGCTGATATCGGATCCATGTGGCATCTGGTAGAGCTGCACAAAAGCATTCATCTAGGCTTTCTATTCCTTGCAAATTATGCTTGGATTATATACATTGTCCCTATTGTGCATTGCAGGGGATGGTCTCTTTCATATGCCAACGTCTTATAGCTTTCATTTGTTCACAGACCTCCCACTAAGTGACTGCTGATTGAAAACCTTTTTACTTTCTTGCCAGGTTTAGCAAAAAGGGCTTGGTGTACTTAGTGCCTTTGATCTATCTAGGATGAACATTTTCATTGAAAGAGGTGGATGAGTCATTCTGTATTTGACATGGAGCTATCTTGGAATACCTCTGGGTTTTCCTTTTCAAGCTCTGTTATATTTTTTTGCATGTGGTTATATTTTGCTCTGCGAGAAGCATGAACCTCTTCTTTGGAAATGAAAGAGCCCTATTCCAAATAGGAAAAACACACTTAGCTAAGGTTTGTGCAGTGCATATTTAGTGGTAGAAGGTGCTGTGTTGGCCCTGCCTTGCTTTTCAATACAATATCCTGCAGTGTGAAATGAATGGCTGTATTTAGAGGTATCTGGAAGTGATGACTGATGTTTGGAGAAGTTACAAGGCTTTTCCTTTTCCACATGAACTCTCCAACCTGGCATTTCCATAGCAGTGAAATACTTCTGGGGCTGAGATCATCTGATTATTATTTCCTGTGTCATGTGCTGAATTTATTATTTTGTTGAATATTACAAATATATTCTTAAGTTGCCTCAGTTTTGGATTCTTCTGTGAAGTTCACTGGCATAACAAGGATATTGAATTTGCAAAAAACCCCTTTTTCTCCTTGGGGATTGTTTAGCTGTGATTAGTAAATGTAAGTCCCAAAGGAAGGGAGGGGGGACAAAGAGGGAGGAGGAAATTCAGTAAAAACTCTATTCTCATATTCTGCCAGCATATTATATAGTCAGTTCAGGAAAAATTTAAATTTGTATTTTGGTACTGAAAACTGTTAAAGGCAGGAATTTAGACATTTGTTTCAGAGTCCAATTTTTTTTTTTTCTTTGGAAAAAGTGAACACATTTGTGCTAATCTAAGCTTATTTCTGGTCACAGCAAAATCACAGTGGTGTTACTGGGAATTGCACAGGCCAATAATGGGTTCATTGCCTCAGAAATATATTAACGGAGATTTTAAAAATATTTGTTTATACCTCTAAAAACCAAAACAGAACAGAGACTAAAACCTAGTAAAAGCTCTTTATCTAAGCATCTGTGTCCCTGTTGACATTAACATGTGTGTTCACTCTTTGCAAGACTGTTAAGTATAAAATGAGGATATAAGAAATAATGAGTGTTCTTGTATCTAAATATCATTGTTTAAAACTGGAGAGAATTCTTTATAGAAGTGACTCATGCCATGTAGGTCTCTTAACTCTTGGATCTGTCTTGTTTGTTGCTCAGAGCAAGGCCCCTTCAGGGCTTTTCTTCATCTTACAAATGAGGAGTGGGAGAAGAAACAATGTTTAAAAAAAAATAATTATTTGCATCTGGTTTCTTGTGATTTGTCTGTTTGTAACATGGACCATGTTTTCATCCTTTCTTGTTTTGGAATATTGCATGGTATGCAGGGCTTCATTAAGGGATACTTTGTCCTTTGGCTTTTTCTACACTTGATTACATGGTAGCCATCCGTTCCCAACATCTGTGTTTATTAAAACCTTTCCAATAAATCTGTGCAAAGAGGAACTGTCCACGTTTCCCCTCAGTTCTGCAAAAGATTCTCTTTTTCTTTGTGGTGAATTGGTTAAAGATTATCCAGCTGAGATGTTGGTTCATTAAAAATGTTACAACCTAAAACTCTTAAAAGCTTCAGTTCAGATTTTCAAAGTGCAGAGGGACTGAGAGGCTTTTTGGTGGAGTCGGTAGAGAATGGACTTTGCTAGATGTCTGTGAGTGAGAGAGAAGTCTTGGGGTTAAGGCACTGAACTATACCTTGAGAGATCAAAATTCACTTTCTGGGTCTTGGGCAAAGGAGTTATTTCTCTCTGTGGCAGTCACTTCTCCATCAATAAAACTGTAGTGTTTTGCTTCTAATACCAGGGAGAGGCAGTTTTTATGAGAATAAGGAAATCCATGTGATCAGACTGTTGAGGGCAGTATATCATAATCTTCCCGTTCCTAAAGCTCCCATCTTCCTGAAACAAGAAGTCCTGAATTGAAAGTTTCCTGGGTATTGACAAACAAACATTTTGCTCAGTTTCTCCTCCAGAGTTTAAGGAAGTCAGTGGAAAAAAAGGCTCAGGCCCTGTTTTGAGACGGTAGGTCAGAGATGTTGTTATTTGTCAACTCTCTTTAAGCTCCATTGGTGGGATTTTTATAACATTGTTTTTCCTTTCTTCTCATTTGCCTTTTACATACAAGTCCTGGTATTTTGCTTTAGCCCACAAACAACATGAAGCTGCTTTGAATGCCTTAATTTTTCCTGTCTACTGCAAACCAGACTTTTCCCCAGCATCAATTACCCTGAAGGGAGCTGCGTATGTAAAACCACACCAGAAAGTTTGAAACCCCTATACATGCATTTTCGTATCTTCTAAAAGGCTGTGTTTCCTCCATGTGTGTTATCTTTGGGTCATCATTTTGCTTGCGACTGCTGATGACTAAGTTGAGGCAGAGGTCCTGTCCATTCTACTGTGTTCTTCCTTAGGGCGGTCACTCTGGCAAGGAGCAGGAGATTTAGTGGTTGCCACTGGGGAGCAAAGAGCTGTCTAGAGCCTGCGTAGAGCTGCTAATTTTTATTCATGCCATGGAAACTTGATCTAGAACTGAGGTTATGACAAGCTATTTGCATGTCGCTCTCTCTTCCAATGTCCGTTATTGCCTGGTTTCTTGGGAGATAATTTTTCCAATAACAGACTTTGTTCAGAGCAATGAAAGTGTTTGTCTGATGTGTCTGGGCAGATTTAGCTGGGTTGGCTGATGGGGACATGAGCTTCTCTCCCAATGGCAGGGACAGCTCCTTAATTTCCTCAGTTTACAGCCCAGCATTTTAACCTGAACTGCCACTGCTTTTAGTTTGTTATTACCCAAGGATGTAAAATGGGATGGGTAGAGCTCATCAGCTACCTCTGGCAGTGGCTGGCAGCAAAGCTGGAGCTGCCTCAGGTGATGATTCCCGCGACGAGGAATTACAGGACAAACCCTCCCTTCCTTGCCAAAGCTCCCTCTGAGAGAAGCAGCCACGACACTGGCAGCACAAGCATTAGGGACTGAGGCAGAGAGTTGTCTCTGGATCTCTCTGTTGTGCACTGTGCCATGGTGTCAGTTGTTCGTTCTTATTCTTTGTTTCTTGCTAAACTGCTGCCTGTAGGAAGCAGGGAGAATACAGTCAGGGAGAAGTTCAGTCCACACATGCTCTGATGTTTGCATTTTCTCTCCCAAAGCATTTGCTACTGGGAGTCACTGGAGACAAAATGCTGTTCTATATGGACTTCTGATCTGATGCAGGTTGACTGGTTTCCTGATTTTAAATACTGTAGTACTGGATTTTGGCCAGATCTCCTAGGGCCTGTGTGAAGATAAATCAAAATGTCTCCCCGAGGAGCAAACGATTTAAGCATAAGACAAGAAAGACCCGGGAACAGAGACAGTCTGGGGAGTATTAAGAACAAGTTTAAAATTTCCAGCTATTAATGAGAAAAGGTCTTTCATTTTTCATCCAGCTCTGGGGAGGACATCTGAAGAGTTTGGATTTCAGTTTCACGGCCTGGGAAGCCATGCTGGCAGGATTGTTGTTTATCTCTCCTGAGAAACAGCATGTTTCAAGTTGATTCTCTATCAAATAAAGGTTTTAAAAAAATATTTTGTTTGCTGCTTTCTCAGCTGTGCACAGCATTTGTCTTCATCCTTTGCTGGTATAATATTATAATAGTTTCTTGTAAGTGCTGAGCCTTTACTGCTGACAGCTGCTGAGAAATGATGCTGTCATGAATCATGCTTGCAAACACAGTTCTGTGATGTGACCAGTTCTCAGCCCCCATAATTAACAGCCAATTACTTCCTCTCAGAGAAGCCAAAATTCAAACAGATGAAAGAAATAGTGTTGTAGAAACAGTGGGAGCAGATGTGTTGTATCAGTTCCTGTGTTCTTCACAAACATACACAATCCTGCAGGCCAAACTGAGCTTTCGTTTACATCAATAGGCAGCTCAGAAAAGTGGAAGTTCCTAATACTAAGCCTGGGTTTGGCCATCTGTGCTCAAAGTGCAGAAGGAAAGTGAAAGGGAGGAGAGAAGAAGGGTTCCTTATAAGTTCAAGATGATGCCGTTGCAATAATAGGTCGCCACTTCAGAGCTGTTTGACTATTCCCACAAGGTAACAGTCCGTGTTTATTAATGGGTGTGTGTGCACATGCACGAGCACATGTAGGAGAGAGCTGTGTACTGCAGATGCCAAAAACCCAAGCCAGAATGTTTACAGTCCCTCAGCTGCAGCACTGCTTGCTCTTTTGTTTAACCAGGAGACCCAAAGCGGAGCCTTTTCCATCTGGAGTTTGTGTGGCAGAAACCGATGTGGTTTAGAAGAGAAAGCTGGGGAATGGGAGCCAGGAACTCCTGACCAGAGCCTGCAGTTAGTAATTTACTGAGTTTTTCTTCTCTTTATAGGTTGTTTTTTTTTTAACAGAATTTTGCTTTTGCTGGTTCACTCATATATACTATGCAGAAATAATTTCCTGTGAACAGATAAGAGCCCATTAGATGTACTCAAACTTTTTGCTTCCTGTTTCTTTCATCATTTGGTATGTGTAGTTCTTGATGGGGCAACTAAACTGCACAATGATGATCTTGTTTCCTGAATGCCTGTCCTGAAAAGACTCTTTACTTTGGATGTTTCATTATCAATCCTCCTTGTAGTCCCTGATTTTATCAACATAACATTAATTAGTATCATGAGATGTATGCAGAAATGAGTATCTAAAGATAACTAAGTTTCTCTTTATTTTTTTATCACAGCTGTTGTCAAGGTGGTGGTGGTGCTGTTGCCAATCTCTTTTCCACAAATAAGTATAGAATATGATAGAATTTTCATTTGAAAACAAATTATCTCCAAACCATAAGAATAAAAGCTGAGGTCTGATTCCGCAAGCTGAGGTTTTAAAACCATGCACATTTTGTGAAATGTGGGTTAAATGGTAAAAGTTGTCAGAAGAGGTGCAAAAACATGAATATGTGAGACTTGTGCTCCTCTCTATTGAACAGAGCAATTACTTGGCTGCAAACCTGCTACCCCAGGTCAGAAAGCACAGAATTGCTGTTGAAGTAAATCTGCTCATGCCATGAATTGAGTATTCTCAGTCTTCTGCAACGTTTTTTAGCTCTGGATGTCTTCAAAACTGCTACTGACTGTCTGGCTTTGGAGCAAGCTACTTTCTGCCTCTGCTTCTATAAAATGCATTCAGAAAACATTTATAGGGAGGCTGCAGGAGTTAGTATTTCTGTAATTCTCTAAACATCTGAAAATGTAAAATATTTGCAGATGTGGTGCCATATGTAACTACATAGCAAATTTTTATTCCTTGTAAACTTAATTTCTGAATAGTAAGTCTCTTGGCTGGCTGCTTCTCAGCTGTGAGACTTTTAAAGATCTTTTCTTGGGAAATGAGTCACACAGACTGTGCTCCCGAATCACAACTTTACCACCTCCTGCCCTGTTTTGTTGTTGCTTTCAGATTAATATGGTGCAAAGTTAGAATCTGCTCCTGCCTTTTTACTAGCAAGCATCCTGTGTTCAGCTGGTTCTGTAGAGTCATGCTCTCAGTTCAAACTGATCAAAGAACAGGCTTTCTTGCCTTTCAGCCTTCTGTAACTTTGTACCAGTGCTTTCCACTGCAGTTGCAAAATATCTGCGTGTATCTGAATGTGAAAGCATTGCCCACCTGCTAACCCTGTCAGGCTGACCGAGACTGAATTCATAATGTGTCATTTGTATTATTTTCCCCAATGCTTCCCTAAGGCTGATTCATTCCCTCCTTCTCTCTCTACCACCTCTCCTCCACAGGATTCTAAATGTTTTATGGAGTTTAACATGGCCTCTCACCCTTTGCAGTTGCATAATACTAATGAAATAACTAACAGATCATCAGAATTATCAAAGTGGATTCATGAAGCTTATGGCATTCAAATTCAGTTTCTCAGGTCAGCAGAAATCCCCCATGTCTAATGAAAAAATAGAATGTTTCTCAAAGAGAGAGAAATGCTTTGGATTAATGTGAGAGCTTGAGAAAAACTGAAAATTCACTTTTCCAGTTAATGGGCCAGTGAGGAGCATAATTGCCTTAACTTCCTCTTTAGGGCTGTAGTCAGGCAAATGCTCTTGGGACACTTCCAAGTGCCATCCCAAACCGCTTCCTTTCTGTTTAGTGTTTTACTAGTGTGCTTCATTCCTAATCTTCCTTCTCTGCCACTTGCCCAGAAAAGGAAATAGTTTATACTGCTGGCAGTGACCAGGATGTGACATTGGGTGGCAGAGCTGTATCTCTGACCTGGTGCAGGAGGGATGGTGACCAGGACTGGTCATTTCTCACCATTCTCTGTTCCAGGGGAAGAGATTCTCAGCCCTTGGTGTTCGTGTCGAGCTCCCACCCTGTAAGGCTGCCGAGATATCTGACAATCTCATAGCAGGACAAACCTGGAAGTGCATTTCTGATTTTGAAGATGGCTCTGGCTTTGCATTTCTACTGATTGTTCATTTTCACAAACAGCTTTGTCAGCCTTCAGTGAGAAATGGCTGTTCAAAGCCCATTTCTGAGAATCTTGTACCTGCAGAAATCTCAGTGATTGCCCTGGGGCCTCCACTCACAGCTCAGAATTGCTGCTTTAAACCTTCTACATCCCTGGTCCTTTTAAAATTACTGTAATCATTCTATTTTAGGACAAGCTGTCCAATGACATCCTGGTCATTTTAAAAAAAAAATCAACAGGAAGTTTTGAATGTGAGTCATGCCTTTGTCTTAGTGTTTTTCAAGGATTTTTGGAATTTATTAAAAAAAGAAAAACCAGAAATCCTCGACATTGACAGAAAGTCCATGTATTGAGAATTCATTCAACAAAGAAAGAACATCTGTAAACTCCAAATATTTACTTGATATTAAATCTTTCTAATTAACACAAAAACCAGAACTCCCCAAAACCCAGGAGTAAGACCTCTCCTACCTGAGAAAAAGCTGCATTTTATCATTTGGTGGTAGGAGAGATCTGCACTGAGGGACTCTGCAAAAATCCCAGAGGTTTGGGAAGATCAGATACTTTAGGATCTACACAGATGGATTAATCCTGTGCTCCCATCTGGAGTTTACAGGCTCCTCATGAGTGTGTTAACAGTAGCTGCCAGGTAGCTGTGTTTCAAGGGCTTGAAGCAAACTGCTGCAAAGCAGTATAGAAAATGGAAGCACATGAAGAGGAACTGGGGCTCTGCAGAAACTAGAGCATTCAAGAAAATCCCTTTTATATGAGTTCACAATGTTCTCACCTTTAGTCAACAAATGTTATTTTGTGAGCACAGGTCTTTTCTCTTAATGACTAAAGACAGGGAATCGCACAAAAACTACCCATGGCCTTTAGAAAAAAACTTGTTTTCAAAGGGTATTTAAAATTTGTTGTAGGAAACTTTATCATTTTCCTGGTCTTCTGTATGCCTTTCATGAAGAAGCAACAGAAATTATATACTCGAGGGAGATGAAATCATACAATCTGTAAGCAGGTTTTCCTGACAGATGAGCACTTTTTGGGAAAGTCCTTGTTCTCAGGAGGGACACCATCCATTTTCTGTGTGCAGCTGAACTGCTGCATGTTCATCCTCAAGTGATGGACTTTTGGCTGGTGACATACATTGCAAATCAGAATGGAGCTGCATTCAGAGTGGTGCTGAACAGTGCCGAGGCAGTTATCAGCAACACCAGCCCTGCAGAAGCAAGTCAGGCTCTCTGACAGTGCAATGCTCTTTTAAGAATACCAAAAACTTCAAAGGGGAAATAATCCTGGGATTTTCAAGTTCTCATTTCTGGCATGGAAATCTTGCATCCTGGCCCTGTTTTTAAGTTTTTCTTTGTAACTTTGAGAACCAGATTTTTTTCTTTTTAATGCTGAGGTCCTCAGGAAACTGAAAACAGTATCAAATGCAACAATGGCACTGGCATAGCAGTGAGTGCAGGGTGCTCACAGCAGGGTGTGCCTGTTAAAACTGCACTTGGCCTGTGGTGGGTAATTCCAGCCCCTGAAACAGGCACCTTTGAAACAAGGGCTAAAAGGGACTATCTGGCTGGGGATGAACAAAGGGTTAACTCCTGCTTTCTCTCCCTCCGTTTGCCTGGGTGTGTGGAGGAGACTGAGAAGAGAGGGAACAGGTAGTGGTGGCAGATGCAAAACTGTGCAGTGTTCCAGGCACTTGAGTATTGGGCTGGGGACACATGAGCACAGACCACAGGCTGCTTGGCAGGGCTGAGGAGAGGCTTTGCAAGGGAAGTGCTTGATGCAAAACTGTGCAGTGTTCCAGGCACTTGTGTTATTGGGCTGGGGACACACGAGCACAGACCACAGGCTGCTTGGCAGGGAAGTGCAAGGACTGGTTGGGAAGTGGTCAAACCAGTGGTGCTCTGCCTCTTCTTCCTGCTCATCTGACAGCCTGGGTGAGAGCAGCTCCTGGGCTGGAGCATTCCAGGGCAGCTTCCTCCAGTCCTCTGGGAACTCCTGTGAGCAGAGGGATGGGTGAGGTGGGACTGCTGCTCAGGCCTGCCCCATGGAGAGCTAAAGCATGGAGAAGGGGACATGACTAGCAGCTTCACTAAATTGGATTTCTAATCAGAATTTAAAATGCTCTTACAAATACACCTAGAATTACCATATTACAGATGCTAGCCCTGAGGAAAAGATCTGGCTTTCTCAGTTTGCTGTTCTCCTTATAAGCCGCTGCCTGATATCTGCTGGAACGTATGTAAGGAAGCAGTTCAGCAGTTGTTAGGGAGAAGGGACCCCTTGTCCTGCTCCCCGGGAGAGGAGCCTCAGGCGCTGGGCCCTGAAGTGCAGGTGGAGGTGGCCGTACGGGTGTCCTTGGCCAAGGTACCAGCAGATGGTGCTCAAGAACATGAAATGTTCTCCCAAGGTTTTGAGGGCTTTTGAGGTTTTGCACTCTAAATGGCTGCTGCTGTACAGACAGCACTGTCACTCAGCAGCTTTGTCATCCTCCCCTGCAGAGGAATGGGGATGCAGATTTGGCTATTCTGGGAGCATTCTTCATTATTTTTTAACAAGTATTTAAGGGCAAGGGTCCAAATCAGAGTGCTGAGACAGTACTGCAGCCCACAGCTGGTGCTTAAACTGAGGAATATGAGAAACTGAGTGTTCAGGGACCATTCTTCTCCTGGTTGCCACCATCAGAGGCCATACACATGCAGAGCAGCAGGGAATGCAGCAGAGCCTTGGCATTGTGCTGCTGAAACATTTATTCCAAAACATGCAGATTACATTTACTTTTGTATCTTTCCTGCCACTTCCTTTATGGTACTAATCACTCTGGTGTGGGATGAGGGAGTCTCTTCAAGGGAATACTGGGAAAATATGTTTGATCACATCTTGTTGCAGTTTTGCTTTGCAAATGAGCATATTTTTTCTTTAAACCCCTATTGTATACTTGAAAAAAAGAATCCTATGCCCCAAGTCAAGTGAATTAATGTTTTGTAAAGGGAGGGTGTAATCACTTATTAGCATTGTGCTGGACAAAGTTCTTTGTCTTTGGAGATTTGGCCAAGTGCCCAGATTCAGGCTGCCTCTGACTCTTGCTTTAGTCTCCGAGATAAACTCTCAATGAAACAACGCTGGAGTTGCACCAGCTGACATGGATCCAGGGAGCAAACCCTGTCAGGAGGAACAGTTGGGAGCCGTGCCAAGCCCGGCAGAGGTGGCAGAACTTTTTATAGATGTTTGGGGTATTTGTGGGATGAGGGGAAAAAGGGATCAGTGTGCACACGAGCTGGTTTTACTTAATTTAAGCTGATTTGCTCATCTCTACAACCAACTCTTTATTAAATGAAGGGTCAGTTTCTTTAATCTGTTTTGTTTTGTTTTCGTATGGAATATTGAATTTACTACTGTCTAAATATCAAAACATTCCTGGCTTGTTTTCAGCATTTGGTTGCGTATTCTGTTTCCTACTGACACATCCTCTATGGACTTAGGCTTTGTTTGAAAAACACCCCTAACTTCAAGGGTAAACCCTTTCCAGTATGAACGTAGTTAATTTAGTATAAATGTCACTCGAAACGTTTTCCCAACGTAATCTCTTTAAAGGTTAATCATAAAGTGAAAGAATGTGCTCTGGATTCTGACACAATGCCTGACAAATATTTTCAGCAGGCCACCGCTAAAGAAACACAGGTGTGGTCTGGCTCTTAATGTCTCTGGAATAGTGTTGTATCTTTGGAGAAACAAAGATAAATTGAGAGATTAACCCATTGGCTTCTTGGCATTTAAAAAAAAAAAAAAAAATTAACTTCCACTTGTTCTGTTTTTGCTCATCCATAATTCCCCAAGGGAGATGGTGTTTCAGAGAGATGAAATACTCTTGATGTCTTTATGAAAAATGCAAACAACGTGTTATTTTTAATGATGGCTTAGACTTTCTGTTCTAGTGAATTCAGCAG
>NW_009952879.1:650544-655463 GCF_000747805.2 Chaetura pelagica | reverse complement strand
GCAGGATGCTTGGTAGCCCAGTATTTACATAGTAAGCTTTAAACTGTTTTGGACTTGAAAACAAACAGTTTAAGGAGATTAAATAATCTTACTGAAATATGTTAATTTCTGGGATTAATCCTGCTTATTTTTTTTATTCGGACAAATTTCTATTTCAGTGTTCTTGTTTAAAAGTAAGCTGAAGGAAAAGGAGTAGTTCTAGAATTGTTTCAGTTTTGCTTCTGTGGCAAAAGGGACACACATATCTACTTCTAGTAAATGGGGACATCTTGTTTTTTTCTTTTTTAAAGTGCCACCCTGTTTTTTTTAATACAATTTGTCATTTCTTTCTTTAGTCTTAGAACCTAGAATTAATAGACTTATTTTGTGGTTTGTTTGTTTCCTGATATAGGACTGTATAGAGGGAAATGGGATGTTTTATGGAAACATAGGAAATCTTTCCAGCTCCTGTCCTCATAGGGAGCACAGCTTCTACTGCATCATGTTATGTTGCTGCCTGCTTTAGTTGTCTCTCTTGCATTCTCAGAGTAATTGCATTTCAGGTGTTGATATTCCAGTGTGGCAGAGCTGCCAGGGTAAGAAGCCTGCATAGCTCTGATAATGCTTCTTGCATTCTGTCATTAGAGAGATGAAAGAAAGCACAATGCAAAGTGTAAATAGGTCTCTTATATAACAGCTTGTTTACTTGTGCAAACAATTTTTGCTTTATTCTTTTAATTATCACTTCAGGATGTTCTCAACCCCAATATGTTCCTACCCTTTCCCTGAACCCTCCAGTCAGGCGAGGGAAGGATGGACAGAAGGCAGCAAGAGGGGCTCTCTCCTTCCTCCCACCAGTCTCACTCCCTCTGAAGAGCCAAATGCTGAATTGATATGTGAGGGAGGAGGCTTGACAGGGAGAAATGATAACCCTGAGGGGCTTTTTTGCCTCTATGTTTTCCTCCAAGGAAATTTCTTCTTGTATTTACAAAGCAAAATACCAGTTAAAAGCACTCAGTATTTTGAAGTTTGGTCCCTCCACTGAATCTCTGAAAGCAAGTGTGTCAGACAGCACTGTCTGCAGAAGGTTAGGGTCTTCTGACCCACTGGTCAATCAGTTATATATTAGAGGCCTGATTTTCCTAAGCTCTTCAGTTTTTATCATTTCCATGTCTCTGTGAGGTGATCCTGTTATCCCCAGTTCACAGGTGTGAAAGTAAGCCACAAAAAGACAGACACTTGGCTCATGTGTCATAGAAAGTGTGTGGCAGGGCAAGAAATGAAATTCAGGTTGCTAAAATCCCAGATTACAGCACTGAGCTCGAGCCTTCCTTCCCCTCATTGCGTTTGGAGGTCTCTGGCTAACAGAACTTACACAAAAACCCCACACAGGAATGCAAGTTTTAATGCCATCCTTGAGTCCATTGACTTTCTCCAAGGAATTCTTGCACTGAGACATGCAGTCTGGGCTTGACAGGAAAAACTGATTAAAGTATTTGAAGAAAGTAGAACAGTACTTTCCAGTTTCCTCAGATATCATTTCCATTTTTCAGTGCTTGAAATCTGGTCATATTAGAATTTAGCCTTTTGGAAGTCTGAGGGGGGAAAACCCCTCCTACTGATAGATATGCATTCAAGTCATGCTGTAGACTGGCCATTATGATATTTCATTTGTCAGCATGTACTACAATAACTTGTTCTGGATCCCTTGGGCAGACTGCCTTTCAAATCAATATTAATTATGTACCACTAGACAGTAGCTAATCTGAAAGAGAGAACAGGTTTCATTTAACAGATGACTCATGGTTATTAGCTTCCTTGAGAGTGTGAGTTTTTGGAGTGTTTTGTTTGGTTGTTGTTGTTTTTTTCATTTTGAGGAACTTCCAATCGCAGTATTGAAACACTGATTGTGTTTTGCTTTGTCTAATAACATAATAAAAGTATCATCTTGTTTTCCATAAACCTAACATTGGATTTAGAATTACTGGCATCCCTATGATTGAGGCTCTGTAAGATCCATCAGTGCAGCAGTTCAGCTTCAGCACCTAATGCCTTCAGAGAGCTCACCCCTGGGTAACATTTTTATTCTTTTTGGCAACTGTCCAGTGAACAACAGAGAAACCTGACAAAAATGGCTTTGAAATGTGTGTTTATTGCATTGTCACCATGCCAGAACTTGCCGTTCATATGAAATTTGTGAAAACAGCTTCTCATAATCATCTCAGTTTCAGGAGAGTGATCTGTAATAACCATGAACTAGATGCTCTGCTGGGATGTCTGAGGCTGACAGGTAATTTCTGTTAGGGTTAGATGTGTCAGCTCCCTTTCTTCACTGCAGGTGTAAACGGAAAGATATCTGTTTTATAGATGATGTAGCAGGAAGACTGTCAGTCATCAGTGAAACTGAGGATGCTGGATGTGCGTTTGTTATTGTAAAATTAGGTAGGGAGAAAGAATGGAATTACTATAGCTGTTAATGTGAAAATGCTCGTTGTATTGGAAGAGAGGGTTAGGAGGCTTCTCAGATCATCAGCAAGTCCCTTTCATTGAACACCTACACCGGTGTCACTCCAATTCTTAAAGCTGCTGGTGGCAGCTCAGGGTCTCCCTGCTGAGCCATGGGAGGTTTGTACTGAGGGGCTCCAGCAGCTCCTTGGCAGCCAGCAGAGCTGGGAGTTACTGGCTGCAGGCAAGAGGTTTCCTTTTTCTGTAGGAACTGAGCTATTCAGGTTTGGAAGTACAATGTGCTGTATGGACTTGCAGTGTGCCATATCATTAACAGGCATGCTTTTTTTTCCCTTTTTTAAAAGTAGTTTAACCCTGAAAATGTAGAACCCAACAAATGAGAAACCGAACAAGTGCTTGCTTCAAGAAAAAAAGTACAGAGCAATAAGGTGTCTCTGTCAGTGCTTCTAGTCAGTTCCTGAAAACCATCACATGCCCTGCAGTGAGTGCAGTGTCCTCACAGCCTTGTCTAGTGCAGTTGGAAGTACTGATATTTAGAATTTTTTAAACATGAGTTGTTCTTGGATTTGCAAAGAGCAGAGTGTTACTTGATCCAGTAAGAGTGTCACTGATATTGCACATGGCTCCACCTCTGCTGCTTCAGCTCTGCTGTCTTGCTTTTCCTGATGGCTGGAATGGATGAGAATTTGGGTCCTCCTTTTTTGTTGAATACTGTATCTATTAATCAACATTCTTGGGTCTTCCTTCATCACCGTAACTCACTTGAGCCCCTTGGCTAGAAGAAAACTCTGTCAACTCTCCATGTAAACTGAGACATCACTGCAGTGAATAGTGCTGGAATTTTATTTATTAAGGAAAGTCTCTTGGATTTCTAACTTTTGCTTTGGAATGGCAGCTGCGAAATATTACCCTGCCCTGCCTGTCCCTAGGGCAAGGCAGCCTGTGGTATGGCAGGCAGTGCAGGGCCAGGGGTCAATCTCATGACAGAGGTGGCCCAACCACAGCTGCATATAGAAGACACACTTTTAAAAGAAAGAAGTATCTTCATGGGGCTTAGCATGAAGTCCTCCTTGCCAGGGGAGAAACACATGTTGAAGGAATCGTAAGGGAGAGACAATTCCTGTTGCTTTCCTCCTGTCATTGCTTTATGGTGGACCTTTATCCTTATTCCATAGTTATAGCTTTGCATCTGTTGGGTTTGAATCCTAAAGAAAAGCCTTTAAAAAATACTTTCAGTAGGAGGTGAAGGTGTGGCAGAAACTCACTTTGAGTCTTGGGGGTTCCATTTTAGGTAGTAAACTGTGCGTACTTTGAAAATCATAATGCTTAGGACTGCCACATGGACAAAGTTTCAGTTTTGGAGTTTTTTCCTTGCTTGTTTTGCTGTCTTGTGTTGGTGGGAAAAAATGTTCTCACTGAGAGAGGTGTTTTCCTGATTGTATGTATTTCTTTGAAAACTGGGGAGAAACAAAACAATGCAGCAAACAGTGTGAACACCATCATGGGGTGCTTATCTTGTGATTCTCGGTGCATTAGGAAATGGGGAAGCTGGGGGAGGGAGACTTTAAAGTCTCCAGATATTTAGATTAGGAAATTTAATAATTTGGGGAAGTCTGAATTAAAATTAAAAAAAAAAAAAGAAATTGGATGTGCTTCTTGTAAGTAGGTGTGTCTAAATGTGGGTGCAAGTTACCCATTAGTGTATAGCAAAAAACCTTTAAAATTAGTCTTTTATCATTCTGTGGTCCACCTTCTCATATCTTGTGGTCCTTAGTTGAAAACCACACACAATTAGGAGCAGAAGTGACTTCCTATTTTGAAAGGGCTGCTGTAAAAATAAAGAAAAGTTATTTGCTTCCAGTGGTACAAGCACAGAAATAAGTACAATTGAAACATAAAAGCAATAAACAAACATTCACAGTTTGGGCTTCTATTTTTTGTTGTTAAAAACATGTAAAACAAAGTAGGCGACACTCCAGGAAATTATTCTTAAAGTTTTAAATATATTGTTTTAAATTTAGGTGATCCTTCACTTTATTAAGTGGGTGGGGGGAATGAGAAACATTGTTGTAGGTTACCTGTTTACAAACTCTGCCTGCTGTTCTTCCAGAAATAGCTGAACTGCACAATTCACGTAAGCACTATCAGAAAACAGATCATCTAAATCAAAACTTAAAGCCGAAATTCTTGTTTACTGTTTTCACTTTGCCTCGTTTACTGTGTTTCTCTTCAAAAAAGATGTAAATAAGATACAAAAAAGAAATTGTTACGGGCCGGATGTGAACCGGAAAGCAGAGACCTTTTCCAACCCAGTACTGAGTGTCCTGGTTTTGACCTTTGCTTGTGCAAAAGACTGCCTGGCTCTGCAGGCACAGTCACTTAAAACTCCCTGGTTGTGTTGCATATAGTTGATGCTTGGATCTCCACGGGGGTTGAAAATCCTCCCAGTGTCTGAAGGTGAGCCACCTACACGA
>NW_009952879.1:618720-650512 GCF_000747805.2 Chaetura pelagica | reverse complement strand
GACGGGTGGTTGCTGTAGGGGGATGTTAGAACCAACGGCTTTGACGTACCTGGCTCAGCCTTCTGCTGAGCTGGGGATTTTGTTGGCTGGGCTAATAAAGTTAGGTTGCCAATATTGCTTGTCCTCCTGAGCTGGAAGCATTTCCTTGCATTCTCCTGCCTGTTTATATCCATCTCTTTTCCTGTTCCAAATTCAGGCTTTGTAGCCAGAACTGTCATTTTGTAAAGTGCGTTTTCAGTGCCTGGTTTCTGACGAGAGGTGCTGTGTATCATCATCATGAATCCCAAGCCTCACAGACTTGAATGTTTTTGAGGATCTGGGTCTGTGAGAACACAAATAGCAAGACATTATAGTAATTGAGGGTGTCAGTTAGTAACATGGAAGTATAAATGGTACTTGGGTTTCTAGATAGTGTTCTGCACACCCAATCATTTGATTTGAACACTTATGGGCCATGCATCTGCAGACCTTGCAGGATATTTGAGTTCTTTACATGTTGGAGCTCTGGCTTTTTCCTTGAATTTTTCCATTAGAAAAGCATTTTACAGTCCTCTGACATCTGCAGTCTAATATATATTATATATAAATGTGGATTTATTGGAAATGTCTTTACTTATTTTTCAACTTCTTTCAGAACATTTATTGGAGAAGATACATTTGGCATGACAGGCTGTGATGCAGGACAACTGTGTTTTATCTAACACTGGTTTCAAGAGAGTAGATTTCTCTAGAGAAGCACGTTTGTCTCCAGCACAGATTTACTGTCTGTCTGGCACAGCTTGGTGCAAGCCTCCAAGCCCTGCAAGACCATAATACACGAGGCCACAATTTTCTCCCTCTCTGGGAGAATTTTTATTCTGGGCCAGCTCTTCATTTAGGGGTTTGGCTCAGTAGTGGAACTGGAGCTGCTCTCTAATTTCTGAATGTTAGATGGTGACCTGGTTATTGGATGTTTACTGTGTGGACATGTTGCTTCAGTTTAATAGGAGGCTGTCTGAAAAAACAAGCAGCAAGGAAACAATGTCTCAGTGTGAACCACCCAAATGCCTGGTGCTTTTATGGGACAATTGTAGGACCCATGGTTTGGAGGAGTCTGGCTTGACCTCAGACTGCATGTTGGGTGAGAAGGAATTCAAAGAACAAAGGAAGTCTGGCTAGATTATAAGGGACTCCTTTTCTCCAAAATTTGGAACTGTTTGAGAGAGCTGGGTTAACACTGGTGTCAATGTGAATGTTTTGAAGAAACCAGTGCTGCCTAGACTGAGATAAAGGTGTGGTAGGACACACAAGTAAAATAGACTGCTCTTTAGTTTGTTAGTTTTCTTTGCTCTTTAAGGAAAGGCTTTCTCATAACCTTATTGTAACTGATTGAAAATCAAAGGCTCAAAATGTCCTGGAATGAAGGATTGCTCTTCTTAGGTACTAAATTCTAGTGACCCTTTGGTGGAAATAGGGTTTACATGCAGAGCACAGGGCTTCAGAGCATGGCCTGATGCTAGGGAAATCACAATTTCCAAAGAAAAGATTCCGGGAAAGACTTCTGAGAGGGAATATGAATAGAATAATTATGCAGCTAGTGCAAAAGTGAACTGAAATCATCCAAGCAGTGACTGAGACCTGGTAGAAAGAGGAGTGATATTTTCCTAAACTCACACTTCACATGGTTACAAGCAACTTCCTGGCTCTCCCAGTACTGACTCTGTGATTTGTTAGATTGAGGACCTACTTCTAAACACTTCAGAACTGACACTGACTTCACTGCAATTTCTTCAGGTGCTTCTAAAGCATGTGCTTACATTTTCAGTACTCAGCCCTTGATTCTTTAGTAGTTTAAGTTATAATCTCTAAATTACTTTTCTTTTAGCTGTGTAAAAGCTTTGTTGTAGCAAAGGATTGTAACAAAATAGGGCAAATTGGGTGCTAGCTGTAAAGTACAGTCTTTTGAGACAGGCTTGTGCTTCATCCTACAGCTTTATTACCCTGGCAGGATACATTGCCCATGTGACAGATCTTAGTGGTCTGGCCTTTGTTGTGCAGACCTGTGTCTTACCAGTAAGTCCTCTGTACCATTTTCTTAAACCCTTAATTTAACACAGCAAAGAACCCAAGCTCTGAAAAAAGCATGCAGATGATGTGTCTAATATCTAATGGGATCTAGTCAAGTAACTCTTCCCAGACGTTATTAGCTGTTTTTTCATAGGCATGTGCTGTTGGAACCACTCAATTTTTTCCAGAGAATGCAAATTAAACACAATTCTTTATAGGCCACTGAATGTTGCTGGTTTTTTTTGTTTTACAGATTAATTCCTAACAATTCCAAGGTGCCTCCTCACACTGAGGTAGTTGATGTAACCTGATATGAAAGGGGAATCACCTTATTCAGGTCCAGTCCACTTCTGGGTGTCTTTTCCTTAATGGTTCATCCCCCTTAAGTGTATGAGTTAAAAATAGGTGCTACAGAGCCTGCTCCAGCCAAGGAAGCCTTCTGCTATGAGTATATAGTATCTGAGTGGCATGGGAACCCGAAAGACATTGATGTATAGTTTTCCTAAAAGCTGCCCAATAGAGCTGAAAAGCTTGGTACAGGGCCCTTTGGCAGCTGCTTAGGTGGGAGCATGATTTACCCCCTTGCAGTGATACTAAAGCTGTAACCTATATCTACAAATTAAAGTCAAGGATTTATGAACCTTGGAATATTTTACCCATGCCTCTGAACTGCCAAGTGTAACTATTCTGGGCTGTAACCCAAAACATAGTTTACTGAAATTCCACTGCTTTAATGATGACTTTTTTTCCTATAGAAAACAATATGAAACATTCTGCCATTCAAGCATAATTACATTCTGCATCTGGAATTTGTTGATGTTTCCTTTTGCTGTTCATATACATTCAATTCAATGAACTGGTTAGTGAATGCCATCGTCTCCCCAGTCTTGGTGACTGTTGGTTGCTAGAGCTCTGGAATCACAAAAGAGGACAGTCGGATGGTGAATTCTGCAGTCACTGTGAGGAACCTGCTGTGTCCTGTCCCTTCTCCCAAGATTTGAAGAACTAGCTCACTCAGGCTGAAATGTGTCCTGGGAATGAAGATGAAACCACTTGGGCATATATCCCTCAAGACAGTCCATGTTCTGTGTGCATAGGCAGTGAGCTTCTTATGGGTCTCAGTCCACAGGGATGTTGGATCAGAAGGGAAGAGGCACCTAGATCTGCACTTGGTAGAGGTAGGAGTGTGGATCACTTATGAAGTGGTTGGTGGTGCTGTGGATATTGAAACAGGAGGAAGATGCTACAACCTTTTCCTTGCCACTGCCTTTAGGAGAACCCTAGGCCTTCCCTGCTCCTCTTTCTGCCCAGTATGTAAGTGGGCTTTACCCAGGGCTAAGAAAAGAGCCTTTTCTACATGAAAATTAGTGTTCAGTCCTCAGAGGTGCACTGCTGCTTGTTCTTTGTTTCCAGATTTAAACATATGGTAGAATATATCGTGAGTTCTTTCATCCTAGGGTGATGTATGGCAACTGCAGAGAGTTGAAAGGAGGCATGGCTGTCAGGGACAGAGGCACCACAGCCTTCAACACGTCAGGAGCTGTGTTGTGAAAAGCTCTCTCGGGGCAATGGCAGGCTTTCAGGTGACCACAACATGAGCTCTGAAGCCAGCTTTTAGAGGAGGGCAGAGGTAATCCACAAACGTGGCCCTGGTGGAGTACACAGACAATCTAATTTTCTCTGGTTCCTGCTATGGTGGGCAGAGCAAATGATGGATGTTTTCCAGATGTTTGGAGAGATGTATTTCTGAAATGGTGGTGTAGGAAAATCAGCGACCACATTAAAAGGCATCAGTGCCAGGAAAGTGAAGGAGAATGGCCTGTGTTAACAATGTTTAATCCTTCTCTTTGTCTGCTCTTGTATTCTGAGAAGTGGAAGCTTGTGCTGATCAAGAAAGCTCCTCTTTACCAAACCTGTAGCTTTACATATCATCTTCTGATGGATTTTCATCAGATGGATTTAGATAGGTTGTGCACGAGCCGTTCTAATACAGCCTTGAGGCATTTCCACTGCTGGCAATGCCACAGAAATAGCTGAATTGGGAATATGTATGTGTTCTATTTTTCATTTATTAGCCTCATTCACAGAGCATCTTCAGCTTCTCCTGAAGTCTCCCATGATGAAGATGGTACTGTAACAGTGGAAGATCATTAGACAGCCCCAGTTACAAGTCTGATAGCTGAATCTTTGAGCAGCAGTTGTGTTGAGGCAGGAGAAAAAACAAGGGAGCAAAAGTAATTTGACAAAATCCATGGAAAGAGACATTATTTTCACTGCTTGCATAAATTTCAGCAGACCTAAGCTTCCTCCAGCTCTAAGGGACTCTTCAGCTTGTCTAGCTAGAGTGGAAACTAGGCTGGCTTTTGGGTTGGATTGTGTGTGAATCCTGTGGGAAGGGCATTTGCTCTGAAACGCGTTAAACCGATGCGGTCATCAGCTGAAAATGAGCAGTTCTGTGAGAGTCAGAAAACCCAGGCTGGTTGCCTGTGCAAATCCATGGTTTGGGGGGTTTCTGTGTTTGTGTCTTTCAGCATTGTACAATGAAGCTCCCTTTCAGTCAGGGCTTTTCTGAAAGTAATTTGGCAAAGTTGAGCTACGTGCTTCTTGCCTGAAGAGCCCGGGGTCTGAATGCTTGTGCTTGGCTGTCTGTCATCAGCAACCACTTTACCTGAGGTGAGGACACAGGCTCTGCAATCCCCCCTGGCTATATTTGTTAAAGCAGGATGGTGAAAGGTGAGGGAGGCAGATTACAATGCGTGGAATGAAATCCCTTTGGAATAAATGCACCTTAAGCTTCTGCTGTGTTTTCACAAAACCTGGAGTCGACTTCATAATTACCTGCTCAGCAATGCATGTTGATCTGCTGGCCTTTACTTCCAGTCAGTGGAATTTTCACCAGAACTGCCTGTGCAGGAGCAGTCTCTTCAAGGAAGTGTTAGAATGCTCAGAAGGAATTCCAGAAAATACAACCTATTTTGATAGGACAGTGCTAGTTTGTTTTCCCTGTAAACTGCCCTTACTGTGGCAGATGCTGCACTGGGTGGGGATTATCACACCTTCCTTTTCCCAGCTGCTATGCTTTACAGGATAGCACCATCCCTTGAATACACTGGTCTTGGAGCATTTGTAATCTCATCCCAGCTCAGCTTGGAGCACTTCTTAACCTCTGTCACACTGTGACTTGCAGTTAGGGCACCATTACCTGTGCAGCTTTGCTTGTAAACCTGCCTGGTAAGGTCTGAAGGATGGGCAGAGGACCTGATGACCAGCCTGCTAGACACGGGAACCTGTTGACCTGCATCAGCAACATCCACCACAGAACAATCAGCTCCGTGTAAACACATCCAACTCTATCCCATCATATCTTTCTCTCTGATAATAATCCTACATCATCTTTTTAGTACCACCCTTGTAGTTCATGATTGTTAAACAAATGCCAGATCATCACCCAGGCTGGAGGGGAAGGGTATTCAAGGGAACATGAAGCACAAGTCCAAGGTAAGAGCTGAGACAGTCATGTCCCTGCAGTCCCAGGTCACTATGTCCTCTCATCCTCTCTGTGGATTTCCGAACAACCATTTAAAAACCCAGTCAGATTTTTGTGTGGTTTGTGTTTCTTCCATCCTGTTGAAAGGCTATGCCAGAATCTTTCTGCACCTTTTTCTAATTTCTAGCTGAAATTTATTAATGGCTGGCTTATATCCACTGCTTGTTGTGTAAATGTTTTCCTTCAGACTAAATGGCTCTTCTTCCTGCTGTTTGCCTTTCTGATTTATTTACAGACAGCCTCGGGTACCTCCTCTCTACCTCACTTCTGCTGCATCTTTAAAGGTGCATCTTTGCAGTGCCCAAGGGAGTGGTGCTGAGGCCTCTGTGCTGCTGAGTCCAGGTGATGTGGGACAGGCTTTGTGGGGCCTGTGCAGCCAGGTCCAAAAAGCTGTCTGAGCTGAAGTGCTTTGTAGCTTGGGGTCATGTCCAGAAGGACACAGCCAGCTTCAGTGAATGGAGGATAAAACTGTTGAAGTTGTGTCCTGAATCTCCTCCTGCCATACTACCTCTTTGATTTGGCCATGGTGGCTCAAAGCTTTGAAGCAGATGATCACCAGCCCCCTGCTGCCTTCCAGGACTGCAGGCTGTTCTTGAAGCAGTCATACATGATCAACCTGACATTGTGCATTCAGCTCTTAGACTTCAGCAAACCAGCAACTACTTGGTGTGATGTAAAACATGGAAGTTATTAAAGTGAAATAACATATATTTCCATTCTGAAATTTACTAACCATATGGGAAGTTTCCAGGAATAACTCATACATATCGATGCAGTGCTTGGCAAGAAGAATCTTTCAGAAAGCTGTAGGACAGTGCAGCAGTTACCCTGTCTGTCTCACATGGAAAGACTTTCCTTGTGTCCTTTACAAGCACTTGACACTGAGCACAGTGTGCTCACAGCAACAATTACATGTTAATGTAGGTTAATAGAAGTTCATCTGTCTGAGTCTTGAAATGCTTAGCTCTCCTTTTCTGTGTTACTTGACAGCTTTATTACTGCAAGCACTAGGAGAAGCCAGTTCAATAAGCTGAGCACTATCAAAAGATTTTTCTTTATGGTCTTAAGAGAGCTTATCTGTAATTCCTGGCTGCACAATCTTTGAAAACTATAATATTACAGACAGTGATTTTTCTTTTTTTCTTTCTCTTATTTTTTTTTTTTCTTTTAACACATGGTTTATTTTTAAATCAAGGCATTCTGAGACAGAATGGGGTCATTGTTAACTCTTTTTTCCCCCCTAAGCTCTTTTAGGGAAAGTGCAAATTTAACACAGTTTGCTTTGTTTTGTCAGACTGGGGTGATTTCACTGAATTATTCAATTTGAAAAATTGCCTCGAGGGTGCAAAGAGTTGAAATATTTCATTGTGAAATTTCTAAAACAAAACTGCAATTTGTTTTGATTTTTTTCTGTCATTTCAAAAACAAAACAAAATGCTTCAAAAGAACTCAAAGCAAAGCCTGGATAACAAAGACAGATTTTTTTTCCTTCAAGTTTTACTTTACCATGAATTAGAAGTTTTACTTTTATCTTAACTTACTCTGCTTTTCTAATCTAGAATTACTAATTAATAAGAAAACTGTTGGTCACCCAGGGCTGCTCCTGGGCTGTGGGTCTGAGCCATCCAGGGTATGTCTGCAGGCTCCCTGGCCCACAGGTTTGTGGTCACCTACAAGTCTTGATCCCAGCTCATGTCAACTTGCTGGGACATGCATTCCCTTTGAGCTGCGGAGTCACTGAGGGCAGCAGCCAGGTGCTGAGCTCTGGATCCAGCTGAGACATCCTCTTAATTGTCATATGTCTATTCCAGCCACTGACATGTGATCCACAGCAGCCATTGGTTGGGCAAAGGCTCAAGGGGGACTTAAGCAGATGCCCATGTTTTACTTTGTCCTCTGAATGGTCACCAACTTAAGTATCTGCTCAGCTGTTGGGTCGTGGTGAGGTGACCACACTTCAAAGTGCTCCAAGTGCACCTTTCAGTTGCCAGTTCAGAACAAACTGGCCTTGCTGACAATCAAAGGGATGCCTGATGCTGACCAACCTGCCAATGATGAGTCAATGATGAGTCAGGCTGAGTGTGTGGGCAGTAAAACACCCTTCAGTGCTGCACAGGAGTTGTCAGGGTTTCCCAGTAGCAAAGAGGAGCTGCAGGAAAGTCTGGCATGCCAGAACTGCTGTCTTTGATCTGGCTTGAGCTATGGCAAGGACTAGACCTGCATGTTGTTTGTCTAGTCCTTCTGCCTTCATCTGCAAAGCCTGAAGCCTGTTTCAGAAAAGGATGCTGTCATTACATAATTGGTTGGACTAGATGATCTCTCGAGGTCCCTTCCAGCCCCTAAGTTTCTATGATTCTATGATTACATAAAGGGATCAGAGGTTGCAAAGGGGATTTTTGATCTCAGAATTATTTTGGAAAGCTTCCCCCCCCTTTTTTTTTTATTTAAAAAATCAAAGTGTTTAGCTTTTCACTGGAAATTCTCTTCTTCCAGTGGGAGGAAGATGGTGGAGAGAACATACTGTTCTACTAATGCTTTGGTTCTGTAGACCAAAGAAGTTCAACATGACCTTAAGTATACAAACTGGGTAGTTTCTGCATCTTTTGTAAATTACAGAACTGAAAGTATCAAATTCTTTGAGTATTCATCTCTTTTTAGATTTGGTGAACTGAAGAGTTCTTTATAGAGGTGCTGAGTGCATCATCTCCTTCCAAACCCAGGTCTGCACAGGTTTCAGCTGTAGTCCAGATCCATCATAGCCTTGGCATACATTTAAATCTTTTAAAAATAACTCTCCAGGCTTCTTGTTTTTTTCCTCTGCCAAAAGCACAGGCATCAGGACTTACTGAGATGAGGGTTGGAGCAAGATAAATACAATCTTTCTATACCATGAGCAAACCATGCTTTTTAGATATGGTGTTCCCAGAAATGGTAGCAGACTTTTCAGAATTAAAACCTCTGGTCAGTTTATTTATGCTCCTCTGCTAACAAATGGTTTGCTTGATTACTTTTAAATGTTGTATTTCTGGAACAAAAACAGAATACTGGCTTTTAACTCTAGCTTTTAATTCTGTGTGCCTTATTATTTCAGCTTATGAGTAGGCTGAGAGGTTTGTTTTGTTTTGTTTTGTTTTACAAAGATGGATTGTTTTAATATCATTGTATAGCTGAATGTTTAAATTCTGACTGTTTTAACTTCCACTGCTCTTCAGTAATTGGTACAAAGCTTGAATCTTTTTCTATGACTTCTTAAAAAGCCCTTAGTTGATGGAAAAGTTTTATGTCAAAATCTTGTCTAACTGTTAGAGTGATGTACAAGACTGGTGGAAATGCATTCTGGGATTTCTATGACTTGTGATACTGCTTTTTAGCTCTCTGATAATGAAATAAAAATGAAGGCTATAGACAGTTTACCTGCCATGAAGCCATGCAGAAGTAAGATTCAAGATTTGGGTATATTTTGGTTACTAGATGTTTTACATGGTTAATACAACGGATATGAGGAAGGGGAATAGATGACAAGCATTTGTATAGAATGGCCTGAAGACCTGGTGCCTTAGACCTGAATATTTATCTGAATTTGGGGAAAATGTACGTCTCTACCTGAAGTTTATGGCTGGCATTTTCTTTAAATACAGCAGGTTCTGTCCATGCTTTGCACTTGAGCACTTGTAATGTTGTTGGGGAATGAGGACACTATTTGGGTACCAGAGTTTTGTCTTGACCAGAACATTGCTCCGTGCTCTCTTATGGATCTGGAGTTGTCTACAGGGAACTTTTCATCTGTCGCAAGAGCTGGATCTAGCATTTTTTAAGCTTTTTACTTTTTTTTTTTTTTAAATTAAATTGTACTAAGAAGTAAAATTGGGTTCTCCAGGAAGTGAAGTCTAGTTATCAGAATATGTGACATTCTGCTTTGCCCTGCCTGCAATTATTTTTGAGGTGGAGTTTTTCTGAGATGGGATTTGCATAATCAGTTCTAAGAAAGACACAGGTATTTGCATTCCTATTCTGCTTTCAATCTTCAACTTGTCCTGAAAATTGAGGAGGTTTTTTGGTGATGTTTTCTTTTTAATAACATTTTTATGTTTATTTGAAAAGTATGAGACAAAGAGTGAATTAAAAGTATATGTGAGATGTGATAAGACTGCTAATTTTTTCTGTGTGCTGAGAAGAGTTAGAATCCTTTGAAAGATTTTATCCAAAGCTTTTAATTGGTATTTTAAATGTTTATCACTGCTGATAATTCGTGTCTAAATTTGTCAGCTCATATGGCATAGCTGCAGCTTCTAAGATCAGAAGTAAGTTCTTTTTTCTCTCCAGCTGGTTTCCTGTAAAGTGCTGAATTATTCTAGCTTTTATGGGTCATTGTTAAAAATGGCAGGAAGGGTCATTGTTAAAAATGTTTTCAGAACTTTGATAACCAGTTTATCAACAGATTCACATGTTTAATCAGTTAATAGGTTTTCCTTTTCAGTGCATGGGAATTTCTTTGTTTATCTTAACTGAGTAACTGTTTCTACAGTGGAAAGAACTGTAGTTGACTGATAATCTTCTAAAATATGTGGAGTTTGCTCTTGTGATGCAAGCTACATGGCCAGATCCTGCATTTTTATTCATTAGTCTGTGTTCATAGGAATAGTCCACCAGAATGAAGTGCGAGGGTTTATATGTGAATGAAACCCCGAAATGGTCCTGTCTTCTGGGATTCAGGGCATGGAGCCATAGTTATTAGGCAGTTGATGGTAAGGCTTATAAAGGCATTTGGGTATTTAAAAAGATGGGTAGGAGCTTTGAAGAATTTTGCTGGGTGGTTAGGTGCCAAACATCTGGGTTTCTTCCAGTACCTTGTCAAGAGGACACTTCATCGCCAAAAATGCCAGTGTGTCAAAAGGTACATGTTTAGCATGAATTATCTCTGAGAACTGAGGTCCTCTGCTTCTCTGTGACCTGTTCTAGGGCTACATCACCTTTCTTCTGAAAAAGTTTTTCCTAGTTCATCATCTCAGACCAGACAGGCCAGGGCCATGCTTCAGATGAAGCCCTGTCCCCACTTTGCCTCACCTGCTGAGAACATGCTCTTGGCTCATATTCAGCTTGAAGATGGGGGTTTTTTTCTGCTATTCCCATTGTAATAAGACCAGTCTGTTCCTGTGTTTATAAACAAAATTTAGGCCATTCAGAACTGTAAACTTTATTTTGCTTTTTTAAAAAAAAAAAATAAATTCAATGATGTTTGCTTTCTATGTAAAGAACAACTTGGCATGAAATAATACACAAGTCGCAAGATTTGAGTTTACATGACATTTATCTGCCTTGAAATTGCAGAGACTTCCAGAGCCCCAACACTCAGTTGGGGTTGTCAGAGAACACAGCAGCTTCTGGGAACTGGCATCATGTTTGTATATGTGAGAAAGAGTTAGCAGCTTGTTTTGTGTGATCTGGTTTCCTTCTAGATACGCTCATTCCAGTTGCTACATGAAGGAAATGTGTTGAGATGAACACAAATAGGAAGTAAAAAAAGTTAGGCTGGAAACCCAGACATTGGAGTTTTGTTGGTATGTCTCAGACTGAGGAAGGCACAGACGTATTAGTAGAAAGTCAGCCCAGCTTGACAGACTTTGGTTTCACACATTGTGGCTTACATCTCAACTATAAAGACATTTCTAACTTCCTCCTGTGAATCCCACAGAGGTGAAATGGAGTGTATTCTGTCTTGTTGAGAGAGCACTGGGGACTGTTGATGGAGAGGCATGGTTGGAAAACACATCTGGGCCTGGTTATGTACCATGAAAAATGTCTATCTGGAGCCTGCCCTTTCAGGTTTGTATTAAGCCAGGGCAGGACTCTACCACCATCTGAAATGATCCACTGCTTTGTCAGCTGAT
This sequence comes from Chaetura pelagica, assembly GCF_000747805.2. Classification (NCBI taxonomy): domain Eukaryota; kingdom Metazoa; phylum Chordata; class Aves; order Apodiformes; family Apodidae; genus Chaetura; species Chaetura pelagica. The sequence goes on along the minus strand of NW_009952879.1, from coordinate 639,031 downwards.
GTGATGGAGAATGAGCAGGGAGGAGGCTGCAGGGATTTATTTTTTCCTGTGACCACCAAAAAGCAAGAGGCGATGGGAAGGAAGCAATGGGATCCTGTGGGTGTGGGTGAGAAGAAAGCAGAAGATTGGGTTAAGCCAGTTGTAAAACTTGTGTTGAGTCAGCCCCTGGTGTATATGGAGCATTAATTCAGTAATCCAGTGGGTTTTTTGATAGAGCAAAACTTCTGAGACTTGAGCAGGCACTAGCCTTTGAAAAGCATTGCTCCATATTTGCCTGTGGATATTTAAAAACAGTGATACCAGTGCTGCTTACAGTGTTTGAATATTTGCCTGCTTTAAAAAATATTTTATTTTTAAAAAGTGCTTTTTAAAAAAATGCTGCTGTGAAATGCAGTGAAGGTAATTGGAGTGTGGTGTTTGTGACTGTTTTTTTTGTTATTGTCAATATTCTGTTCTAGTCTATCAAAAAAATCCTCTTTGTTAGAAAGCCTGAAGCAAATAAGATCTTCCAATTTTTTGCTGAAGCTTTCTGGAATTTAAAAGCAATTCATAAGGTACAATGTAAGTGTAGAGCATAGGCAATTATTAGGATTTCAACAACAAATAATGCAGCCCATGAAACATTAGACTTATTTCCTTCTCATTTAAACACTGTAATGTGTTTCGCCCCAGCTAAACGTGCTCTTGAGCTTTTGTGTCAAAGTAAATCATGATCTAATGCTCACCAGATTAAATCTAAATGTTAGAGTATTTCCTTTCTAATTCTGGCTCTTCCCTCTACGATCATATTATTTATCTAGTCAGTTATGTGCAAGTGTGAATGAGGAGATGTGATGTGTCCGTGCAGGCAAACACCCGTGGCAGCGCTGCCCGCAGCCGCCGTCTGGCCTGCGCCATCCAGGGGAAAGCCAAGTGGATAATTAGGTAAAAAGCATAATAAGATCCATGTCTATAAGGCCAGCTTGGCCCAAAAGACTTTTATTTGTGTGAATTTCTGGTACAAATGTTAAAGATCCCGGCTACTTAATTGGTCGCTGAGCTGCGGGGGGAGCACCCCGGGGTGAAGGGCTCAGCCGGGCGGGCCTGAGTGGAAGCGACAGGCGAGGCCGCGCGGGGCCACCTGCGCCGCCGGCTGATTAGAACATTTCATGTCAACGTGTTTGTGGCCTCGGAGCAAACAGGCCCAATTAACAGGCCTGAAAGCCCCTCTCCAGCCAGCCATCACTAACACTCCAGATAAAATTTGACATCTTCCTCCGCCTTCCCCCTTCTCCAAACTCCAATTAGTTTAAATGGTTTCACGGAGGGACCGTGGCGCTGCTGAAAAGGCAGAGGACTTTGCTTGGGTAATCAGCTTAAATACTGGCCCGTTTCCTGCCCTTGCTGCTCCAAACTTCCCATTTGGGAGACATAAATACTGTTTTTATTTTTAAATCTTTTTTATCTCCAATTTCCTCCAGTTTTTCTGATGTGCCTTGTACAAGACTCCATTTCAAAGGGCAGGATGGTGCGGCCTGTAAACTGGGTGCAGATGGGAACTTTTAAGTTCAATGTTGATTGTCTTTATTGGAAGGAAGAGGTAATGAGGGGGTTCACACGGAAAAGGTACATCTTCTCTGACAGACAGAAACTAGTGATAATTAGGAAGAAATCTGGACTTTCATTTCTTTTTATACTTCTTAAATGCTTGCCTAAATGAGCACTTTGCATCTGCTGCTGTAGTAGCAGATCAGTGATTTCTGAAGTTAAAGAAAAGGTAACAGCTTGCTGCATACATTTTTATATTCAGCTCCAAACATGCCAAAGTCTGTGTCAGTGGTAAGACAAGCTTTGAAATGCCAATATGACAAACCCATGTACAGACAGAAGCTATCACAGAAGCATCAGGGAATTCAGTATGAAAATGTAGTTAAGCCTCTGCCAGTATTGAATTTTTCACTGTCCTTACTCGAGGGAATTGCCATCAAGTGGAAGTGTGCTTCATGGGATCAGGGTTTTTACTCAGGTGAAAGACTTGAGTGTGTTTCATTTTAGGAGGGTGAGTAATCTGTGGGAACATTCCTAGACTTCACATTATGCATGCACACAGTTTTATTCTTGTATTCACCAATAATTTTTTGTCCATCAAACCTCCCTTCTTAAACTGATGAGGAAATTCTGTTTTCTAACAGGAGAGCTTGGGATCAAAGAAATATCCTGCTTTTGAGTTGGCTTGTTTCTTTTCAATGACCAGTATTTCTCTAACTCAACATTCTCTCCTTTTTCTTAGCAAGCAGTAGCTCTTGGCCTAGAAGACAAACTGCCTTCTAGTCTTACTGTGGCTGATATATCGTGCTTGGGAAGCCGGGACATGATGACCTCCAAGGATGGCAGCCAGCAGGAAACCCATGGTTGGACCTGCAATGATGCAACACACCAGAAGTGAGTGTTATCATCCTCCACCCAGCCAACATGCCCTTCTCAGAAATTCTTTCCTGAGCATTTTAGAGATCTAAGACTGTCAAATGTTTTTATACCAGGGGCTGTGACACTATGTGATATTCAGAAAATTGTTCTGGGACACTCTACAGATTTCTAGAGGCAGATGCGTGTCACGTGTGAGGAGAGAATCATCCTCTCCTTAAAGCCCAAGCTAGGACCCATGTAGCTGTTACATGTGGAGCCCGCAGGTGTAGGTGTGCACTGCACACAGTGTGCCTGGCAATCTGCGTTCAGGATGTCACTCAGATCACCTGAGAAGTGTTCAGAAGCTACTCTAGTGTTAAGGAGAAGTGGTCTGTACGAAAATCAAGCTTTTTGTCCCACCACTGTAGCATGTCAATTGTTGTTTCAGAAGGTAGGGGCTGGATGCTGTTGCTAATTCATTGTACTGGTTGATTGGAAATGGCATTGGGTTCCACATCCACAGTAATCACAGTGTCTGGGCTGAGCTTGTCTCCTACAAGGGCACTAAAATAAATTGACAGATATTTACAAGACTATGGCACACAGCCCTTCCGCAGCTAAGCTTAGGTAGCTAAATGTCAGTCAAGCTTTCTTAAACTTAATATGTTAACAGCAGAGGTTAAAATGTGATTTTCTCTGGGGGAAGATATTGTATTCTTCACCTCACATCAGCAAAGCCAGTGTTCACTTCAATCTATCCCAGCCAGAAATGGATAAAACCTTTTCCTGACTGGATTTAATGGGAAAGACATACCCTGCTCCCAGGTGTTTGGTAACTGAACAATTACTTATTTTTCATATATTTTGTTGTTGTCAGTTTACACATTTGCTAGCTTTTCTCTTTTTTTTAAACATTATCCTACTGTGTTGCTATTTTTCCTAGTGTTGTTTTCCTAGCGTTATATAATGATGAATCATGAACATTGACTTTCTATATGTGTAATGCTCTCTCTCTCTACATATATATTTATATAAAAATCTGGGTGGTGGCAGGGAGAGAATTATTCTGTCTGCTCCATCTTTTGTTTGGATCTGGTTGCTATAGAAATACTAAGATCAATTTTGACAACATAAAGTACTACAAATTACACTGTTGGATTACCTCATTACAGGGGGCTGGATTGCAACATTACTGAAATGAAAAGCCTGAACACTACAGGAATTTCTACACTATGGAAAAATGTTATTTTTGGACTCTCCAGGAAGGCGTGCATATAAAACCACTGGTTCCCTGGTGAGTGACTGGTCCCTGAGACCAGCAGAACTTTCCTCTTAATTTTTGGTGCTGGTAGGTGATGTCATAGTTGGCCATACAGTGACTTTGAGCTGCAACTGGCATCTCGCTCACAAAGGCTTTCATGTTTTTCCTGTTGAACACTGAGGCAACTGATTTCTTACAAGACTGATGGAATCAGTCTTTTTTTTTGTGTGGTCTACTACCTATGTGTCCTTGTCTTGATATAACTATCATTGTAGTGATTTGCCCTCCCTGCTTGAGTAGGAAGTGCTGCACTGTGCCTTACAGTCTCAACACTGGCTGAAGTTAGAAGCAACTGCCCTTTAGCTCATGGGCAGTGATGAGCCTGCTGTAAGAACAACAGCTCTGGGCTGTGGTCTCTCTGGCAATGTCTCTCCATGCTGCCTAGGGATGGCCATGAAATCTCAAGTTCCTGTAGAGGTTTTTTTTCATGCTGAAGGAACTTAGACATGTTTATTTACAGATGCAGGCCTTGCTTGAGTGAGTTTTGCAGTTTAAGTCAGGGAAGTGTCTTGTGCTCTAACTACTACTGGTGGACATTTATTGCTGTGTTAGTAAAAGACATGTTTAGTACTAGGTTTTATTTAGGAAACCATTTATACGTTGGTATTATTTGTATACAGGGAGACAATCTGTGTGATTTGGCAAATGGTTTAGTCATTCTGTTTTTCTTCTAGTCAAAAATATTACTCTTGCTATATCTAATCTACAGTTATAAATTGCAGCAGAGGTACAAGTCCAAAACAAACATTTTGAAGAATTTGAATGGAGTAGAGCCCCAGTTTCCATTTCAGTACTCTCTCTGTTGTCCAATTTATTAAACTCAAGTGGTCCCATGTGCGAGTAGCATGACTGCCAGAAGTGCTCTCCAGCCATCTGCTTTTTTGGTAACTCTTTGATTATTTCTTTGTCTATTTTTTCTATCCAGAATTAGAACTGGCAATTCAATTGCTTGATTAATATTGTATTTTTTATAATTTAACACTTCCAGCCTATGGATGGGAAATGGCAGCAAGGTAATAAAAGGCACAAGAAATAAAATGAAGTCCCACTGCACTATGGTGGAGCTTTTTTTACTATGTTTCAGATTTTCAAGAATAGCAAGAGAATTGAGTAGGAAAAGTTTTATTGTTTGTGGGTAGTATCTAACTGGAAGAGGTAGCAGCCTTCATTGCTGTGATGAGCTGTCTTGGAAATGGGAAGAATTGCCAGGCACTGATAGAGGCATTTGCAGCAGAGCTGAGCTTAGAAGCTAGCACTGCATTTCAGTCTGAGCCAAGCCATGCAGCAGGGGAACAGAAGTTAATGAACCAGAAAGCAGGTTCAAAACCCTATGGGAGAAGCTGTGATCTGTGTCCTACAACTGATGGGGCATGTGTCCAGATTGTCTCAACTGAAGCTTAACTTGAGGTCCTGGGATTCTTCAGGGCTGGAAGGGGCACTGTGAGATGCTGTGGTACAGCTGGGTGTACCAGCCTCTGCCTGGCTGCTCCTGGTTCAGGGATCAGAAGAAACCACTTGATCTTTTAGAGGCTGTGGTTGGTTTCATCTGACTTATAGAGTGTAACACTTTGGTGGTGAAGGAAAATTGGCTTCAAAAAAGGCAGCCTAGAGGACTCCTGAGTCTCAGTGCATGTTGTAAGCAGTCTGCCACGTTTGCATGACTTCAGGTTTTCAGCTTCAGTTCACAAGTGGCATCACTTGACTGAAAAAAATAGGTTTTAGACACAAATGAAGAAATTCTCCTGGACAAATGAATGCTACAAGACAATCAGAGGGTATATGAGAACTCTAGATCATGGCCCTTGTATTTGCTGCATTTAACTGCCTAATTCATGACATGGTGCCTTTGAATCTGAGCATGCTGGGTCTGTTCCAGATGGAAGCCAGGAAAGAGAGTCATGGATGTGCTCTGCAATGCAGACTTGGCCAGGGATTGCATGATAAAGAATAACTTACTATTCATTTGTTTGGTGTTTGGTTTTTTTCCACTTTTTAAATAAATTGCAGCAGAATTTTGGTCTGGTGAGCAGCACCTTGTGAAAGTGCAACAGGTTGACAGAATAATGATTTAAATCTCATGTGCCACATGCAGAGGTTTGGTATTTCCAGCAGCCACTTGGAGCTGCAGTGCTGATGTGAGATGAGCAAGAGAAAGGCTCTTTCTTTGGTGCAGGATCACAATGAAAAATGGACCATATTCAGATGTTACTGTTGGGGAGAACAGCTGGTTCCCTAACCCAACCTCTCAGTTCTTGCATTTGTCCTTGTCATTTCTCTTACTGTGTAGACAAAGGGAAAATGTTTCTTTCAGATCATAAAGGGCTCTGGAAACTCAACTCCCTTTGGTATTTGAAGAATTGCCCTCTGATTGTGTAGGAAACATTGGGTTTTATGGCAGTATTATGCAGAAAATCAGAAGTTCACAGAACTCTGGTGGTTTCAGGGATGCTGTTGCGGGTGCACTGCTCCAACTTGGTGTATCTGGCTGGTCTGCATCTCTTGATTTGCAGGCTGCTAATGGCTAGCAGTGCTCACAGCTGTCAGAATGGAGAAAAAACAGGCATTGTTTCCAAATATACAAATGCTCAACACATAAAAAATATTTTTGTTTTAAATTATAATAAAGGGGGGGAGAGGAAAGGGGAGTAATTTAGCAAGCGGGGATGTGGTGGGAGCCAGCCAGGCTGGGGTTTGCTAATATCTGAACTAGGCTGTTGAAAAATGTTCTAAATCTGTCAGAAGGTCGTGCAAGCTCAACTCTGCCCAGTTTAAGTTAGTGGTGACAGGATCAGGCCCTCGTTTACTTTTTTATGTGGTGTTATAAATTACTTTCCCATATTTCCAAAGACATTAACGAATCATTTCAAAGCACATTCTGAAATCGTTGCGTGTTATGTAAACTACTTATCCATATGTACAATAAGTCAGTGCAGTATATGGGGGTTATTCCTTTTGTTTTGCTATTGCAAAAAACTGGCAAACTTCAAAATCTTTCCTCCCCATCCAGCTGTGGTTTTTTCCAGGTAAAAGGATGGCAGATGTATTCAGCTCTTTTTTCAGAGCAGATATTGCTTACTGGAAGAACAAATTTAGCTCGCTACCCTTTTACTGTAAACTTGGTTTTGTTTTTTATGTATTTGTAATTTCCTTTAAACCATTTGTAAAGAAGTTAGAAATACTGTGTCATGTCATCTGACTCTATTAATAATCAGAGCTCTTTATATGGGTTCTTTAGGAATCTGTCAAGTAGGAACAAACTGTATGGTAAATATTTCCAAACTCTTCCTGCAGAACAAATATTCACTGCATTGTTTCCTTATTCCTTAGAGCATTCTGCCTTTACTTGGAGCGTTGTAGTCAGGGATTTAACTGCTAATTGTTATTTCCAAGAAGAATATTTTATTTTATTCCTTTAAGGTACAAAAATATGTCACTTTTGCAACAACATTCATCTTCCATTAAGAAAAAAAAAAAAAAAGAAAAATGTCATTGGAAAATGGTGAGAGTTAGGTTTTGATGCCCGAGCCAGAAAGCTGGTGGCTGGTTTGCCTGCTCACCTCAATCTAGCAAGACAGTGATTGACTGTCACTGGATTTGATGACCTCCAAAAATTTCTTTATACCTAAATTAATTTGTGATCCCTTGAAATGGAAGGTTCCCCTCTCTTTCCTCCTTGTGTCTTCCCTTCCACCACTTCCCATGTGCTGTTCTGGCACTTTTAATCCTGTCAGAGCAGATTCAACTCACAACACCTGCAGAAAACTAACCTGGGAAAACCTGTGGATTTCCAGTGCAGTTGGCAGGTTGGGAGTGCTCAGTGAAGGTCCAGGGAATGTGGAAGCCAGTGTAAAGGAAGGAACAGGACTGGGTGACAGGGAGTGCTGTGGGGAAAGAGAAGGTTGTAGGACAGACCTTTGGGCAGCACTGGGCTGCTGGAGCAGCTCAGCTGGGTTACTGTCCTTACCTCCAGATGGGTTTAGTTGTATCAGGGGCAGGTCACATCTCTTACTGTTCCTGATCAGGGACATATGGAGACAGACTCTTTCCAGGTTGTGGTCTCCTTGATTTCATTATTCAGTTTTCACCTGATGTCAACATACCCATATTATGATATTATCACGACAGTGGAAAACATGACTGTCACTACCATGGCTCAGCCTGGCACAAGGAAGTGAGGAGCCCTGCAGGGATTGTCCTTCAGCAGTTTCACTGGTGTGGTTGGTTGAAGAAGTTTGTGGCTACTCATTTCCATCCTGCAATTTCCTCAGGCTGCAGCTTACCCTCTCCCTCCCATCAGCACTGGTGCTCATATGACCCTGTGAGCTGATTAACTTCTTCCCTCCTGGTTAGTATTCAACCAATTCAGTGAGTTGAGGCAGTTCACTGCAGGGTCAGACAAGTGCTGGAGCCAGCAGCACGGGAGGGAGGGATGAGACCGTGGCTGAGGTGGCACAGGCTGCTAGTTGAGCCTGTTGGATTTAACCTCCCCTGGAGGTGTTTCACTGCCACTACTTGCCAGACCATGCAGAGTAGATCACTGTGTGCTCTCTGCTAATAATAACTCCCTGCTCTCTTTTGGTGATTTGTTTTAAATGGAGAAACTAAACCTGTTTGCAGTGTGCTCTTTTACATCATTGCATGGATGATAAACTGTAGTGGAAAGGCAGTCAAAGGCTGGCAGTTTCTGAGAACAATGGTTCAGGACTCTGCCACTGATGTGATCTGCTCTTTCTCTGCATTCACTGCTGATGATACTACTTCTTTCTCTGTCTTTAAGAGTGTATGAGTGTATGAGACTGTGAGAATATAATAGGGGATTTTTGTAAACTGCTGCATATATGCTTGAACGTCCCCCAGTGACTAAAAATGAAAAATTCCTCGCAGCATCAAGAGGATGAATATTTGATTTATGCTACTTATGGCTGAGAATGGCCTCGTAATGTCCTCTGTCTTTCCAGAGATGGGCTGCCTAAGATGATAGAATAACCTAGAGAGATTTCTGCTGCATGGGTGGCAAGAAAGGGCAAGTGGAGAACTAATGAAAACACGAATTTTCAATGTAGAGGGGCAGACCTTGGGAGGATTTGTGTGTACAGGTTACAGACCTTTAAGACTCCAGTGGGATGAGGGCTGCAGAGGGAAAGAAGCAAGAAATCATTGATGAACTTATTTCTGTGAACACTGACGAACTTTGTCATCGACTCTGCAAGATAAATACTTTGGGTTAGAGGTTTAAAATGTGCAATTAGTGGTTGACTGAGAGCAAGGAATGATGGTGGTATTTGAAACCTCAGTGTCCTTATTTTCTGTGTTTGATCTTGGTCCATAAGAACAGATAACTTTAAAAAAGGGAAAAAATATTAATATGTTCATTTATGCATAAATTTGCATATCTTATTGGACAGAAAGATGGAATGTTCCTGAATAATGTTACAACTTATGACTGCCTTGTGACAGCACTGCAGAGTAGGTTGGTGTCATAAAAGAAATTATCTCGAAGTAATGAAGAGGTCCAGGAATGCAGCAATGAATATGTTTTTAATGCTTTCTTTCCTCTAAATATAAAATTCAGGCACCTGCTTTTCTAGTCAGTTATGTGCTGATCGGTGATAACCTTTTCATGAACTGTCCTGGCTCTTACGGTTTCACCTATTAAAGTAAATGACATTTATTTAAAAAAACAGTGCAGTAACACCAAACCCACATTGTTTTAGGACATAAATCTACCACTTCAATTGCATGAGCCTGTCAGTGAATTTCTGACACCAAGTTATGTTATTTAATGAGTGCTATTAGGTAGTTCTGTCACTTAATAGGATTGAGGGTTGGAAATGCCATGTAATATCACTTCACTGGAGAAAAAATCAACAAACAGCCCTCACTAAAAACCTCACATCCCCTTTGATGTTGGTAAGACCTGCTGTCACTTCAGAAAGGAACCCGCCGGGGCTGTTTTCACAGGGTTACAGCTGCCATTTTAGGAGAAGGAACAGTTATACTTGGCAATTTTACATGAGAGGCACCCACAAAAAAAATTCTCCCACCATCTGACTGAGAGTGAAGAAATATAGAATAGTTATGGCAAAAGTCCCCTTGCAGGCTTATGTCCATAAAACATCATCTAGCTCGAGGAAACAGGGATGGAGACTCTGCACATCAGAAAAATGCTAATGGCCGTTTTTATCACATGTTGTCATTTATACTTGGGTATGGCCTAAAATCTCTTGTTAAGTTCCAGGCAACCTTGTGTACTGTACGATTAGTCAGAGCTGGGTTTTGTCCTGAAGAATTTTGGATCATAGTGCTGTCAGCTCTGCCTCCAGGTATCCACCTAGTTGCCCTCTACACGAGCTGAGACTGCATCTTCACAGGAGAAAGTGTCAATGTCTTGTGGAAGAGAGTGCCTGGAGCCTGGAGAGAGAAGGTTGGAGACTGGTAGCGGAAGTTCTGTTTCAGATACTAGTTTGCAGGTTCATGTCTCTGTGCAGCTTAAAGCCACCAGAGCTTAATCTCTTTGTGTTTTCCAATCTTCAGGTGTGTTTTCCATTAAAATAATTGTCTGGCTGTTAATTAGTGTGTGTGCAAGTCACACTGTTTCCAAGTGGGATTTGTGACTTGAGAAGAAAGTGGGTTATGCAAAAAATGCCTTTGGCTTTGTCAAGAGTGTTGAAAAGCTGTGTAAAAATCGTCCTGTGGGTGAAAATGATGTATGCATGTAGAGAAAGGAGGGGAAGTCCCAGAGTCTGAAGCCATAGTATGAAGATGTTTTGTTAGGAACAGATCTTTTTCTGGACTTTGACAGTGGGATGTAAATAGAAAGTGCCCATCTAAGCTTAATGAAGTCCTGGTGGGATAGATAATTTTTTGAATAATCCAAACCTGACTTGGGCCAACTTTTTCTCCTAAGAAAGGTACATAGGTCCCTGGTTTAAAACTGACCACTTTTTTTGGTATTTTCTGTGGAACAAAGTGCAGTGTCTAATCTCAGTATGCAACTGCTGCAGCCTTGTGCTCAAATAGCTTCCCTAAGGGGTTATCCAGGTAAAATATGTATCTCTTCTCTTTCATTTATTTCATTTATTTCTGCATCCATGGACCTCTGAAATTTTGAGGGCAAATAGTTTCCCATTGCTTAGACACAGACTATGGTGGAGAAATAAGCAAAGGGTGATGGTTTATGTTTGTCTCATAAGGGTGGCTGGCTGGACAACAGTTACTAAACTTCAGCACGTCCCACAGCAGTGCTCACCCAGGAACTGCCAACGCAAAAACTGCTGCTCCTTAGGCAGTGGCTGTTAATATTGACTCTTGTTTTGCTTGTTTCCTGTAAGAAAGCATTAGACATGTCCAGTAGAACAAAATCCCTTCCATGCAAGACCTCACCCTGAGCGCATCCCTTTGATAAAACCATGTTTCATGTGATTTCAGTTCTGAAATAAGTTTTAATAAGGATTTGAGATGTAAGTGCCTTTTGTTAAATATCATCCTTGTACATCAGAGATTTTGATCTCTGTATCACAGGGCACTGTGTGTGTGCAGCTGTGAGCAAGGCAGCCTCACCTCTGGGCAGAGGCTGCCTGGGAGGGAGCAGCAGGAGAGGGAGCAGTCCCTCAGCCAGCCCTGCCTGTGTCTGCAGCTGCCAAGGCTTTGTGCCCTGCCTCAGGCTGGAAAGCTTTGTATCACATATACATGGGATTTTTAAAAAAAAGCTGGTGCAGCAGAGGAGACCAATGGGAATTTGGAATAAGGCAGTGTAGGCATATTCTATTTCTGAAGTGAATGAACAAAAGCTGTAGAACCAAGCATTCCTAAACACTAACAGTTGTTGTCTTTTGAACCCCTGAATTTCCTGTGGTTGTTCCATTTCTCTTTTGAAGTCTTCTATTTCTTAAATAGACATATTGCTTTGGAAAAATAGCAAAATATCCAGAGTCTAAAATACACTATTGCTCCCTCTCTTCTACTGGTACCTCCATGAAAACCCAGTGGTCACATATTGCCCTGAGGAGAATATCAATACCTGGACAGGGTCCATCAGGTGTCTGCAGAGTGGCTGGAAGCCAGTGTGTGTGTCAGCCCCTGGGGGAACAAGCTCTGCTCAGGTAGATGCAGTCAAAAACCATTTAAAGCTGCCTAGGAGATACTGCTCAGATACAGTGAAACTAGGATGGTTTCACAAGCAATGGAATAGACGCAGTTTGTGGTGGTGGCGTGTGGAGAAGGTGTTCACAAAAGCAAGTAAGGAAGCTGCTCTATGGTCATTGCATCCTGAAATAAGGGTCAACTGTCAGCAAAAGGGAAATCCCATCCCACTCTCTTCTAGCCCCAGATGTTTATTTGTGCAGCTTCCCTTGCTCCAGCATTTGTCTTCATATCGATGACCTGGATCAGAAAACTGATCCAGCTAAAAACTAGCTAGATTATTAAGCAAATAAATAAATAAATACAAACCCATCATCTTGGTCTTAGGCCAGGACCCTAGTGCCTCTGCAGTTTGCAGCTTGTAGGAGTAAAAGTCAGGACAGAACTGTTAAAATTTACCCATAAAGATCTAGGAGAGAAACATGCTAAGAAATGAATTGTGGGAAACTCAAATGCCAACTTCTTTTCCCTAAAAGCATCAACTCCCTGCATCCAAAAACCTTGCCAGGACAAACCTCTGTGTGCAGCAATTCCCTGGTGCAGTTTCTCCTATGTGGAAGCTTCTCCTTGCTTCAGTGCATTAGCATTTTTTTCCATGGGCACAGGTTAGGAGAGACAGGTTTCTTCACATTCTACTGTATCTGCATGAGAACAGCCTTCAGGAAGAACGGGGAGACACCACAGACTTCATATGTAACAGCTTTGGTGTGGGAACCTTGATCAAATGCTCCTTAGGGTTTTGGCTGGCTTCCCAGTTTTCTGGTGTTTCAGTTCTTCGGCTGGCCTTGTACAGAAGTTGGAGGTGATTTATAGCTTGTGTGTTGGGAAATAGCATTTGTGTAAATGGTTTTTCCTAGATAACCAGGAAATTTGGAGTCCTCTGGGACTTCTGGGTGGAGACTTTAGATATTTATTTATTTTTCCTTTGGAAGCAACAAGGCAATGCTCCCACTACTTATATCCTAACTGGGGATCATTTATGTTTTGGAAGACACTTGTTTCAGACATTCTGTATAAGAGAAACAAAAAAAATGAGTTTGACTGCCACCTCCTCCCAAACATCCCTGGCTGAGCCTATTAACAGACTGCTTTTGATTTTAAAAGATCCATGACTGATCTTTTTAGGTGTGCTGCAAGCCTGAGGTTCTGGCTACTAAAAATGCATCATGGCTTCCAGATGCTGATGGGTGGTATTGATGACTGGTAGTGAGAGACCCTGAGCAGAGCAGAACTTTTTGTAAGACTGGAGCTGTTAGCCTGAGACCCATGGGTCCTTTCCAGCCAGCCTGATACTACCTCTGGAGTTTCAATCGGATTAGATATTCATCTTCTCTTCCTGTTTCAAACTGTTGTTTAGTGTTGATGTGTCCTCTTAAACCCCTGCCAAGTTCCAGCACAGTGGTGGTGAAGCCAGTCCTATGTCTATGCTGGGGTTTTTAAACTTGTGGAGAAGCTTAACCCTTTGTCTCTGTTGAAATCAGTGGGATGTTGGCACCTCAGTCTTTTCAGTGGCTTTGGGAGTTCCAGGTTGGAGCTACTGAAAGGTCGTGCTCATGACCCTGCAGCAGCTCCAAGCCTGCATCCAGCCTGTTCTCTTTGGGAATGCCTGTAATAAGCAAACTGTCTTGGGTGTTTAGGAGGTAGTTCAAAGTGAGATGCAAGAAATAAAAACCTGTCTTGCTGCTTTTGCTGCAGGGTGGATAAGGAGGGCTCTCTCCCAGCATCTCCGCACAGCCCAGTGCGGAGCGGGGAGCTGCCCCATCCCTGCCCGGGGTAGAGTCACACCTGGGGACAGACACACACTGACCTGCACCAAGCAGGACCTGCCACTGCTGCTGCGGCTGGCACAGTTTGTCTTTCTCCATCTGAACAAGCTGAATCTTGGTGATACTTGTGATTTCCTTTGCTAGAGAGAGTAACTGGAGCCTGCCCTCAGTCTCTGGTTTTCCTTTCCTTTTGCCTTCCAAAATAGGTTGTGCCCATCAATTTTCTGTGTTGTTGGCTGAGCTTCCCACCAGAATAGCTGTTCCAGCTCTACTTTTGGCTCCCTTTTCAAGTGAGCACGACTGCAGCAAAATGACTGGTGTGCTGGTGATCCAGTGAAGAGTGTTGGGGAGAAATTGTAACACTTTAGTGTTTGAGGTGAACAAAAGAACATGCCAGTGGTGTCCTGGGACCAACTGGAGGACTGTGTAGTCCAGCAGTCTGTCTGAAAGGAACTGAACACATGCACAGAAATTCTCAGTTCTCAGATACAATCCTAGGTTAAGTATGCTAAATATTTAGCAAATTCTGGATTTTGTTCATACATTTTGAGAAGGTCAATTGTATCAGCTAGACTGTGCCTCTGTGAGCCAAGTATCCTTTATCCTAAGGAGAACTAGGAAAAGGGTAGGCACGTGGCACAGCTCTGGTTATGCAAACCCTTATATAACTTGCAGTCTTGGTGAACTGCTCTTCTGTTATAATGCATAGGTATTTAGCACCAATCCTTTTGATATGTCACCATATACATGATTTGGTATATAATGACTAATTAAAAACTAGGGCGTATGGGCTGGAGTTTAATTTTTCTCTGAAAATATAAGGGGCAAAAATGTTACATAAATGGCTATTGTTTTATAAAAGGACCTGACTTCTTCTGCTGTTTTGTTTTTTCTTTTAAATTCTTGGAAATGCAATATATGCATACACCACACGTGGTTATCCACATAGATTTCATTTATTTGTGTTTGCCCACTTAGTGCAAACTCATTACTTGCCAGTCAAGTCCTTTGTTGACACAAAAAAGCACTGGGGAAATATAAAATTTTTTTACAATAAAGTCTTGTATTTCTATGAAATGTTTCTCATTGGTAAAACAAAATAAAGAACCCAGAAACACCAGTGTGCAGAAGTTCACAGCTTCTGATATAGCACATGTGCCATAGCACAGGGGACTGTGTAGCCACAGAATGAGTAACTTAATACATTTTTTAAATCTAATCACAGGACTGATGACTCGATGACTTTTTAAAACTTCTGAAACTCATTGTCTGTGAGTGTGAGGATTATTAACTCTAATAAGCTGGGAAATGTATTTACCTTTGGAACAATAAGTTTCATTCCTTTAAGATCCTTTGATTCATTGAAAGGGCTCTGCTGGTTTCTGAGATGGGGAGTTAGGAGTCAAAATGTAATTCAAACTTTAAACTTGGTAAAGGACCTGTATCTACAAAAGCATTTTGCAATTAAAAAAAACCCCTGAAATCACAAAAATGCCAAATCCTCCCCCAAATCCTCAGCCCTTTGAATGGAAGAGATGACAGCTTTTGCTGTAGTTGTTATGACATTTTAATTCCAAATAGGATTGCCTTCTGTTACTGTTGCTTGGAAAGCACCTATGTGGATATATTCTGTAGGGGGGGGAAAGAAGAAATTTGTGATGATGTACCATTTTGGGAATCATTTTGTCAGGAGACAGAGGTATGTTTTCCACTGAAGTAAATTAAAGCAGCCTCAACGTGCAACTGTGTGCTTAGCAACACCTCAGAAAGGCTCAGTGATCATAAACTCATACAAAAACTGAATTTAGAAAGATGTCTGTAGGGCTGGAGTTGAACCATCTGCTCAGAGCTATATTCCAAGCTAGATGAAGTGGTGCAGGATGTTACTAATTGAGTTTTGATAGCGAAGGTTGGAGATTATTTTCTAACCTCCCTGGTCCCTCTTCCAGCACTGAGCCACTGTCATTGTAAGGAATTTTTTTCCTCACATACAGACAGGATCTCCTGTATCATGTCTGTTGCCTCCTGTCCTTTCATGAGCACCTCTGAGAACCACCTGGTTCCATCACCTCTCTCAACAACCCCTCAGGCAGGTGAAGAGTGCAGTATGGTGTCAGCTCCTCCTCTTCCTCGGGCTGAACAAGCCCTCAGCTTCTCCTTGTTAGCCCCAGACATCCTAGTGACCCTCTACTAGACTCCTTCCAGTTTGTCGGTGTGCAAATATATCCATATCATATGCCAAAATCCATATCAGAGGGCCCAAATCTGGCCATTATGTTGGAGTTTTGGCCTCATGAGGTCTGAGTCGGGAGAATAACAGCAGTTCTTTCTGTGTATTGTCACTCTCTCTGTGCCTGTGTGCTTGCAGTGATTTAGTTTCCTTCTGCCACAGCCAGTGTAAAACCCATGCTGGGTCCGCTCGATGGCTGCTACGGGTTGTCTCAGCTGGGCTGTGGGGATCTATCTCGAGGGTGCTTTTGATCTGCAGATTGAAGTGCTCTGTTAATGTCACAGGCATGGGGTGAGGCAGAGAGCTCCAGGTGATTATGGGTTGTTGCGAGGCAGGGGAGTCTCTTAACCTTGGTGGGAGTTAAGTAAACACACCAGGGTGAGAGCAGCCCTGTTGCAGGCAGAGCTGCACTGACTTGAGCATTCACTTATGCAGGCTGTGAATGAGATCTGAAAAAAAGCCATTCAGAAGGAAGTCCACTCTGTCTCAGAGGATTTTTCCAGCCGTTGGATTATTATTGCTTGGATATGAGCTGTGCCTAGCCTGGAGATAAGACATTAATTCAATTGCTACCTCAAAAGCTTTGAATCACTCAGGAGAATTAAAAAATATAAAAGAGATGGGTCTTTCCCTCCCTCCTCGTCTCCCCTGAGCCTGATAGCTTGAGTGATTCTTCCTATCCTTGAACATCCTTTTCCAGCTCTCCACAAAGCTGGAATAAATCCTGTACTTTTAGCATCATTTGGGAAATGTACTCCTAACACAAAGTTTAGATTCTGGCAGCAAATAAACATAGTTTCTGACCAAATCCCTTTTTTTTTTGAGTGTGAATCAAGTATTCTAGCTCAGATGGGGGTACTGCAGTGCTGAGGAAGACAGGAGTGCATGATGTCCACGTTTATAGCCCCTTTCTCCCCACTGAGGGTCTCCTCTAATGCAGTGAGGTTGGGAGGATCCACAGGTAGTGTAGTGCAGACACGGTTCTGGAGCTGAGCGTGCTGCTCCCTGCTACGTTTACAGCAAAGAAAGGCACTGCATGCCAAAATCACAGAAATTCCGCTGGTTTCTTATAGACTAAACCTCTTCTCACTAGGTGTGATTACCTCATGCTCACCTCTGCACCTGGGGAGTAGACAAAGCCAATAAACAGACAGACTGAGCCAGGAGGAAACTTCCTGCTTCCCCAAATCTCTTTGCTTATTCCATGCAATAGTGTCTGCCCAAGCAGGAGGGGGCAGGGGGGGGTCACGCCTGGTGATGGGGAGGTCTGCATGTCTGTGTTGTGCAGGACAGCTCCTCCAGCACGGACCAAAAGTGAGGTCTGCCTGCAGAAAGGACCCAGGGTGTGCTGCACAGGGTGGCTCTGGCTCAGGAGTCATTGCATGTGTCCAGCTTCTCCAGGACAAGCATGTGCAGCAGGAACCTCCTGCTTTGCCCCATGGCTCTGTTACACTCTCCTGGGAGGGTGCACAGGCTCTGTGTCCTGCTCGCATCTCCATCTGCACATGGGGAGTCCTGTTCACAGGAGGAGACATGAGGTTTTCCTCATTGAAGTGCTGGTAGAGAGTAATGACTAAGTCAGGCAAAGCTTGTTAGGTACAAGAAGTGCCTTTTCAGCCCAAAGAGAGTTTTTTTACAGGGATTTTTTGTGTTCAAATTTGCTTTTGCTAATGAAAGCATCATAGATTTTATTTTTAAATCAAAGTAACTTTTCAAGAAGTACAAGAACCCATATACCCACCATTAAATAAAACTTAATGTCTTCCTCAGCTGTCCTGAGAGCTTAAAGGCAAAGGTGTGGCTACTTTTTATATGAAACAGAAAGATGATCTGTAATATAGGCTGCTATGTTTTCATTTTTGCCTGCTCCATTTTTGCAAGTTATTTTGAGCTGAGTGATGTCAGAGACAGCAGGAAATCAGGCCGTGCTACGAGACTTGCAGGTTTTAGGGGAAATGCTGCATGGGCATCTTGAAAAGCAACAAATATCCTTTAGTGTATCCATAGGGCAAATCCAGGTGGCATGTTTCTCCAGAGCATAGCAGCTTGCACAGCCTCTCTCTGGGGATGCCTGGAGGATGCATGTACCTTCACACTCATAACACAATTGTTTCTGACACCCTGCATGTTTGGAAGCTGGTTTTCCAAGGAAAAGCTATTTTTCTCAGTCTCATTTGCTTTTTGCATATCTGCCTCCCTGCCTCTCAAGTGCTGAAGCTGTTCACCAAAGAGCTGTCTTCAAGTTTTGTGACACAAAGAAGCTGCACTGATGAGGGAGAGGCCATAAATGTTTTGGCTGTGACATGGTCTCACACCTTGCTAGACACCAAGAATCCACATGAGAGTTGAGGCATAGTAATGTCTCAACCACAGGCTGTGTCATCCACCAAGATCCATCCAAGTTTCCCTAGTTCCAGTGTTCATGAACTACTGGTTTTGCTTTCACCCGTCTGCCCGCCCGGTTATTGCTCCTAAACATTTTTGCCACACCCTCCTTCTCTATACTCTTTTCAGTCCTTCCTGGAAATATATCTAAGTCATTACTGAAATCACTTAATGGGAGCATCAAGATAGTTACAGGATCTAATGACTGAACCTATTACTGTGACTGTTGTCCTGCCTTCCCTGGTCCTCACCCACCTCTTTCATTTTTGCTCATCTGGCCTGTTGTATCATGTCTCCATGGAAGATTACCATTTCAAGGCAAAGACTGTGCCATTGTTTTCTGAGCACCACCCAGGATAGCTAGGGGAGCTCAAGGAATAATAACTATTATTAATAGTGTGGTAGAGGGTGGAATTTGGCTGCTGGATTCTTTCTGTGGGGAGGGCCCTTCTGCTCAGATATGTTGCTGTGCTTTGCCCTTGGAAAGCACAGAGCAGATGGACTTTTCCTCAGTTTTTAATGGTCCTGATCCTGAAAATATTTTTGAGTCAATGTTGCTTGAAATTCTCATGTAATTGAACTGCTCCTTTCTCCATAGCATGTGTGTTTGTCCTAGACTGGATCTACCACTAGATTAACTCAAATCTGTGTTTGGATGAGCAGCAATGCTTGGAGTCCTGGCCCAAAATCTGCTCAATGAGGATTTTTCAGAACAAGTGTATTTTCTTGCTCGCAAGCTGCTTGAGGATAAGTGAGAATGAGAAAGACTGAGGGAACTGAGACATACAAATAGGTGCAGAGGTGTGTGTGTATGTACCACTGCTCCTCCAGTCTGGCCTACCCTGGCAAGCAAGAAGGTTTTTACATAATTCACTTAATCAGCCCAATCAAACTAGTGCTTGTACAGTGACCTGAATATACAAACTTTCTTCTGCAAGGATGAAACTGTGCACTTTAACTTGGTGAACAGCTTTTCTTTAGTCACCTGCCAAACACTTGGCTTGGTTTGTATCATGACTTGATAAAAAAAATGACATCATGAATATGATAATAACAAATCATCTCTATGTAAATCAGTGGACCTTCTACCTGGATCATTTTAACAGTTGCCCTCCAGCTCACTTTTTCTTTCAAGTAGTTTCTTCATATCCAGTAATAACCGTTTGTGCATTTCTGATTGTTTCGGACTTGATAAAGGAAAGAAAAGGACAGAACCCTTCATAAGCTTCAGAATCCAAACAAATCAATCATTGTGTTGCCTTTTATCAGGTTCTTGCAGCTTTGCTTAGTATCTATCATTTTAATGTTGGGATTTTTTCCTAAGATTTTGAGGTTTGGAATACAAATATTATTTTATCATTGTTAACATTTTGCATTACCTAAAATATTAAATTCTTCCTATTGAAAAGCAACATCTCTCACTGTTCAAGCCACCTCTTCATTAAATTATGAGGTTTGAAGTATCATCTGCAATCAGATGAAATTGGACTTGAGCTGGTACATTCACTGGAGAGAGTTTCCTATCAACTGGGACTGAAACTGAGTCTTTCGACCTCTTTTCTTTGCCTTTAAGTCACTGTCTTGCTCTTGTAATTTAATTTACTTTTTTTAGCACTTGACTGCAAAACAGGGATGATTACTTTATCCTCCCAAAGGAGTGTTAAAAAGCTTAATTAATCTGTGCCTTTAAAGTACTTCCCTTAATGTGCTACAGAAGATCAGTCTGCTAACATATATCATATGCATTATGTATAAGTAGCTTTATACCAAGAGTGTTAAGTGACTGTATACTTTGGAAAAGGCCTTGGTGTGCATCTCCAGTCATGGCAGTATTTTATGGCAACTCATTACTTCTTTGAGCCAGAAACTTAAATGTGGTAATTAATATCATTTTGTGCCTGAAAGCCAAAGCTCCACAAGTCACAATAATGTCCAGATGATAATTAAGCTTGTTCTATATCCTATGTCTAGCAGCTGATGATACGGACAGTCTGAGCTGCCTGCTCAGAGCTGATATTTTAGGGAAGGGCAGCAAGGAAGCAAAGATGGTTTAAAAAAAAGGATGATGTAGTCATGCAGGAA
>NW_009952879.1:607840-618605 GCF_000747805.2 Chaetura pelagica | reverse complement strand
CAGGAATGCAGTCATCTGAAAAGTACCTATGATAGATGGGGAAAAAATGCTTCATTCTTCCATAACTAGGTCTCTGTAATGGTTCCCTGTGATCAACATAACACATGTCAAAAACTAAGTTTACGTGAACCAAGACTTGGCAGGTTTTGCTGCCAAAGCATCAGCCATCAAGTGATGTGAAGAGCTGGCAAGGTGCTCAGGCCAGCAGGGCAGACCCACACTTAGGTGATAATTTATGGCTACCTGTAAGCTCCTCTAAATAGAAACCATTCATAGTCTCACTAGGGAAGCTAGAAGTGACCAGACAATGTGAGTTCAGCCAAACCAAGGCTTCATATAACTTTACAAAAGACAAATACTCTCTGGTACTGACATTAACAATGGTATGGGCTCTTAGAAAGGGTTCGCTTTTAGGTTTTGTTTCTTTTAGTATTGTTTGCTTGTATAATTTCAAAAACTGGCAGTTTATAAGAGCCGAAATAGAGTTTTAACTCTTGGACTTTGATTCTGTTTATTTAAAGCCTAAAAAAGGCTCGGGCCCAGCCCAAGTCAGCGCATTGCTGTGCAGTGTTGTTTGTGCACTCCCAACGGGTGACTTGCTGATAATTCCAAATGTGCAAGATGCTGGAATCATTAGTCACTGATGCTATCTCTGGTGGTGCTGCAGAATTCGTGCCGACGCTCTCCCTGCCCCGCCCTGTGGTTTGGCATCACTCTGCTCTTCGCTGGTGTGCTTCTGCCTCCGCTCTGGGAGGTACAGTGGGTGTTGTCAGGGTAGCCATGGGCCACAGCCGCCAGGCTGGGGATGCTTCTCCCTCTCCTCAGCATAGGACCACAGCCCGCCAGAGCTGGCAGGGGGCAGGAAGTCCTGTGGAAACCCTGTGCTTTGGGAAAAAATCTGGTAATCTCAAATGAAAGGTTGCAGGGGTGGATCTGAGCCATACTGATACTGGGACTGTGCTGCATTGCGTGTGTGAAGTCTGCCACGAACAGGTCTGAGACCTTCAGTGGGATCAGATAAGATCATCGAGGAGCAGCCTGTTAGCAAAGGCTAAGAGAGAGTTCTCTATTCACAGATCCTCAGTCTCCTCGTTCAGAGATTTAATATTCCTATGGCTGACAGTGTGAAGAATTCCAGTGCTATTGCCTGCCTCACACTCAGTTAACAGATCCACACTGAACATCTCAGCTTAGAACTACCTTTTCCTCAAACCCAATTTATTCATGTGCTGAGATCAAGGATTCCTCATGAGATTCTCTTAATTCTGTGGGTGCTGATCTCTAATTTTGGTCTGAGATTTTCTTTGCTCTGCTTGTCTGTCTGCATGTGCCATTTATCATTGCACATATGTATAGTTATACATTATTTTTTATGAATGTTCTTTGTTGCCCTCCTGAAGAGGGTGCGGGAGTGTAAGGGAACAGAGCCTGTTTATTCCTTATACACAGTAGTACAATACTTTAGGTATCACTGAAACTCAGATAATTAATTCCATTAAATTTAATGAGTGAGGATAACTTTACTAATTTCACAATTGCTTGTGTTTTATTAACTTTTCTTTTGTGGACCAGCAGCTCCAGTTCTTCTCTCTCTCTCTCTTTGTTTTTTTTGGGGTTTTTAAAGTTTTCTTCTTTTGTAACAGTTAAGCAATTCCACCTGGAGATGTGAAAACTTCACAGGCTATAAAGCTTACGTCCTGCAAATCTCCCTATCCAATATAAAAAACATCTAAAGAAGGGGAGGCACCATTGAAATGTTTTGAGTTATGTTTAGGGATGAACAGAGGGATTGGATTTGTTCAAGAAAATAATCTTTGTGGTTTTAGGAATGGCCCAGGACATGAATCTCAATGCAATGAAAGTATTGAAAATTCCTTCTACAAATAGTAGGATGAAACAACTTCTTTAAAACTATTAGTAGTGTAAAGCTGTTTAGAAAAGGTCTTAAAACCAGAAGGGACAGTGGCAGCTGCCACTGCCTTTTGTTAATTTTGGAAGTCTTTCTCTCCCACCGAGAACCTTTGAGAAGATGCTTTTCCTTGCAAAGGGGAAACATCTGCTTCTCATGTAAGTTAATACTCAGCCTAAGATACTGGGAGGATTGGTTGATGCATCCACAATGGAAACAAGGTGATGCTTTAAATCTAGCAGAAGGAAGTTATCTTGGGTTGAAAAATATGAGCAATGAAAACTGAAGTCTGATGTCAGAGAAGGAAGAAAGAGCATGCAAGTGCATAGTTATATCACTGAAATATCACTGTGTCTTTGCTTAAATGTAGGCAGCAGTATGCAGAATTTTGTGGGGTTTTATGCCTTAAAGGAAAAGCTTGTAATTGTTTTTCTTCATGTTGCCATAACACTTTGTATCTTAGCAATAAATATTGGGTAAATTTAGTGCTATCTCAAGAAATTTGTGCTCCAGAGATTTACTGTTCCACTCCTACAGTACCTTTAAACCCCATGTCAGTAGTAGGATAGCAATTTCTGGCCTGTGTTAGGACCAATTTACCTCATTTCCTCTGCTTCAGAAAAATAACAAACATAAAAACAGGAGGAAAGCTATTGCTAACCCCAGTCACCCTGCAGAACAAGCCCAAAGGGTTCTGCTCAGCAGAGGTGAGGGGAAATCATTCTTTTGTTGTGCTAAGCAGGACCCCATTTAAATCCATGCTTGTCACTGTTGTCACGTCTCATCTGGGTGTCTTTAACATGAAATAAAATACTGCTGTGTGAAGGACCAAAAAAAAAAAAAAAAAGTGGAAAATGCACTCATCTGTGTCCCTGGTTTGTGCCAAAGAATTTTTCATTCCCACCTCAGCTCTAATTTGAAATGTGTTAAATAAAAGTCTCCAGGAGAGTATCCAGAATAGATAGGCATGTTTAGGTCAGCATACTATTTGGCATTGCTGTGGTCCTCATCTCTAATTACTAAAGAAATAGTGAGTTAAAATACGCAGTGACTGTGACCTAAATCATTCCCATTCTGGATCCTGGCCTGAAATAAAGAGGGCTTTTCATTAGCGTGGCACAGATTTAGTGTCGTGGGACATAGAGTTTGTGCTTCGGAGGAAGTGCGGTCAATGGGCCATTAAGTTTTGAAACAGGAGGCAGGCATCTTCTAATCTCAGTGCTGTTGACAATAAATATTGGGGAATAGCTTAATATAGATTCATGATAGCCATGCTAGAGTCATTCAAGTAAACTCAGACTTGTAATAGTACGAATGTGCATGCACTGCATTCTCATAATGGAGGGATCGTTTGCAGGACCCAAAGGAAATCTTTTCTTTCAGCCCTGGAAGATGAGAAACCAACTGGGAAATCTTACCTAGTGTATAGATTGAATGGCAATTACTTTTAGTGTGGGGATTTGGTTTTCCCCTGTTGAAAATGAAATGTTATAATTAGAAAACAGGTCCTGAATTTTGGCAGTTTCCCATTTAAAAACAAGTAAACAAACAAACCTGCAAACCAAGACTTACACCTTCTGAAACCCTTTGGGGTTCGTGTGGAAGGGGTAAGTCTTAATACCTGGGGGAAGCAGTGAGTGGAGGTGACTCAACACAAGGATCACCAGGAAGCAGGGCTGGGCAGTGTTGGGGAGGGACAGAAGGTGGCTCCGTTCAATGTTGTCATGTCTATAAGTCACAGGGGAGCCCTTTAGGTTGCCACTTTTTGGGCTGTCATTTCAAGTGCTTGTAATTCCACCAGGCCATTCCTAAGCAGCCTGTAGCTTGTCTGTATGTGTCAGGGTGGTGGGGCTGAAGGAGCCCTTCAGCCTCTTCCTGCCTGTCCTTTCAGGTGTCCATCCTGGATAAGGTTCACCAGAGGAAGAGAACTGCTCCTTTAAATAGACAAGTATATTTCCTGCAGAATTGGGATGCTCAAATTTACGGAGGGCATTTGGGATAATCTTTGAAAGCCTTATCCTTCACAACAGAAAACCCCCAGATTTAATTTTATATTTTTAGCCCTTTGTGGGTAAAACTTACAGGTGAGTCCATCCAACATTTTCTTGCAAAGTCTTCAGCTGCCACATCCCTAAAGCCTCTTCTGTGCTGTGAGACAGTCACTGTGGTACAGACACTCAGGCAGCAAACTCTGCATTCCAACCATGACTGGCAGAACTATTTACTGATTAGTCTAAAACAGCTAGAATCAGAATCTTTTACATTTGTGTCATTGAACTCTTTAATACAGCATTTAACACTATGACGTGCTTGATAGGCTCTCGACCAGCCATCTGTTCAAGGCTAACACCAGCCTATGTCTTAATGAAATTTCTTACTTTGTTCACTGTTCATTTTATACCATTTCTTCAACAAAAAGGCTTCTGTGGACAACAGTTTGCCTCACTAGGCTCCTGGAGCCAGACCATCCTATAAGCAGGTCCTATGGAAAAATAGCATGTTATCCTGTAATTAGACTGTGTCATAATGTACACACTTGGAGAGGTCAGACAGAGGTTAAGCAGGCAAAGGCAGCTTTTTTTTTTTTTCCTGTAATTTCCTTGGTTTTGACTTTGCAGCCTTAATAAATACTCTTTTTGCAGTCTCTGTATACATCTGCATCAGGTGGGTTCCTCCTTCTCCAGGCTGCCCAGCCACTGGCTCTGGCATTAGTGAGGACACAGGAGTGCCTGGCTCAGGCACCGACTGCCATCCCAGCTGGCTGGTCATTCCTGTCTGTGGTCCCCAGCCTTGGGATGGAAGGACCATACTTATTTGGTGCTCCAACATGGTAGAGATACTGGGAAATGGAGTATGATCTGGGAGAATGGAGTCACTGGAGACTTTAGGTATTGAAGTGCCACTGTCTCTGCAACGTAGATACGTGTACGTTACTACCTGAATTTGGGTATGCACACACAGATGGATGCATGTGGGTATATGTATGGGCATAAAAAGAAGGTTACAGCTTGATCAATTTATTATTATTTCTACTGATTATTTAACTCTCGAAGAATGCAAAACTGCTACTCCATTAATGACACTGAAGTCTGGTTTTCCTCAGGCCCCTGTTGCCTGGCAGCCGTCCCTCACCGAGGTGGGCCCGGGGGAGGGACGTGCTCACTTCGTGCAAGTCTGGGAGAAGCTGCCAGCCATGCTGCTGCAGTGGTTCAGTCTTTGGGTTTCATTTTAAACCTTCGGAAGTGGATGAAATTTTCTAAGAAACTTAAGCCAAATGAGGAAGGAGGGCACTGTGTGCAGGCTGAGCTTATCTGTGACCCGGTGGGCTGGCAGAAAACCTGTGTATAGCTCAGGTAGGAGCTTGGAGTGCAGCTTGAATCGTGGCTCAGTGAGTGGGAACGTGTCCCTCCAGCTGCACTTCATTCAAGACCCTGGGCACTGGGGTTTGTCCAGCCACCAGGCTCCTGGCTTACTGCATCTAGTAGCAAGTGAAGGCAGTAAATAGCTTTTATCTGGACCTGATTCATATGGTGTGCTCAGAAATGTGATGGCTCAGGGGAGGTTGGCACATCTGGTTTGGAGGTATTTACTACCTTAGTCCGCGCCTCGTACGTTTGTGGCTGGGCTCCTCTGGGGCCTGTGCAGCAGAGCTGCTCTGCTTCCAGTGCAGCACAGGGATTCCAGGCCAATGTTTACCAGATGCTGGAGGAACGAAGGTTACTGTGGAAATCAAGTTCTGCAGTGTTGGAGGAATTATGTTATGGGGCTGGGGAAGCACCATGGCTACCTCAGCTTACCTGAAGACAGCAGGGAAGTGCCAGGGGTGCAAACAGGGAACCACCAGGGCGGGCAGCATCGCTCCCCTCTTCTGGGGTGGGTTTACTGGGAGGAACTAGGAGACAACAGCATCCCCTCTGCCTCCAAAGTATTGAAGTATCTGCCCAAATGAAGTGACTGGAAAGAAGTGGTGGGGATGGTTCACCTCTTGGGTGACTTCCTCACTGTCACAGCTGCAACCAGCCTGGCCTCTGCAGCAATGGTTTTTTCTAGTACCTTTTCTACGCACTCCAGCTGCTTTCTTTATGCTGCAAAGTATGTCAAGGTTATTTTTTATTTATGTGAGCTTCTCAGATTGTACAACACTGTTGAAAAATTTTGAAAATAGACCCGTAAGGTATTAGCCATGCAGCTGTTCTAACAAAGTCTCCTGGACTTTGCCCATTTAATTTTTTAATTTTTTTTTTCACTCAGGAAAACACTGATGCTAATGGGAATTAAAAAACTGAAGTCAGGAGAGTTTGTCTAAGTAGGGGCTAAGTTGGAAGGAAAAGCCAAAATTTGCAAGCAGAAATTTTGCTTGGCTCCGGCAGCATGTAATGGCATCATGTGGGGATGTGGCACCTGGAGCCCTGTACTGAGAGAAAAATACATAACATGGGCTCTACCAGCCAGGCCTGCAGAATCACTTTGATAGTGGAAGGCACCATGCAGCACACAGAGCATGGGAGAGCTGCTGTTTTGAGTTTTGGAAGTGAATTCACCCTAGGAATGTTTCCATGCTCAGAAGTTGATCACAGGGTTTTGGTTTGGATAATGAATGAAAAGATGAGGTTGATGTTTTTGAGGCAGCTCTGGAAATAGAAAACAAGATGAGGACAAACTTTCCTTCCAAAGATGAAAGTTAATGGCTGCTTAAAGCTTCTCATGCAAACTCATGTTCCATCTTGGGTCTGGGATTGGAGGTGGCTGTTGACTGTGGCAGGGTAGGACCTCTTCTGGCTGCAAATCTGCGCTCTCCTCAAGTACCAGTGGGTAACTGGTGCTGCCCTTGGTGGGACCCTGCAGGTTGTGTGATGCAGACATGTCACCTGCACAGGACAGGGGCTGGAGGTGGGGTTGTGGTCAAGGAAACACATCCAGTTCATGGCAGGAAGATGGCTGTGTTCTCTTTCCCCTTCCAGAAACTCAGGGGACACTCACATCCTTCAGTTAGGAGGGTGGGCAGCAAGTGCCTGGTGTTCTTGCTTCCAAAGCTGGTTATAAGAGTGTTGCAGGTGTCATGATGAGGAGCCTGGAGAAAGGCTGCAGCCTCTTTTACATCTCCTTCCTTCTAGGCTGGCACATGACTTGGAAAAAGATAAACTTGGGAAACATCCTTGGTAGAACTAGCCAAGAAAACTTACAGTGCCTGACTGAGAGCTGCCTGAGGCTGCCTGCTGATCCTTCAGGTTTTGGAACAACAAAGTCACCTTCAAAATTTGAAAGCTGAGATTGTTTTTGAACCCAGGGTGTTTCGGTGCTTCTATGGAAAATAATTTTATATTCACAGTATTGATATGTTTGGAGCTCTGTGCAAAGAGTTAAGTTATTGTATATTTTAGTTTTTTAATTGACTCCATATCTGCTGGCAGCAGAATAGACATTGATCTGTTTTTTTCCTTCACTTTATTTAGGAAAATACAGCACATAGTGTTTACTCTGCCTCCATTCAGCATTACTTTGTAGGGTGAAAGTGAGGGCAAGACCACAGTGAAGAATTCCCTCATTGTCAATTTTAAAGGCTTCATAATAAATGGTAGGCTTTTCTGGATGGGGATCAGAAATGTTTTCATGACAATGTTTTGCTGAACTTCTTGTATTCAGATGGGATTTTATCACTTTTAAATGTTCTGGTTTGATCATTTAAACATCTCCTTCTGGGCACCAACTACTTGATCAAATTACTGGTGTGACACTGTGCCTGATATCTATTAAGGAAGAATTTCAAATTGGTGAGTGTGAACAAAAATGCACCTTTAGTGGCAGCAGGCACCATTCTCCCTGGCAATAGCTTCCAGTCACTTTCAGTGGGAGAGGATGAGCAACTGCACCCGTAATTCTGCAGGGTGAGAGGCTGAACTGCTTTGTATTGGAGTTTTGACTGGAAGAGGACTAGGACATTTGAGTCCAACCTGAGAAGGAAATGAAAAGGAGTGGTTGCCCAGAGCTGATCTATTCTACACACATCAGCTGGACTATCTACTGAAGTTGATTTGCACTGGGCAAGGCCAACAATATTAATAAGTGGAACATGCCTCCTAGTGACCTTCCCATTTGAATTCCATTTCTGTGCTCATGAAGCTGGGTTCCTCCAGGATCCTTAGTAAGACCTTACTGGTTTCTGTGAAGGAGTCATGTTTTGTGTTGCATGTGGACTGCTACCAAAGAGTATTCTATTGATATTTTTTTTCCATATTCCCCTGGGCTTGAGACAATACTGGTGTATTTGTCTCTTTACAACTACATATTTGCCAGCAGTCGTGCAATCCTTTTAAGGGTTACTCTTGGTTTCCTCTGAAAACTGTCCAGACCCTTTGTTTTTCCTCTTGCTTTTTTTGTTTTGTTTTGTTTTACTGCTTTGTTCTTGGAGGTCTCCATGCTTATTGCAGCCTTCACTGTGAACATTGTATTCATACAGATTCTGCAATATTGCTCATAAAATGTGCTTTGGCTCAGGTCCGTCTCACTCCACACGGCATCACTCCTCAGTACTTGCCCTCTGAAGAATGTCCTGAGGAGTGAAAAGCTTTGAGTAGAGGAGCCCTTTTGGAAGGTGTCTGTATTTTCCTCAACAGTAATAGCATGAAGCCAGAGGGTGTGATCCTTGTGATTGATGAGCAGTTGAGGTATTGGTGCCTTGTTCCATAAAGTCAGCACTGAGTTCATGCAGCTCCTAGAACCACCACTTGTTGTAATGCCTGTTTCTTTCACTTCTTTTTAAATGGCAAAATGTCCTTTGAAAAAGAAACCTTGTTACCCTTAATGCTATGCAAACCACCCACAGAGCCTCTTGGTACAATCTGAGGAGTGTGGGGCTCCGTTTGTTTGTTTTCACCAGGATCACTAACAGTCACAGTACTATTTTGCTTGCGCTGCTGAAAGATGTCCTGGAGATCTGTTTTATCATCTTAACACCATCAGCTGCTTTCATTCTTTCAGTCCTCTTGCAGAATATCACATGAGTGGCAGGACATGTCCTGTGTAGGGGGATTTTTATTAGGCAGAATTTTACTTGGGAGATTTCATGTATTCTCAGAGTCACTGTTTGAGTAACATTGTCGTGCTTCCAGTTCTGTGGTGCCCTGAGCTCATCACCCATTTATTACATTTAATTATTAGCTTGGACTCCACAATTGGGAAGATCAGTTTTGCTGTTTCTCCATGTGCCTGGTGGTTTGGAAGTTCTGCTTCATTGTTGCATTTTCAGTTTAAACTACCTGGACTCATGCAGGCAAATCTTAGTTGTCAAAAAGCTCACCCGTTCCATGTCAGGGAGCTTCCCTGATCTTAGGGTGTTTGTGTCAACCTACTCATGATCATCTTCCAAATTCCTATCATTTTGTGTCAGAAGAATCCCGTGGGTTTTCCAACTATTTCAAAACCTGAAATAGAGGTTTAATAATGGAAATGCATTATGGATATGGGTCTGGGGTTTCCTTTCCTTCTCAAGAAACTTTGGGGAAGAGAGTGATCAGTAACAATGCAAGTCACCAGAGTTTGTGTTGTTGATGCTTCCTTTGCTATTAGGTAGGATTCTTTGCTTTGTATCTTTTCCTCACCCCATGAGATATGTTTTTCTCTTCTCAGTGAATGAGAGTGTTTTCCTTTCCCTGGCATAGAAATAATATACTCAAACATGCTTCAGTACAGGAAATCCTATATCCAGTGTTGGGAGGAAAGGCCTTAATCAGTAAAAATTCCATTGTGTTTATATCAATCCTGAGCCTCAGTGTCGTTTGGATGAAGCTTTTTAGTCGGGGCCCCAGGGACTGGTTGGTGCTGCTGGTTCACAGCTATGTCACTGCAAGGCCACAGGGCCCTTACGTGCCAGATCTCTGCTCTGCAAGTTATTCTTTATGGAGCCTGCCTGGCCTTTCTATGGGAGGGGCTGAGACAAGGGGCTCTTCTTAATTGCAAGTTTTCCTTTCTTTGGAAAATAGGTTAATCCCCCAGTATTTCCTGAGTATGAAAGGCTTTCATGAGAGAAAAGAGGAGATTTTAGGAGAATTTGTGAACTATTTCACAATCCCAACCCTATTTTCTAGCTCATGCTACAAGCTGGCTGCATCATGATCTTCCAGAGACAGTCTGATCTAGAGGGGAAGAGCCTGGTGAGATACTGGTCCTCTCTGCAGTCTCAAAGGGGTGACAAGGTCCTGCTGTGTGCCAGGAGCAAAGATCCATGGTGTGGCCCAGGGTGTTTAAATCAGGAGGAAAATTTCCAACCTGCCTGGAATTAGTGAAAGCTTTAAATAGGGGATTGACTCTGTAGAAGGAGTGCTGCACAAATAAACACTCCAGCAGCACCCTTCCTTTGGCTTTCAATGTGTTTTTTATCAGGCTTTGAATTAAACCACTGTCCAATTATTTGAAGGCCTGATTTTCAAAATATAATTAATGGTAACTCAACACATTCTCTGGGAGTGGAAGGGGAGAGTCTTACTGATTTATCTTAAAGAGGCAGCTCTTTGGAACGCACTCCTAGGCGTTGGAGCCGTGCATGTGTATCGAGCTGCAGAGCTGAGCACCCGTGGCTGGCCCTGCTGGCCTCTAGGAGATGGGAAAGGTGACAGAGGGACATGACTGAGGGGCAGAATGAGTGCTGTCTGTACACTGTCCAAGCCTGATGCTGGGAGTGGGGTTGGAGCAAATCCCTGTGGTGTCTGTGGGCAGTGAGCAAAGGCCTCTGCCTTATTTTCCTCTCCTCTCTCCCCCCAGCACTCTTTCTTCAGACCAGCAGCTCCCCAGGGCTCCATTCTGGCTGCAGGAAAGGCAGGCTCAGCCCAGCACAAGGCTCTTCCCTCACTCCCTCTTTCC
>NW_009952879.1:602661-607733 GCF_000747805.2 Chaetura pelagica | reverse complement strand
TCCCTGGCTGTGGCTGGGCCCTCTCCCCTGCCCCTGCCATGGCTGAAACGGTCTCCACAAGCTCCTGATATTGCTGCTCTTTGCGACAGAGAAGGCTGGGGCAGTCTCATTTGAGTTGTCCCGTTGTTCATACCCAGGACCTGCTGGTAGCTTTTATTTGGGGGGCAGCTGTTCCCCTTTCCTGTGCATTCCAAGCAATCCCACACGTGGCATCTGAGGGCCCTGTTTCTTTGTTTAACATTTTCATCTTGTACGTAACAAATGAAAATGAGTCATCTCAGCAGCACTTTTCTGAATGCTTAATTAAAGTTGTGCATTTATGACAGGAAATGAGAGCCAATATTTGACCTCTGAAATGTTTATACAATTGATACATAGCTTTTTCTTACCTCATCTCATGTTTGTGTATAAGATACTATGTCAGTACATTCCCAACATGATGCGACACTTTGTTACATGATAGACATTTAAAATAACAAACTGTTTTTTTAATAGTCAGGGTATCTGCTGTAATCCTTGGCCTGGGAAATGGGCTGGCTGGAATCTTTTAGATGCAGATGGCAACAGTTCAGGTACTAGTATTATTGTTATTTTTTGCCAAATAACCAAATTAACATTGAGTAGTTTGGATTGATGCTGAAAAATTCACTTTTGGAAGTGCATTAGGGTGGTTTTTTTTTCCTTCCAAATCCTGGCACTAGTTGCAAGGGCCTCAACATTGGAAGAAATAGATTTGGATGGTCTTCAAAGAACACTGCTGTGGTTCTGCCGTTTTTAACTTTTTACCTTGCTGTTCTTTCTCCACACCTCTTCCCTGGGGAACTGAAGGTAAATGATTGATACTCTGTCTCTCCTGCTCGCTTTCTTTTTTTAAATCTCTTTTGGCTAGACTTCTCTGATGGAGAAATATTTACCAAAAGGAAAATCGCAAGGGCGGGGGGATGGAGAGAAAAAAGGGAATTGAGAAATAAAACATAAACATTCAGCAGTCCAGGATGGTGACTTTGTTGGGGAAAGAGGCTGAATTGTTTGTAGAACCTAATGAGATTTAGGATTAGATTTCCTGTATCAGTGGGCAGCCGCTGGGGAAAAGTAAATTCACTGCACTTAATGTACTTTGCAAGAGAGGCATTTATCTTAGGTTGCTTGTATACGGCTATACCTAAGAGGTCCCAGCCTTGGTAGGTGCCTGCCCCCAAAGAAATTCCAGTCTGAAACAGACAAAGAAGGGGGAAAAAAAGGCTGGTAAAGGAAATGGGAGCATGGAGAAAGGTGGACATGTGCCCTGATCTGTGTGTGAGACAGTGGGAAGAAGAGCTGGGGTGGCCATGCCAGGTGTGCAGTGGGACCAGCACTGGCCATGCTGTGTTCATAGGGCAGACAAAGAATGATGCCCAGGCCATTGAAGTGGCATGATGCAAAGTACAGCTGAATGTGTCTTTTGGGAAGTGCTTATAGAGGGGGTGAAATGATGGACTGACCTTTCTATCTGTTTTGTACTAACTTTTCCACCAGTCTAAAAGCCAAATAATATTTAGTCTGCTTTACAGTTGTATGGGTCCAATTTTATGTGCCAAAGAGACTGAATTTTTTCAGTGCCTGGAAGGTGACTTGCAGGTATACTATTACATTTGGCGCTTTTTTTTTTTTTTTTTTTTTTTTTTTTTTTTTGACTCGGGTTTTGTTTTTCACTCTCGTTTTTTCAGTGCCTGGAAGGTGACTTGCAGGTATACTATTACATTTGGGGCTTTTTTTTTTTTTTTTTTTTTTTTAATATGCTTGACAGGTGTCTATTTTTCAGCTCATGAAATATCCAGATTCATAGCTTTCTCCTTGTAAGGTCCAAAGCATTTGCATCCAGGAGCTGACAAGACTCCTCGCCTAGTCCAGTTTTCACTTAAATCATCTTGTACCACATCCTGACTCTGAGTATTTTCAGTGCCCAAGAACATTTCTTTACCGGGGCAAAAAAACTTCAACACTTAGATTTGGTGTGAGTTTTGGGTGAAAAATTTTGCATTGTTCCTTGTTTTCATACTAATTGATAGCTTCAGAGAATCTTCTAGAAATTAATTTATAGGATAGAAGTTGAGTCTGAAATACAAGAATACACATCCCCCTGGCATTTTTAATTATCCAGAGACTGTAGGTCCAGGAAACCACAGAAGGCTGTGACCCATATCCCAGCCTTCTCCTCCTCTGAAATGCAGCCAAGACACCTCTGTGTGATGCTGCTGCTGGGACCTGCCTTAGAGGACCTTTCCCAGTATGTGTGGGGGCTGCATCCACACAAACTTTCCATCTCACTTCAAGCCAAGCTGAGTTTCTCAGGAGATTCCCTGCAAGGCTGAACGGGGACAGTACTCTACAGGATGAAGCTGTAAGTTTTAAGTCTTCAAAACTAGGCAGCATTTTTTTCCGTCCAGGCAGATGGCTTTGGAGCCTTGCTTAGGGCACCCTGGCCGAGCAGGTTGAGATCACTGCAGTGGAAACCAGGTAGCTGTGAATTCTTATTCCCTCACAGGCTTGAAAGATTGTAGACAAATCACGAGTCACTCTGACTTGTTTTTTTATAGTTATACCAATATATGTATTTTTTCCTTTTCTCCTTCTAAGCCACATATCACACTCTTGTGTATTGGCGTCAATGAATGTTCTGGTTTTCACATCAGTGTATGAAAAAAATCCTGCCAGATCAACTCTGGCAGCTGTCAGCAGCCTAAGGTGCAGGAAATTCTTCCCTTCAGGAGACCTGGCTCAATGAAATGTCATCTCTGACGTTAAGGCAGATATGCAGAAGATCCAGTACAAGAAGGGAAGAATGTGTAAGACTCTGCTTGTTCTTCATTGCCAGCTGAAGGGGCCACCTCTTGCTAAGTGCATAGTTAAAGTATTTAGACCTCTGGCAGGGAAGGGAGGATGGGAGAGTGACTGATGTTTGATTCCTAGGGTGAAGGTTTCTTCCTCTCTACCTGTGTCCGGGTCTTTTAGCCAGCCTCCATCAGAGGGAACTCCCATGCTTTCACTTGGAAGAATAAGTGGATCCATGTCTCTTTTTGCTATATGCAACAACTGGAGGCAGCTGGTTTGGAAAAGGATCTACCTAGCATTAGCCAATGGGCTAAGGAGGCAAATACGCATTGTCTATCCCTGAGGTGAAAGGAGCTTTCAGAGTGTGAAAATGAAGGCACAGCTTCTTCTGGGCTAAAGGAATGATACCCCACACTTAACACAGGGCCTGCTAAAAACACACACATCAAATGTTAATCCTCAGCAAAGTTGTACCAGGCTATTGTAATTCAATTGTACTAAAAGTGTCCTCAGTGTCTTCTTTGGGGTTTTTTAAGCTGACCTGTTCCCCTTTGTGACACACATCCCTTTTTGAACAGTCTTCCCCTCCACAAAAATAAAATTTTCCCTGAGACTTAATAACATT
This sequence comes from Chaetura pelagica, assembly GCF_000747805.2. Lineage (NCBI taxonomy): Eukaryota > Metazoa > Chordata > Aves > Apodiformes > Apodidae > Chaetura > Chaetura pelagica. The sequence goes on along the minus strand of NW_009952879.1, from coordinate 604,297 downwards.
TTTTAATATATAGGCATAACACAAATTTCCTTCCCCAACCATTCGTGTGGTTTTTTAAATCATTAAGGGAGTTTCCTCATTCTGTGATGTCAAGAGTCACCCAGATCAAAGCCTTTACTGATATTACAATTAAGCACTCTGCACCATTAAATTCACTTTCCACGCTGTAATTTTTATAATAGGTCGGGAAGGAGCTTCATGGTTTGATTTCATTCCAGCCATGGCGCCAGATTCTGATTTCTCATTAGCTCTTACACCATGGTTTGTGAAATACTGAAGTTAACGAGGAGTCTGAATTAATACTGGGCTGGCATCTGTCCAGCTGAATTGTGTTCAGTGGACTCGCATGCGTATGGGATGACAGGGAAATGATGTTATGGTCAAGAGAAAGTAACAGCTTCGAGATAAAAATGAAGTAATCCCTTTTGCTTCCCCCAGATACATTCCTGGGAAAACCAAGGTTGTGTGGAGCAGATTCAACCAGTTGCTTCAGTTCTTCATCTTTGCATTAAAAGTGTAACAGAGAGGAACTCTACTTGAGGGAAGAGAAAAGCCAGACTGAAAATGGATCTAGCAGCAAAGGCAGAGAAGAAGAGTGATAATGGGGTAGTTTCCATCACCTTCCGTGCAGGTGTCTGGAAGGAGTGCTAAATACTCTTAAAATGGCAGGGTCAGTGGGCTGCCTTAGAATAAAAAGAATTAATGTAGATGTTTGCTCTTCTTTCTGTGTGAGGAGGAAGGAAAGAGAAAAAGCATTCACATGTGCATGTGTGTGCTCACTGTTCCTGGTGCTGGTAATAGGAACTGCATGATTGCAAGTGTCTGGACTCTGGTTCACTGATGCTGTTGGGAACCTGTGAGGACGTGGAGTTTTGCTGACGACAGCTCAGCCTTGCTGAGGGTCAGTGTCCTCTCTCCAAGAGAATATATTGCTGGAGAGTTTCTAATCCGGAATGTTAGCCTGCAGGACTGTCTCTGCATAGTACAATAACTAACACTGGGTGGGTGTTTCTTGAAAACTATTCAAGCAAATGTCAGAAAAACTGATCCAAAGTGAGTGTTTTCAGGCAAATATTTGGAGATACATAAACTACACTTGTGCCTCGAGCCCTAGCGCCGCAGTGCTCAGCCCTGCCAGCTCTGAGGCACTCGGGTGGGAGTCATGCTGTGTAATTTGTAACAGATGACGTTTATTACCTGAGTTTCTGTGGAGAGTCAGGTTTGGGAGGAAAGGGGGGAAATATTTGGCCAAGTTGGGAGCCAGTGAGAGATTTATACAAACTCGTCCTAAACCTGCGGACACACGTGCCACCACCTCGTCTAATACATTCGGGTGAGCTGGGACAAGGACTTGGTTCTGTACCAACCATATTTACTGTCTGAGCATTTTGGGGTACAGCTGCAAACTGCTCTGAGCCATGAATCCTGCAGGTACTTTTTTAAAAAAAAGTGTGTCTAATGTGTTTTTTCCTGGAAGATTCTTCTGTGTGCATCCTCGTTCCACATGCAGTTTCAAACCTTGTCCAGACAGCTTGAAGGTCTGGTACTGAGTTGGGTCATGACAGATGATAGCTGTGACAGAGCATCACTTCAGTACATGCCATATCTTTCCCCACCCAGGTTCTCACAGACCTGT
>NW_009952879.1:595557-602598 GCF_000747805.2 Chaetura pelagica | reverse complement strand
CTGGAATTCATTATACCACAGCCTGCGAAAGGGGACAGAACAGTCATCCACCAGTTTTGCAGATTTTTTTGGACTAGGATGAGGATTCAGGAGCCTTCATAATGAAAACACAGTGACGCCCCCAAAGACTCAGACTTCCTCAAGGGTTGCTCAGACAGGGCTTCCTGCCTTCTCTCTCATTTGCCTTGTCCCTAAAGTGTGGGACTCTCCCCTCTTTCTGGGAAAAGAGAAAGACTTCAAAGTAAGAGCCCAGGAATAATTTTTCCCTCTAGTGTCCAGATTTCTGCTTGGCCAAAGGCCAAATGCCAAGGCATGGTGGCATTGCTTTGCTCTTCAGCAGCAGGAAATCCTTCTCAAATGCTCCTGAGAAATCTCTGCAGGTTCATTCCAATGTGATCTTCCTAGGGAAAGAAAGCTGAAGTGGTGGTGCCAGGAGCTGTCTAGGAAGGAGAGTTTTTTGCTGGAATACCTCTGTGTCAGATTTTGCTGCTGCTCTTTGCTTTTTCTTTGGGGCTCATTTGGCATCTGGCTTAAATTAGAGGCTGCTCAGTTGCATGGTTTAACACAGCAAATGGGGACCGGAGATGCAGCAGGCACAGGACAGAGCCTGTCTCTGAGGCACCTCTGAACACCCCTTACTGATTGCTGTGGGTAGTGCAGCCATCCCCCGAGATCAGTCCTTGGCCCCACTTTGGGGGAAGGGGATGTTAGGAGGAACATGTTCCTGTTTTCCTGTTGAGCTTCAGTCTGAGCTTAAAGTGTGAGAGTTCCGGAGTGGGACGCTGTGCCTCGGGAGTGAGCTCAGGAAGCTGAAGCAAAGGGGGTTCAGGCTGTTACGTTTGTGGCACTTACCAGGAACTGTAACATATTGCAGGCTTGATAACAGCACACTAGCACTTCCAAGCAAAAAAAGTCTTCTTTTCCTGTCCTTTAACAGAAATCCCCTGGAAACTGCAGAACAGCCTTCTGTCCCCCCCTTCGCCCCCCACACATTCCTGCAAAAAAATAGGATGAAACTCCCTCTGTTTTAGGCAAAATATTTTGCAATTTTCCAATGACCTTGCCAATAAGAAAATTATTACCCATATATCATGGGAAATGCCTCCTTTCTCACAAAGCTGCAATGTTAAACTATCACCAGTAAAAGTCTGTTGGCTGCAAGTTTGGCAGGAACATGCAGATCTTCTGGTATGGTACATTACATGAACTATTGACTTGAGGATGCCAAAAACTTCACCCAACTTTAAATGAGCTCCATTTTTTAAAATAAATCAGCATATGAATTGAAAGTGTTTATTCCAGCAAATAGGAGTATCAGCCTCTGTACCGAGTTTACATCATTGTCATTTTTATAAGAGGAACCAGGCGTGAGTTAACAGTTCAATTGCTTAATCAGCTCATCAAACACTTTTGCTGGATTCTGCAGTCCCAGGGATGGTGCAGTGACCGTTTTGCAACTAAGTGTTAAAATTGTCTTGACTAAAAGTGTCCCTTTTCCTGGCTGGTTAGTGGTATGTGCCTGCCAGGAGCTATTCATTATGGATGAAGAATGGTTTTGTGGTTAAAGTACTGGACTGTGTTGTGGGAGATCTGAGTTCAATCCCAGATTCTTCTTCAATTTCCCTGTGTGACTATGAGCAAGTCATTTAATCTTTCAGTGCCTCAATTCTCTTTTGGTAAAATGGGAGTAATCCTATTTCCTTTCTTCCACCCTTCACTTTTACAAAGTTTGTTTTCACTGCTGCCTGTTCATCACATCTGTGGGACATAAAAACCAGGCCAGTAACAGGAGTGTTAAAACATTATAAAAACATGAATAATAATTCAGTTTAATATTTCATATTCCTATTTTAAATGGAGGAAGATAAAGAAAGCTTGATGGCAGTGCTGTCTGTTTATAGGCAATGACCTACTTGTCCCAGAAAGTAGAATGGCCAAGAAATTGAAACAAGATCTTGTGAAGTGCCATTGCAAATAAATCTGCTCAACTTCCCCTCTGTCAAGGCATCTCACGCTAGGGAAGGCCACTGGGAGTCATTAATTGTATAATGGATATACTTGATTCTTTAAAAGGGCTGTTTTCCCAAAGATTAAAGCAATTATGAGCAAAGTGGTTTGAAAAGAAGAAAAAAACCCTTCACTTTTACAAAGTTTGTTTTCACTGCTGCCTGTTCATCACATCTGTGGGACATAAAAACCAGGCCAGTAACAGGAGTGTTAAAACATTATAAAAACATGAATAATAATTCAGTTTAATATTTCATATTCCTATTTTAAATGGAGGAAGATAAAGAAAGCTTGATGGCAGTGCTGTCTGTTTATAGGCAATGACCTACTTGTCCCAGAAAGTAGAATGGCCAAGAAATTGAAACAAGATCTTGTGAAGTGCCATTGCAAATAAATCTGCTCAACTTCCCCTCTGTCAAGGCATCTCACGCTAGGGAAGGCCACTGGGAGTCATTAATTGTATAATGGATATACTTGATTCTTTAAAAGGGCTGTTTTCCCAAAGATTAAAGCAATTATGAGCAAAGTGGTTTGAAAAGAAGAAAAAAAAACCAACCAACAACAAAACCAACACACTCTAAATCAAACAGTGTGAATTATGATTGGGAATGGTTTAAGAAAACTTCAGCAGATGCTGTAAAAATCACAGTTCTGCAATTGTGGAAAAGGATTTTGTCAACGTGACCCAAACAGCCCCTTTCCCTCCTTCAGCCCAGCATAAAAAGGATAGAAAAGCTACTGTACCTATATATAAGTTTTGTGATTACAAAAGAAAGGACAAAATGATATAGGTTCAGAAATGAGTTATAAGGCTGTTTTTTCTTTGCTGTTTTTTTTTTTTTGTTCTGGAAAACCCATCTCAGAGTGAGGACTCAAGAAGGTTGAGGCTATTTAATATCTCAGAGAGGTTGTGTGAGAAGGAACCGACATGATGGATGTCAGGCACGTTGTTTACTAGGAAGAAGTGGAAATGATCTGGAAACCAGAAGCTGGATATATTCAGTCTAGCAATATGGTGCTTTTTACTTTATTTTGTATTTCTTAATTTCTGAAGATAGGTAAGCATTGAAACATCTTACACAGATAAGTGGTTGATTCTCTGCTGTTAAAATGCACAGCTTTCATGTTTTAAAATGTTCAGCTTCTAGCTTGGCAGATATTGCTGTGCAGTTGCAGAGCTAGAGGCTGTGGTCTTAATTTACCAACTGCTTTAGGTAATTCTAACTTTTGCATTGGTGGAAGGTCACAGTAGGTGATCACAACGATGCCTTTTACCTTAAAATCTTTCAATCAGTGTGCTCTATCAAGATACATTGTAAGTATTTGCGGACACCAGATGCTGTGCAAGAACAACAACAAAAATCCCCTCTGAATTTCCTCTGTGAACACTGCTACCCACCAGTTTCCCTAGACTTGAATCATGGAGTTAACTTTGTAGGAGCCTGCCCTGCCCAAAGTGCAAACTCCCTCCTGCAGCTCAGGTTGGGTGTCCCAGGCAACACATGATGGGACTGTGAGGAAGACACATTTTCCTGATTTCACCAGGAAGCCCCAGAGGTGACAGCATTAACACTGCGAGCTGATCAGGCAGTGTAACACATTGTCCTGCCCAGCTTGCTTAGGGAGGTTAAGCCACAGTATCATCTCTGCCATGGTGACCGTGCCAGGAGGGCTTCTTGCTTCCATGCCAATGCCTGGATTTGTAGCTTAGAGAGTTTCTGAATACGTGAGGCTTTTAACTCCCATGTTGGGATGCAAGAAGTCACACCTGGACTCTAGTGACAGCCTGCAGGGTGCAAGGAAGGCTTCCTCCTTGTGCCTGCAGTGCTCCAGCCCTCCATCACCACGTGCCTCCCTTCCCATCCCTCTGGGACTGAAACAGCCATCAGGCTCACTGTCTTATTTCTTACTTTTCCCCATTCTCTCCACATCTGAAAGCTGATGTGGGTCATTCCCTCAGGTGAGGGGGGAAATGACAGCTCGTGCACCCTTCTGCCCAGGGTGTCCCTTCCCGGGGCTGGATGGACGAGGTTGTCTCTCACTCATCAGCTGAGCAGCTGCTGCTCTCCTGTTTGGGGGGCTCAACACTGACTGCTATTTAGGTGCTTGTAAGTAGAAGGATTACTTTGCAACAGCTCTTCCAAGTGAAGAGTGACATGGGCAAGCAGTTTTCGAGAAGTATTTCAAGCTAGGAGCTTAACTTTTAACAACCACTTCTTCTTTGTTCCCGTCCTGTCTTCAGAAATATCAGAGAATAAGGGAATTGTAAGCTGGGGACTTGCCTGGTCTCCTTGCAAGTGCAATCTGCATTTTAAGGAAGATCCTGACACTTGAAAGACACCATTAACCAATCTAAAATTGTAACTTGATGGACAGCACAGCTTCACAAGAAGTACCACCTAAGCTTCAGTTAATATGAAGTAGATCTCGTTCTTGTCTGGAAAAGGTGTAAAAATCATTATATCATCAGCATCTCAGTTCAATGAAAAAATTGGCTTGGAAGGCAGAGTAACAAACAGTCCCCTGTGCTCACCTGGACATCAGTTCAATTTGGTAGTCTGGTTTGCATAAAAAATGTCTTAATGTTCTTTCATCTTTCTTTCTTTTATGTAAGGTTGTAGCTTTTAATCCTGTATCTGTGAATGGCAGAGCCCAGATTCCTGCCTTAAATTCCTGCCATAAACAAGTAGATACTCCCTTCAGAAGTATAACAGCATGAAACGCATTTTCCTGACAGCAAGATCAGTCCCCTGATATTGTAGGGATATAAAATGACTCTTAACCTGAAGAACCTGTGTCTCCACACGTGATCTTGCTAATTCTTTTTTGAAAGACAGCGCAGAAGTTATAATTAGCTTTTGCAAAATGTTTTGAACGAGCAAAGCCTTTCATCCTGTCCGAATGCCTTTAGAGGCACAGCAGTGAAACTCAGGAGCTCATGTGATGGAACTGCAAAGCAAAGCTGAGTGTACTTTTATAAAGCAGCTCGCTGCAGCCGCTTGGAGTGATTTAACAACTCTTAAATGGTATTTCTATGGTTACTTTAATCTGCTGTATTGCTGGAAAGGGTGGTTCCATCCTCCTAGCCACTGCCTGCTTCATCCCTGTTCCTCACTCTTGTGCTGACGTTCTCATTTTATCGGTTCAGTTATTTTTCAGCTGGATCAGTTCCCTGCTCTGGATCACAGCTCAGCCCCAGAACTGCAGTGCTGGCACAGGGCAGAGAGCAAGAGCAGGCAGCCACAGAGGGGGACAGTGCCAGCAGTGACTTATGCCGGATTTAATGACCCTATGATTGCATCTACAGCTCTTCTCCACCCCATTGTAAAAGTTGAAAATAGGATGGAAGACAGAAGTTAGAGAGCAAAAAGGCAAAAAGGTTGTCTGCAGAATTCAGTCTGTATTTACAAGACCTAGTGATAAATAGTGTTTGATGCAGAGATAAGTACCAGTGTTCTGTGGCCAGGTTAGGGTTGGGGCAACTCACATCACGCTCCAAGAATTTTGTTCTCTTTTGTACTTCTGTTCCTGCTTGTTGAATTTGAAAAAAGCAATAAGCAACAGTCATATTTTTACACCTTTACGTAGAAGCATTCAAGGGAAGAGAATAGTCTAAGCTTTAAATTATACAGCAATTGATAATTCATCTACCTCAACTGGCTTCTTCCTTTCTCTTGCCTCCATACGCAGAGCATCCACATCTCAAAGAAAGATGCTCTGTTCTTGTATGTGCAAAAGTTTTATGTTTGTATTTTGATGGATTTAATTTCTTCTTGTGTCAATTACAACTGGGTGTGAATGTATGCAAATGAATCCCCAGCACTAGGCACATGCTTGGTTTTTGTTGCATCCAAACCTGAGCTCCCTTAAAAGGAGATGGTTATTTTTCTGCAAAGTCAAGTGCTTGGACATTCAGCCATGTCCCAGTTAACCCACAGCTGACCCCTTGGCACATGCATTGTGGCATCTGTCTTCAGTGACAGGTTACTAGAGGTTTTAATTCCTTTGTTTTAACTCTTTTCTTCTGAAGTTGCTGAACCATTTAGTTAGGGAAACAAAAATCAGTAGATAGCATGGAAAGCTTCAGAGGAGTGGTTAAGGTTTGGCAGGGTTACAGGCAATGGTAGAAAAGGGTTTCTTTTGGCAAACTTGGACAGTCTTGATAAAAAGAAGGGTAGCAATCTGTGTGTGAGCTAATAGCTCCTACACAATTGCTCATGCCCAAATAAAAGCAAGGTTGAGACCACTATTTATTCAATAAACAGGATACATTTGATTAACCAGGGAAACAATTTGGCTGTGATTTATGTAAAAAGTTATTGAAAGTACAACTAAATTTAAATTTAAAAGAACACATCATCACCATGTTGAATATTTTTCTGTAGCCTCGTTTTGAAAGCCATTAGTAGTAATAAACTTTCCTCCCATAAAAGTTGTGCCATTTTAATTTCCAATTAGAACTTGCAAAAGATATATACGTGGCAGTAAAAGTAAAGAAATTAAGTCTCAGACCATGCTGCAGCCTGACACAATGATGCCCCAATGCTCATAAATCAGTTTCTGTTTGTTGTGAACCTCTTAAATCCACACTGGTAAGAGGTGTAGAGGTATTTGTCTCCCATGAAAACATTCTCCCACACCCTTTGTAATTAAAAGTAATCTTAAATTTCATCTAGTTCCATGAGAAAGAGCTTTCATACTGTAATTTGAGTTGGACTCTAGAGCGATGGAATGTGAGTTGAAAGCTTAATGAATTTACTCTATAAATCTTTTTCTCTGTTTTTCTTGTCAGTTATATCAGGGCATTACACATATTTTTCCTTACATTGCTAGCTGGGGAATTTTTTTAAGAGAACCTCAGTGCATGTTTTTCTGTGGAACTGTGTCTGCTGAAGTTCATTTTATTAAGACTGTAGCATGATTGCTGCTTTTTGGGATCAGAGTTGAATGCCATTCTTCTAATGAAACAAGACTGGGAAAGCTCCTCTTGGTTAAGTGATTTCATGAGTGTTGTTTTAGTTTATTGGCTCTGCA